>NC_137454.1:162394774-162994774 GCF_964235325.1 Thermobia domestica
TTAATTAACTTGAAGATAATAAAAAACAAAAACATTCGGGACATGTATAAAGGGAGCAATGAATTTAAGAAAGCATATCAACCTTGTGGTTATATATAAAGCCACCTCGTGGAAATAAAGCCAACGGAACAGTTCTCACTGATAAGGATAGCATCTTAAACACATGGAAAGATTTCTTTGTCGATTTGCTTAACATATAGCCAAAAACTAATGTTTGTGGAGAAAGTGAAATGCACACAACATAATCGTATACTACAGAACCTAACCAGACAGAAATAGAAATCGCTATTAGACAGCTAAAGAAACACACCTCTCCGGGTGTAGACGAAATTCTGGCTGACTTAATTTTAGCTGGAGTGGAAAAATTGCACAGCAAGATACACAAACTCATTCTCCTTATCTGGAACAAGAAGGAATTACCACAAAAGTGAAAAGAATCAACCATTGTTCCAGTTCAGAAGAAAAGCAACAAAACTGATTGTAATAATTATTGTGGCATTTCTCTTCCGTCAACATTAAATAAATCCTCTTAAACATTCTATTAGAAAGACTGACTCCATACGCAGATGAAATTATAGGAGATTATCAGAGCGGATTTAGGTAAAATCGATCAACTATGGACCAGATATTTACCATTCGACTACTACTTGAAAAGAAATGGGAATACAATATCCTGGCATATCAGTTATTGACTTTAGACTCGGGTAGGAGGGAAACATTGAACAACATGCTTACAGAACTTAGAATGCCGAAAAAGTTAGATTATTTAAGGTATGTTTAAATGAATCCCAAAGTAAAGTTCGAATAGAGAAATTCCCGTTCACGAGCTTTCACGTTGAGAATGGCTCAAAACAAGGAGATGCGTTGTTGCCATTATTATTTAACTTTGTTTTGGAGAACACTATAAGAAAAATCAAAGACAGCAATCATGTCCTAGAGCTGAATTGTATTTAACAGGTTGTGGTGTACGCTGATGTAAATTTTATAGGGGATGTTAGAACAATAGAAAGGAATGCAGAAATCTTAATTAACGCTTGCAGGGATATGGGCTTAGAAGTAAATGTAGAGAAAACTAAACACATGGAAGTTTGTCGGGATCGTAATACTGCATTTTATGGATGCGTTAAAATACCAGATAATGTTTACTTTCGACAAAGTGGATACTTTCAAATATCTAGAATCATTATTAACAGTCCAAAAACATAATCACTAAGAAATTTGATGTCAACTGAAAGCAGGGATTTCGTGTTATTATTCAGTTAAAAATCTTTTGTTGTCGCGAATTCTGTTGAGGAATTTGCAGCTTAAAATATAAAACGATAATCATGCCTGTTGTGCTGCAAGGTTACGAAACATGGGCACTCGGAGGGAAAATCGCAGACAAAGTATTTGAAAACAAGATTCGTACTCCAAGAGGAACGGGAATGAGGAATGGCGGAAACTTCATAAGAAGGAAGTGCATAATTTATACGTTTACCAAACATTGTTAGGGACATAAAGTCTAGAGGCTCAAATGGGCAGGTCATGTAGCTAGAATGGAAGAAATCAGAAACGCTTTCAAAGTTCTGACTGTAAATTCAAATAGGAAAACAACCATAAGGAAGACCGAGGCGCAGACGGGAGGATAACATTAAAATGGTTCTCGCAGAGACTGGAATATAAAGTAGAAACTGAGTCCAGTTGGCTAAGGACAGAAATCAATGGAGAGCTTTTGTAAACGTGGCACTGAACTTCCAGTGTCCATAAACAAGACCTACATTAAGTTATTGATATATTTATCTTTTTTTTATTTGACAGAAATTCTGTTAACAGGAACGAAAAGTTTTTCTCTAGTAACAAGGATTTCGATTCGAGGTTTTCACAAATTAGCTATTTACATTAATACTAAAACAAATTTGGTGGTGATTTTGATATAAAATGACACCCATACTTTCTTTCAAAGTCTGTATATAAGATTTTATACATATATACCCGTTTGTATGAGCGCCCTCATTAGTATCCCAGCACGGGCCTGCTGTCATAGCGTCCTCTTTTAATATAGTTCGACTCTTTAGAATACTCCTCTTTAAATTCATACACTCCTAGGCATCAGTCGTTCTTTCAGAAAAAATGTTCCGGGAGGCACACTTAGTATTCCGGGGGTGGGGGGGGGCAATGCTGGTACTATTGTATTTATTATTATATTATAGACGTATTATTTTGGTCTCCTTCGGGAGGGGCATTCTTAGAGCTCCGGGGAGCAGTGCCCCCCCCCCCCCGAAAACATGTCTGGAAGAAACACTAAACAATTCGTTTAGACAATAAAAACAACCGCAACACGTCCTATTTGATTTGAAGCTTGACTCCCTTTGACCGAAGATAATATCTACGGAAAGATAGGCAACTACAATATTAAACTCGTGTATTGAGTTTTCGGCTGGAGCAATCAAATCTGTCACCGGTAGAATTTATAAGAAACTACTCCCAGCATCGGATTCAAACTCCCTTTATTTGTCTTTTCTTACTTTTAAACATTATTTCACTTACATATATATATATATATATATATATATATATATATATATATATATATATATATATATATATATATTTTTTTTTTTTTTTTTTTTTTTTTTTTTTTTTAGTTTCACTTTTATAGTTCTATTACCTTTGTTCCCCTTTGGTAAATGAAAGTACGTTACATCTTAGTCAAATCACCAAAACATTGTACTTTACTGATAACAAAATCTCAATCTTCCGCCGCCCAAAACAGCAAAATCAGGTTGCATTTATTTTTCATAAGACTTTCAGCCCCTCGCACCATTCTGTCGTCTGCGAAGTGGGAGTCTTGGAAACAGTACAGCCACCACACACCCCATCGCAAACGTCGTAATGACGTTACTCAGTAATTAGATATATCATATAGGTAATATAATCACATAGCTTAGAAAATAATATGAATTAGGACATTTTAGCGATTGGTAAGGTTTTTTGTACCCAATGTAAATACGGGACGGTTGATCACCCTATACCCCCTCCCACACACACAAAGGAAAAAGAGTTACATTACAAAGGGAACGAAATCTTCTCTGATAATTATAAATGTACAAATCAGTATTTTTAAATACCATAATCTGTATCAAAGAGATCACAAAGGCTTCATTTTACAAAAAGGAATTACTGAATATCTGCCTCTTATTTTCTCAACAATGCAACTGGATAATTACATACCAGAGGTCCGCACGGGTCTGAAATTTTAGCCCGAGCCCGACCCGTGAATTTACAATTTGAGGCCCGACCCGAGTCCGATATATGTTTTAGCATTTAGAACCGAGCCCGGACCGAGCACTTGTGACAATCAAATGAGCCCAAAATAAGCCCGAGTTACAGAAAATTAATTAACGCAAAATTGAATTTTTATTTATAGCAATTTGAGATTTAAATTGGAGATGTGCTTTAAAAGTTCTTCAGAAAGAACGGTGCAATATATATCGTTGTACAGTATATTTACAAAGTTAGGCCCAAAAAGGGCCGAGAAATATGGTTGTATATTTAAAAATTTACTGTCCGAGCCCGTGCAGACCTCTATTACATACACAAAAACGTAAAATAATTGCATTAAAGGTTATTGCGAAACTTTTGAATCTTCTTGCGTACCTAATGGAATAGGTGACGTACAGTATAGTACTAGTATAGCATGATACAAATATTCTTTGACTGTAAAATGTATTGTAAGAAAGCAAATTGGCAACTGAAAATAAGATTAGATAAAATAGCAACATTTCAGTCCACCCACAATGGAAAATTTATTTTCCATTGTCGCGAGCCTATTTGGAGTCCCGAGTTGGAAACCCTGTAACTCGAAAACGAAGCGGAATTCGACTCATAGGAACTTTTCTACTTGATTTGATGTCAGGATTCATCTCTCAAAATTTTCATACTGTTTTTCAAATCGCCTTGTGTATGGGACCTAAATGCCCATAGGAAATATTTACATTCCAAGTACAAAAATTGAAATTTCAGTAAATAATTGCTAACGTTAGGGGCTGTATCCGCTTGAACGGTTAACGGATATTAAATGCTTAGGTACTTCTCCAATAGTTGTAAGAAACTCAGATTTTTAAAATGGTGGCCAAACAGGGACTTTGAGAAAATGGTGGCCAAACATAGCGTCTTTATGAAATTTTCAGCTTTTCATCATAGTATAACGTACGTTGTAATAATCAGAAACATAAGTCCGTCAAATTTTCAAGAGACCTTATCGAGTAGGTTTCGATGCTAGAAGCAGATGGTTGATATGTCTCGTGAGGACAGAAATATAAATGCTTGAAGTTAGCAAAAATTTCACCAAAGTTGTCAACATTGCGAGTGAATTGCGCGATTTCTATTGGACCAACAGACAAATTTTTCCCTTCCACCGAAACACACTACTTTATATTCTTCCTACTATTGCGATGATGTTACTAAGTACACTCGTTTTTCTACAATAAAACTTTTAATTTGACATGTTTTTCAGTTTTCCGAGTAATCCGAGAGGAGGGCAGCCATTTTGGAAGGCTGTATATCGAAGGAGATTTTTTTTTTTTTCAGCAAAAGAAATAATACGGGTCTAATAATCTTGTATGTAGTTTCTCATGTTAAAGAATAAACGAAATCTGAGACAGTCGTGCGGACCACCCTGCACGATTTGAAATGGAATCATTCTACCTGAAAAGGAGAATTATTACTGTCTGTGAACAAACATCACCAACTATGCTTCGCAGGGTGCTAAGCACAGGGTCACACGGTTAAGGATGTGCATAGAACAAAACGGTGGGCATGCTGAACATGTCATGTGATTGTAATTGTCTCATGTGTGTTAGCTCTCTCTTTTCCTGGTTATAAAAGAATATGTAATGTGAGATGTTACAAAGCTTGCTTTTTCCTTTATCCTTCAATTCGAAACTTCGCACAGCACATTTCACAGCTTTTCACACATAACATATCCTAAATATATTCACAACTTCAAAACAGTTGTAGGGTTTGGTAAAATAACCCTACCATTGTGTTTCTCTTCGAACGAGGATGTTGTTTAATATGTCACACGACCATGTTGCCATTTAAAATAAACAAGTTGATTCCAAGATGGCGGAGAACAACCTCAAACATGTCATAATGTTTCCCCCTTGCACCACCATTGATCCCAATTGGCTTCGGATCGACTGCATTTACAGTTTCTCAAATATTTAGCCCGGTCCAGATTTTGTATTTCACTTAACAAATTATCTTTCATTTACTTTGGACATTTGTACAAGAAGTTGTGGGATTTTAGTATGTCATTTAAATAATCGTTATCAACATCTATGTCAAATTTTAACTTGTTAATAATTACATCCTAAGTTCAATAAAATTTTAAATCAGCTTGACGATAGTTTTCGGAATTTTATATTTCTAGAAGTATGCGTTTTATGAAAAATTGTTTCTCTTTAAAAAATAGTGTGTTATTTATGTTCTATAAAACGACACTACGATTTCTCTTTATGTTCAACTATAACGAATATATTGCTATTTTTATCTGGGTATTGTTCATTTGACACTTCCGGCGGCCATTTTCCAATATGGCGGCGAAGGTCACCTGGGATTTCAGGGGACTTTTAGTATGTTGTTTAGAACATCATTCACAACATCTGTGCCAACTTTCAGCTTGTTACTAATTTGTTCCTTACGTTTTGCTAATTTGACTGCACTAATTTATAGTACGCTTGACTATTGATACTGCGCGCTACGTTACGGTGTTCAGTTATAATATTTGGATCTTAGATGGACTATTTTGTTTTTCTACACATCAGATCATTCCAGATATAACCACCAATAATGAAATAAAAATGTCTGTTTTACTGCTTAGGTACTTCCTATTGATGCAAGGAATGAAAAGTGTCTCGATTTGGAAGTCTTATCAATTACTAAAATGTCCTAGTTTCGTTCGAATAGCATAAGTAACCCGAGCTATAAAGAATGAGGTCTACATTTTAAAAGGGGAATTTCTACCAACCACTCTACTGCGTTCGGTGGACGGGTCAATTATGGCTGTTGGAAGGAAGAGAAAGTATTTGCTCCCTCACCCCCAAAACTAAGCCTGAAATGATTACGAGGCGCTGTGGTTTTTGCCCGACAGGCTACTTCATTAATTTCATGGTTTTAGCCTGAAAGAAGAGTGTTGTTGCGGCCTTCGTGCGAAATGTACTGGTCTTGACTAAGTTCAATCACAGGAATTGAATCACTTTACAAAATAAATCACAGCTGAATGAAAATTACATTTTCTAATACACATTAATCTGTACTGCATTTATACCTTGCAAAATTAATTGGGACCTAGGGTTAATGTTTGAAGTTAAACTATCGCAGTAACATATGTAATAATAATAATAATAATAATAATAATAATAATAATAATAATAATAAAGTAAATTCTGAATACAAACTACTATGCTATTTAATACTAAGGAACTTTATTATTACTAAGTACTATAAACTTGATTATTATTATTACTGTTATTATTTGATTTCCTTAACAGTATTCCGATAACAAATTGCCAATAGTTGCCGGAAGTGGAAATATTCTTTTTTCTTCACTAGTAAATAACCTAGATAATTGTAAATAAGAATAATGGAATTAGCCATCGAACAACTTGCTAATATTAGAGTTTGATACAAAATCACTCACTTTGATCACAACTGCACATTATTATGAGCAATTTTACGGAATACATATGTCAGACCTAGTTCGGAATGTGCACCAATTTCCCATACCTAAATTAAAATTACATAGAATAACAACAGACATGCACCTACCTTTGCATAGACAGTACATTTTAATAATTTTATATTCTTTTACTTTTTGTCAACAAAAAGGGTCACATGTTCATCTAGTAATGTTCAAAGCCAAAAAAAAAAAAAAAAAAACTGTTACAGCTACTAATTTTCAGGCCTGAAAAAACCGGAAAATTTTAGTTTGTTCGGAAAACTAAAAACACTGTTTTAGATTTTTTTTTTTTTCGCGATAAATATTATGTATCAGGCACGTTTTATTATGCGTAACCAAGAACTACTTCCCCGGACCAAACGTAATACCTTTGTGCATACAACTATTTCAATTTAAGCCCTTGTACACAGAACCTATCAACATATGACTGATTTTCTTTAAAATTTCATTTAAGATTTCCTGACAAAAAATATTATTTATTATTCGTAACTAAAGAAGGTATATCTAAAAATATAAGTAATGCATTTGGTTCACGTTCATTACAGAAATCTCCCTTTGCACTTTTGTCGTAAATGTCATATTGATTTCAAACGGAACAAAATCACTCCATATAAGTGTCAAATCTCTTATTAAAAAAAAAAAAAAAAAATTCTTGGTATGATTCTTTAAATGTGTATAAAAAAAAGTTCATAGCAATCTGGACCACCAAGATTTGGAAAATTTACGAATGGAATTATTAATTCACAGAATAACTTAAATATTTAAGATTTTATAGTTCTATTGCATTTGTAATTAAACTGGTACGATGGAAATGACGTATAGAAGATTAATTGATTCATTACCCTGTAACCCTCCAGAGAAGCACTGAACACAGTACAGAAACTTGTATAACAAAATTCCATGAATTTATTCTACTACAAGTCATAATGACAAGGTTCTAGAACAGAGGTCCCCCTTCCCATTTAGCTGTAATAAAGACAGAAAACAACGTGCCCTGCGGGGCTCTAACCCGCCTTCACTCGCTAACGCTCGCTCGGCAATACTATGTGAATTATATATTAAACTTTGGTACAGAATGGAACCAACCTAGCTACTAACCTATACGGGGGGACCCAGGCCGGCAGCCAGCTCAAAAATGTAGGGGGCGGCCCCCCTAGACCCCCCTGGGTACGGGCCTATGGGGACCTGTGTTCTAGAACCTTCTCAGTCATAATAACTAAACCTGAAGGGAATAGGCCTACAAGTATAATTTTTAAATCATTAGGAGACGAATGCGCACATGAAATGCTATATTTATAATAATTATATCGTTGTAACCAGATTCTCTCTGCAGACAAATGAATAAATGAGCATATTATAAAATTACGAATTAGGAACAGCTGGAATAAGTAAAACTTACCTTATTTCAGATGAATAACAAACTGTATAAATGTTCACATTTTATATTTCCTTATTTGGATAACTGCTAATTCAACATTATAACATATTTGCACAATCAACGCAACACAGCGATAACACTTTTGGTATGTTAGAAACCAAACATTCACTATATTTCAAGTCTTCAAGTTTTCATTGAACTGCACTGCAATAAAACTAAGTACTGTTTTCCGCTGCTAGCGGATCTCCGAGTGCATAGTCAGCTGACTCACACGACATAACCAATGTTGCCAACTAGAAGATTCGCTTAAATATGAATGTAGTAAACTAAATTTTTGATCATTATGTAACTGAACAAGATTTTTTTTTCTTTTATCATAAGTGTGCCCCGAACTTTCAGGTTAGAACAGGCAAAACTCCTGTACTAGATGATTAGTTACCCTTTTTGTTGACAATAAATAAAAGAATATAAAATTATTAAAATGTTAGGATTTTTAAAACCGTATACGTAAAGATTGCGGTGCCAAAACATTTGAGGGTAATGTTTTAAAAATGTTAAACATTAGTCCTTGCCGGGAGGCCATGCTTCTCTCTTCAATGTGTACATGCTATACAGGCTACCCTTTTATATAATTAATAGCCAGGCAAGGACTCTGCGGGAGCTCGGTTTTCCTGAAGATCGATAGTTTTAATTAAGAAAGAATCAATGACAGCTCTTGAGGGAAATCAAATCGCTTTTTTAACGAAAGCACTGGCGAAGATCCTGGGGGGATGAGGGGGACATGTACCTCAATCTTGGAACTGGGAAGACTGTTCCCCCAATAATCAGATTTGAAATGTGTTTTGGGGGGAGAAATGTGGTGGTTTCTGTGTCTGTTCGACTGCCACAAAGGAAAGTGAGATTAAATTGATGTTCCTTGCTGTGTAATATACAACAGGTTCATCTCAGAAATCAGATTAATCTACCGTAATATGTTCCATCTCCCCTCCTCGAGAATAAGCCTCAAATCTGCCTGCCCCCCCCCAATGTTGAAGACAACTGTACTCCCCTGATCCTCCACAGCATTGTTTTTCAAGTTTTTAAAATATTTTGAACATCGCTTTTAAAAAAATGGGAACGGTCATACCTCCCCTTCCCCCCAATGTTGAAGACAGATCTGCAATTTATGAACAAAAGTGAATTTATCTCAACAAGCTGAGGGAAGAAAGCTTTGGAGCTGTAAGAGTATATCTTCCCCTGAGTAGACCTATTTGAGTGAAACTTCTCTCAAAGAGCCACCTTTGGAAAGAATGTGTGATAGTTCTTCATCAAGCACCCGGAACTGTACATTGTAAAGGAGGAAAATTTGTCTCTCCCTTATTCAGACTTCAACACTGCTTATAGAACATCCCTGTCTATTTGTCCGTCTGTCTGTCGACGCTATCAAATCAAAAAAGGATAGGAATGGTAATAAATATTATATCTATATATATGTACAGTATATATATATATATATATATATATATATATATATATATATATATATATATATATATGTGTGTGTGTGTGTGTGTGTGTGTGTGTGTGAATTCACTGTCCCACGAATAAACTTTATCTCCATTTTTTATTTTATAGATAGATAGATAGATAGATAGATAGATAGATAGATAGATAGATAGATAGATAGATAGATAGATAGATAGATAGATAGATAGATAGATAGATAGATAGATAGATAGATAGATAGATAGATATGTCGTGGCGTATATAAGGATTTTGTTTCAGGAAGCTACGAGCAACACGGGGAAGCAGGGGGACAATTGCTTACTTGAGACTGAGAATTAAATATATTTTAATTTATGCATAAATTGAAGTTTTAATGACCAAGAATTACAGACTGGTGAATATTATATAATATGATACACACAAAACTTTAGCAGTGAATCTAATCTTTTATTCTATTCATAGAAGAAAAAGGAAGCATCCTCTTGACCTAACTAATTTCCCGGGCTACTTATCCTCCCCTTCTTGATTTTTTTTTTTAAATTCAGACATTTACCATTCTTTATAACTAAACGGCGTAAATAATTCTTTGCTATAATAACTAAAGTTCCGTCATGTTGAAACGGCCGACTTGAATGAAAACTAACAGCGATCGAAAGTATGATAGGATAAACGAAAGAAAATAATAATTAAGAAAAATACAATGAAGAGTAGAATGGACGAAAGCAAGAAAGAAAGAACGCAGTTCTTACATGGAATGAAATTGGAAAAACATAGTTTTATTTCCGAACAAAAAGCATAAGAAAATTGAAAGCCAATGAAATTCTTAGAAATGATAAGAAAGATTATTGCCAAAAACAAACAAATTTATTTTGGGGGGTGATGAGCCCGATAGCTCCTAAATACGCCACTGTGTATATATATATATATATATATATATATATATATATATATATATATATATATATATATATATATATAGGATCCCTTTAGTTTGGAAATTTACAGTGTTTCACAAACTGAAATGAAACTCACTTGTTTTTATCAAAGTGGTTTTATAAGAAGTCCATAATAAGTCCTTGGAGACCGTAATAATTTTGGTGTTATCTAAAATCTTTAAAATCCCCTTACCTACTCCACAGGTATTATACAAAAAACATTCCTGCAAAACTGATGATTCAAATCTTATTTTGATTGACCGGTGTATAAGTCTCCTGGCTTGCAACACTGTGAGGTGATCGACATGTTGCTACCAAGGACACGAGCTACTTCTTTTGAAGTTATTGTTTTCCTGCCAAAACATTTTGCAAAGATAGATATTTTATAGAGATGCGTATAATGTAACTGCATGGAAACACTTTTGGAAATCAAGAATTTACCTAAAACACGGAATTAGTTTGCCTTTGGTGTCCAGATGATGAAGGGAATTTCCCGATTTTCAGGTATAGTACGAAAATGAATCCTACTGAGAAACGGGAACACAAAATACCAGCAACTTGGCATTCGTGGTAGTTACGCTTATTGCTCATAGAGGACACCACCAATGTACGTGCTTCTCTCTAGTGGATATTCGATGTACTGCTACGCGTAGTAATAATATCCGTATTACTGTATAAAAGTAAAGATGATTCATTCAGCTTACGCAAATAGCCAGACCAACAGTGAAGTCTAAAGAGTTTTGCTGAAATTGAACGTTTTGTTGGGTAACCAGTGGCATACGCAGAATTTTATCAACGGGAGAGGTTCAGCCAATCTTATATCCTTTTAGGGCAAGCATGATTCTTTTTTTTTTTTTTTTTTTGGTCTATATATTAAAGTGATTACTGATGCCCTCCCCCACATTTCCATATATACAGGGTGTTTCTCAGTCTCGGACTGGCCAGGGTCGGGGGCTGGATTCCCGACCGGGAATCCATCCTCAACTTCGTTTTTTTTTTTTTTTTTTTTTAAATATAAATTTTTAAACCTTATGTATCAACAACATGCAAAACGTCTGAAAATCACTCGAGTCTTTCTCACTTAGCATTACTTACTATTTTTCCCATAATGGTGCGTAAAATGGTGAAAGAAACGCAGAACAACGCAACGACTCGTAAATAAAGAATGGATTTGTTTGAATATAACAACAAATAGAGTTGCCAATTCATCTTCAGGAAAAGCTGCTTAATGATAGTCCTAAAATTAAAAGCGCTATTTAAGGCTTGTCAGTTAATAATAGAGGTCAAAACGAAGCCAATTGGCCTTTGGATTTAAGGTTATGCTGTTTCTCTTCAGTTCTACACACCAATCAAATACTTTTAAAACTTTTTGACTCACGTGCAAGTGAATCTGGGCATACGTTCTAAGCTGAAAATAAAACCAAAACAATGCATACAAATAGCAACATAATACTTAACGCAGTATCGTAGCCAGGATCTCCGTCGGGGTGAAGGTAACAAGAAAGTTTCCTTCTTTCCATGTATCAAAATTTGGTGTCCCGACAAAACGTACCATCGACAAAACGTACCACTTGAATTTTCGCGACAAAACGTACCACTTTTGACGACCTGTCGAAAATGACAACCTGTCATGGATTAATTAAAGCATTTCTGATATTTATTCCACGACAAAACGTACCACTTATATAAATTACAACCTGTCTTGGACTAATTAAAACATTTCGGATATTTAATCCGCGACAAAACGTACCACTTCAAGCTTTTTTTTTCTTTCTTCAGCGTGTTCACAGAATATTCTCCAAATCGAACAAACTTCTCTTACAGGTTCTGTACGTGACAAACGTAACATTAAACACGTTTATCAGCGAGTAAGAGAACACGAGTCTTCCAAAATACATTAGACCAATGTGGGTGCTTACATATCTAACAAAGGAGAACATAATGTCAACAGTGGCGTAGCAGCTGCCCCCGCAAGCCCCGCAGTGCGGGGGGTGAGGTATAGGGGGCCCCGAAGTCTTGCGATGAATAAAGATTTAAAGAAGTAGAACTTCAACCTTCTGTCGGCTTTACAACTAGGGTCCCTTCTCTATACTTTGCGGGGGGACCCGCAAAAGTGTGCTACGCCACTGAATGTTAAGAAACTACTTCCTCATGAACAGGTAAAACAACGGCAGTATAAGGTTGAGAAGAACAGACAGGTAATGTATCGAGTTGTCAAAGTGCAGAAACTCATTGGTAAAAGAGGGCTCATTTACAGAGGAAATGTAGCAGCATATAAACTGAAAGACACAGCTATAGCCTAGATCATGGAAACTTTTTGGATATTATTCCTTTCTTAAGCAAATTTGATCTTCCGCTTAAAAGTAATTTAGATAAGGTTACCAAGAAGAGTCATATACGAGGAAGTAAGCAGAATAGTGTCGCATAACTTTTACTAAACACGGTGAATTATGTTTTGGATGCTATCAACACACTTATCAGAGAAGATATTTCGAAAGAAGTCTCTCAAGCTTCAATATTTTCTGTTCTATTAGACACTACTCAAGATATAGTAGTTTCAGGCCAGTGTTCTGTTGTTTTACGGTATGTTTTTAAAATGGTTGTTAAACAAAGTATTGTTGTCATTGTAAAATGCATATCTACCACAGGCCTGCGGTTTACTGCTGGAAATTCTGCAGAAGTTGAACCTTGATATTAAGAAGTGTATTGGAAATTCAACCGATGGCTCAAGTAACATGCAAGGACAATATTCGGATTTTTTCAATTCACCTATGATCAGTTACATGTGTGATTCAGTTGATTTTGAGTTTAACGGCACTTTTAGCAGGGAGGCTATATGAGACGGGACTGATTTACGGGAAATCCGAAGCACATGAGCTTCCGCCAGGAATCGAACCCAAGTCTCCCACGACAAAGGCGCATACGCTAACCACTTAACTGCTAAGAAACTCAGTTACACGTGTGGTGTTACGCTCATATACTCAATCATGTCATATGTGATCTGACAAAAAAATGCATTGATTCTGTGTCATTGTTCTGCTGAATGACTGTGCGATATTGATGCGTGAGTCTTATTAGCGAATGGACATTTGGAAGATCAGATGTTAACAAAGGCGTCTTACAGTTATTGCGGAAACAAGATGGTAGAAAACACACTGTTCTTCAGAGAAAGTTTGGTCATTTTTCGAACCCAGAAAGTGCTTTGTATATAGAGTAGACCATAATAATTAAGAAAATTGCTTCTACAGAAAATATCAAACCAAAAGCTAGGTGTAAAGCAAAAGGATATATAAAAGATCTTTTCAAGTTCAAAACAACTCGGACAGCACAAATGTTCCTTAAGATATTTCAAGTGACGACCTCTCTGTCAAACTATCTCCAAATAAAGGGTGCTGCTAGTGTAGTCCTATCGGATGGTGCAGACTACTCTGTTCCAAGTGAAAGAGTAGAGAGATGATTTTGAATTCGTTAAGAATGCAGCATTAAGCTTTGTAGAATGGGCCAATTACAAATTTGAAGACTTAGAACGTGATTTCTTTTCTTTTCTTTCTTCTTTTTTTTTCTATTGACCTGTCGACAATTCGCCTTCAGAGATGGACAAAGATTTTCCTGTGAATATGAAGATGAAGCTGCTTCTATCCAATGACCAGGTACTGCATTGACGCATTCAACACAATATTGGACATGGTAGTTTCGAGTATTTCTTCAAGATTCAAGAAGCAATGTACTTTATGGATTATTTGAAACCTAGACACTTCAACCAAGTAACAGAATTTCCAGACGTGCCTTTCGATAAACTTAAATATTTTCTGAAAAACTTCAGTAAAGAAGTTTCCAAGGATACTGTAAATGTATTCTCTTGGACTTTTGAAGGACGTGGATACCCTTGAAAGTCAGTCTCGATGACGAGCACAACCGAGAAAAAATGACTGTGCTTATGGTGCAAGTGATTCAGAATTAGGAGAAAATATATATGTTTACAAGGAAAGCGAATGCAAAACGTGTTGCAAAATTGTCCAATGTGCTGCTTTTTAATTTTGCAGAATTGTAAATTTTGCAGCATACAAATCAGGTTTCCAGCATACAAATTTTTATTGACTTTGCCCGTAACTCAGGTAACATGTGAAAGAAATTTTTCAAAACTGAAATAAACTGAAATGCATTAAATATAGGCTAACGAGTACCATGTCTCAGGAAAATTTGAAAACATTTATGTTGATGTCTATTGAAAAAGATTTATTAAAAAATATTTCAAATGCAAAAGTGATAGATATAGTAGCATCAAAAACTAGTACCCTAAAACATCTGCTAATTTTGTAATATAGTATACGATCTCCTTGAACTTCATATAATATTTTGAACAATTCAGAATAATATACTGATGAGAGAATATCAGGTTTTAATTGTCAATTGTTAATACTATTGACTTACTGTAGAAAGAAAACTGTGCAATTGATTTGTGACATTGAGATGCTGGTAGCCCTTGTGGGAGAAAGCGCCCGCGCCCCTCTCATAATACCTATCCGTCCCTGGTCGAAAGCCTGGATAAAGTGTGATGGAAATCAGTAAATATTCAAATATTGCATATGCAAGATACTTGCTGGCCTTGGTCTGGCGAGAATCTTGCAGGTATGGTCTTGGTGTTTCGAGAATCTTGTATGCATGGTTTTAGTCTTAGCCTTAGTCTTGGTCTTGCATCGGTACTTTTCTCACCACCAATCTGTTCAACTTTTAACCTTATTTTGGCCCATCCTATAAAGTGGTACGTTTTGTCGCCTGTCATTATTTGATGGCTGATTGGAAGACTCTTCGCAAGAAGCCTTCCAGGCAAGTGGTACGTTTTGTCGCTTGTCATTATTTAAAGTGTTTTTAGAAAACCCTTCACAAGCATCCCTCAGGGTAAGTGGTACGTTTTGTCGGTGGTACGTTTTGTCGCTAGTACGTTTTGTCTAGGGATGGTATCGAGACGAGACGAGACGAGACTTTGCACAGTCTCGGTTTTAAAATAGCTGTCTCGGTCTCGGTCTCGTCTCGAGTCAAAAATCGCCGTCTCGGTCTCGTCTCGGTCAACAAATGCTTGTCTCGATCTCGGTCTCGGTCTCGAGGGCCAAATCTCGATCTCGTCTCGGTCTCGTCTCGAAAGTCTCGAAATAAATAGGTGAAATTAAAATTGTAAAAGTATTATTATTGTAAAGTCTGTCGTTTCTGCTTCTTATTTTTGGCCTTATTCTTGAGTTAGAATTATAGTATGGTGTACTTCTTCAGAGCTAATTTGCTAGCGCTGATGCCTTCCATGCGTGTGTTCCAGTTTCAATCACCAGTAGGTATATCATATCTGGGATAAAATTCTAATAGTAACCCATATTTCACTTTCAGCAAAAGACTTGCATATGGCCTCAGTACTGCCTATACAATTAAACTTTATTAAATTAATTTTAGAACTGTACAGTAGTTTATTTCCTTCCTTAGAACAAGAATTGTTCAATACATTCTAACGGATAACGAAACACATAGTAGCATGAATGTATTTAATCGTACCGAAATTGAAATTTTACAATTTCTCATTTATTATCCAATACATTCTGTTTTGACTGTCATTTTAAAAACATAATATAACGTTCATTATCTGAACAAATAGGGTAAATTATTACTACAATATATTTTGTTTAAAATTGATCAAATGCTTTATTACCGTTTCACATCTACGTGTTTAATTGACACCTTATAACAGTAATTCCTGAACTGAACATTATCTGATATATATATATATATATATATATATATATATATATATATATCTCTAATATATATCTGAACATTAGTGGTAGACAGTGGCGTATTTACGATTTTGTTTCGGGAGGGGCATTGCTAACTTTCGGGGGGGGGGATTTGCCTGAAAATGTGAAAATTCTGCAAGATATTTCATATACTTTACTATAGTAAGTAAGATTTCGGGGTGGTAGACTATGTTAAGTCACTTTTTTTTTTCAAATTGAATTAGAATACTTTTTTTTAAATAGACTATGTTCTTTCTAGTGGTGTAATAATGTAAGTCTAAAGCCATCTTACTACTTTGTAACTACTTAGTATAGTTTGAAAAACAGTATTATAGATAGAGATGCAAAAAAGCCGGCTTTTTTGAATCGATGGTTTTTTCACATAAAAAGCCGGCTTTTTAGGGAAAAAAAGAGAATTTTGGAAATTTTGGCTTTTTTCATTTTCATGATTTTTCTACCTAAATAACTTTCTTATAGTATATTCTATAGTTAGATAAGAATTCCATGACCTGAATGCCATATTTCGCTCTAAAATTCACCATCAAGATGGATGGAGCACGTGTTTTACGAAGAATGAAGAATGTAGTATCTGAGGGCAATTTTAGAGGCTATTTAACTTTATTTTAACTTTCGAGTTATCGACATTTTTTCTTCTCAGGATCATTTCAGTTTGTCATCCATGTTTCATTTCTAAGAGCTTAGTACTCTAGCTTCTAGCGCAAAAGTTAAACTTACGTTTCTCTATATATCCGTCAAAGCGTACGTTTTTCAATATATCCGTCAAACCGTACTTCCACATTTCTGTTATGCTGTAGCTGTGCAACGATTTAGCAATAATTTCCGGATACAACCTTGAATACTAATTTATACAAATAATCAGTAGTAGATTTAGAAAAGTAATTTGGGAGGGGTTTCTCTGATTGTTTCTTTTTCTAAAATGTCTAATTTTATTTGGAAGGAGCTTGAAGTTTATGAGTACAAGCGTAACTAATATTTCGTTTCGTTTATATATTATCAATAATCTTCCGGATACAACCTTGAAGATCATTTTATACTGAGAATCATTGGCGGATTTAGAAAAGTATTTTGGGAGTTTTTTTTCTTACTAATGTTTAGTTTTTCTAAACATTCGTAATTTTTTATTTGACAGGAGCTTAAAGTTTATGAGTAAAGGCATGACTACTAGATATTTTGTTTGTTTTAGACATTCCGTAATTTTGGAGAACAGGCTTCAGTCTGAAAGACCGCCCCCCTAACCTTCGCAAAACCGTCACTGCTGGTAATTAGTAATAACGATTTAAAAACAATAAAGAAGGAAGTCAGCCAACTCACAGTACATGCACTATTTCTACTTCACAGATGGAATGAAGAAAAGCTTTGTCAGAATGGTCGAATGCTGAGTTGAATCCCGGACTTCCCGATAGAAGCGCAAAAAGCTCCACTCAGTCATGTTTGTTGTGCAGTTGAATTTATCTTAACTTAAATATATTCCATAGTCTTTTTTTTTTTTTTGTGTGTGTGTGTGGTGGTGGTGGGGTGGGGAGAGTTCCATAATAATATGAAGGGTATGAGCCAAGAACATGGTAACTAACAAATTTTCAATTGCTTGAGTTATGCAGCACCAGATAGACAGCAACGCATTCCGCTTAGTTTAATTATTCATGTATAGTCTTCTGTGAAAAATCAGCTTTCCGACTTTCAAAATGGATTGTGCAGCAGAAAATCTCTAATTTCTTAAAATAATAAAATTGTGGGTTACCATGTTCTTGCCTCACACCCTTCATATGTTGAATCCCTCTTGTTAAAAATTCAGAAATCTTGAGGACTGAGTAAACCGTGATGGTGGTTATATAAAACTGTAGAATTTCAAGAATATACAAAACCAAAAGCTCTAGATGCGCAGCCTTTAAGTGTATCTTATAAATCTAAGTATTTTTCTTATGTTTTATTTTAATTTTATTTTGTTCCAAAAAGAGTATGGAATATTTTGAAAAATACTACATAGAATTTTGCTAGTTATTTGTGTATTTTTTAAAAGAAGTATTTACTTTTAGGGTTGGTTGGTATACACCAGCTGTTTCTTTCTTTTTTTAAATAAAAAACTGGTTTAAACCAAAAAAATAAATAAAAAGAACGAAAAATGCGAATCGTGTGAACTTCATGCTGACGTTTCCCAACATCAAACCATCTGCATTAGTTTTTATTTCCTTTTCACCTTTTAATCAAGGTGTCCCATGTTCAATTCTCGGTCGAACCACAACCCTTCTTTCATACGTAAACAAAGTAGCGGTTCGGATGTAACTTTAAGCGAAAGTCTTCTCCTTGATAACCTCGTTATTACGTAATGATGTTAAGCCTGAACATACGAAACGAAACCAAATTGTATATTTCTGAATGCCTGTTGTTTTATAAAGAAGCCAAGGTTGCTTAAATATATTGATAGAAATTGGCAAAATTTATCGATTGCCTACGTAGCCTCCAACATTAGCTTGGATTGGACTTTCAGTGATATGTACGTACTAAATTTGTAATTTAAAACCTCAGTTTTAGTGTACTGATTATGATACGTTGACCTTTAAATTTTACGTGCAAAGCAATAACAGGATTTTCCCCTTATTGTTTTACATTTAGAGTAATGACGGGATTTTCCCGATGGCTAGGGCGGGAGTTTCCCAATTTAAGAAATTTACTGACCGGACTTCTTTAAGCTTATGTGACCTTTTCCAGCATAATCCCGTTGTTGCATAATAACACCAAGGCGAAACAAACTTATTTTTGTCAATATGTAATATAAATACATAAAGCAAAATATCTAAACCCAAAAAACTTGATTTAAACCAAAAAAGCCTAGTTTAAACTCCCCCCGAAAAACGGGTTTTTGGCATTTTCAAAAACAACCATGGTTCTTGCCAACCCTGCTTACTTTTGTATGTACGAGGTTAAAAATATCTTATTATATACAGGGGTGGACTGGCCATAATCAAGTACCGGCCCGATGGCCGCTGCGCCCTCCTCACATCAGTGCCTTTGCGCACTCCTCAGGAGGGGCTAAGACCCGTCTTAGCCTCGGAAAGGCGCACAGTTTCCTCTCTGAACATTAAAAAAAAAAACTATATAATTATTTTATAAATTCGCTAGCCTTTGGCCAGCTAGGGCTCCACCCCAGACCCCGGTGTTTGCTCCGCCTGTGGCCTCGCTCTTTCTGTTTTCGGCGTGGGAATGATATTAATGATATTAGATTTACCCCTAAATATATAGATTTGACTCTAATATCGGTCATTTTGGACGATTTTTACATATCACCCTTACCAACCCCACGCTCCACCCCAAATCCCAGTATTTGCTCGACGTGCGGCCTCGCTCTTTCTGTTTTTGGCTTTGGGAATGTCATTATAATGATCTTAGGGACCCTGAAATTTATAGATTTGACTCTAATATCGGTCATTTTGGATGATTTTTATATATCAACCCTCCCACCCGCACTGCTCCGCCCCCAGGTCCCGTCTTTACTCGGCCTACGGCCTTGCCTTTTTCTGTTTTAGGCTTTGGTGGTACCATTAATGATCTCAGCGACTTCGAAATATATTGATTTGACCAAGGATGTTATAAAATAGAGGATCTGCCCATACGTATCTTCAACATAAGAATTCAATGAAGCCAAAAAACAGCCGCCGTTAGAGGCGCTAGTGGCGTTACATAAAAACAAGACTCCGTTCAAGACTTACAGATGAACATCTGGAATCATTGTTCTTGATGAACTCAGAAAGAGACATTCTGACCAAAATAGACAACAATCTGATTATTGACAAAATGTGTGAAAAAAGCAAGGAGATGCGAAGGCTCCTTCAAGCATAAAGCAGTGACTTTACTTTCATTTTCCAGTTTTGTTTTTGAATTTCTTTTTTTTTTTTTTTTTTTATGTTAGGTAGGTATATAATTCTAAATTTACTTTTGTTAATTTGTAGTAAATGTTTCATGTATACCTTTTATTAACGGTTTTAAAAATAGATGAAAAATACGTTAATATTAAAAGGACAGCTTTAAAAGGACAGAAGTATGAAAAATAGCATAAGCCCCAAACTTAACTCAAATCTTCAGTTATAATTAGGCTGTTAACAAACGTAGCCGAAGAATTTAAACAACTGGTGTGATTTTTGTAGTCTCAGTTAAAGTGTGCAGATTTATATAGGCCTAATATACGAGGCGTGTTTTTATTTCAAAAAGTAAATGTATTTTCAAAAAGTACATACTTTACTCTATTTTTCGACATAGTTGCCAAGTTTGTTCAAACACTTATCATACCTCTCAACCAATTTCAAAATACCCTCTTCATAAAAACTCGCCGCCTGCTCCGATAACCAAAAGTTCACTGCCGTTTTCATATCGTCGTCATCATTGTAACGGTTGCTACTGAGGTGTTGTTTGAGGTGGAGGAACAGATAGTAATCGCTCGGCGCAAGATCAGGACTGTAGGGTGGGTGGTCTAAAACTTCCCAGCCAAAACTGTCCAACAAATCGCGGGTCTGACCTGCACTGTGAGGTCTTGCATTGTCATGGAGAAGAACAATGTCCTTTGTCAGCATGCCGCGTTGTTTGTTTTGAATCGCTCTGCGTAGCTTTCACAGGGTTTGGCAGTATGCTTCTGCATTGATAGTGGTTCCTCGTTGCATGAAGTCGACCAAAAAACCACCATGCCTATCCCAAAACACCGACGCCATGATTTTGTGCTGGGACAGAGTCTGTTTGGCCTTCACCTTTACAGGCGAGTGTGTGCTCTGTTCCATTCCATGCTCTGTTGCTTCGATTCGGGCGTGATATGCGAAACCCATGTTTCGTCTCCAGTTAGGATCTGACTGAAGAAGCCGTCACCTTCTTCGTGATAACGAGTCAAGAACTTCATGGCACACTCAAATCTTTGATTTTTGTGGGCCTCTTTAGGAGTTTCGGGACCCAACGGGAGCACAGTTTCTTAAACTTTAGATGTTCAGAAGCAATTTTGTAAAGCACTGATCTCGACACGTCAGAAAATTCGTTTGAGAGACCTGTTGTTGTGAAGCGCCTGTTCTCACGAACCCTCGCTTCAACTGAAGCCACCAAATCGTTTGTAATCGAAGAAGGGTGACCGGAGCGGTCTTCATCATGGACGTTGTCACGGCCATTTTTGAATTCTCGTACCCACTTACGCACTTTGTTTGCACTCATAACAGTATCACTGTACACTTCGCAAATCTGTCGATGAATTTCTGCAGCAGACAGGTTACTTGCTGACAAAAACCGTATCACTGAGCGAACCTCAGACGCGGCGGGAGGACTTGATAGTCTTAAACATTGTGAAAGCACAGAGCCCAACCGTACAGGTCAGCTACAGAGTTGAAACTGAGCACAGTTGTTCTCGAGGCATGCCGGTACACGACGCACACGCTAGGTGCGGTATGCGCGCGAACTACTAGTGTCTACAACAAAACGGACCTTACTTAAAAAACAAGCCTCGTATTTACTACTCAAAGTCTCTTTTGTTTGTTTATGAAAATATTGAATTTGTATAATTCTATCGTGATTAACTGCAATAGCTACTTAATCTTTTGTTGTTTTGTGTACTAATTTTCCGGGGAAAGCCCCCGGCACTTTCTTTTATTAGGAGGGGGTATTCCATACAAGCGAAAGCCTCAGATGGACGGCGCCCTCCCAGAGTATGTGACCGCGCCCTTTTTACATAGCCAGTCCACCCCTGATTATATACATTGGTTAATCCTTTGGAATTCATAACGTAAATATGTTGAAGAAAAATTGTTTGAAATATCTTTTCGAAATTCATGGTTTATTTTCGAGGTTCTATATTATTATCGGCATCAACCACTAAATAAATGACTTTTTGTGTTATAGAGAAGCAAAACAAAATTTGGTTTATCAATTTAAAGCAGAATTTTGAAAAAAGCCCAAAATTTCCCAAGCAAAAAAGCAAAGCAGAAAAAACCGAGTTTTTTTCAAAAAAGCCGGTTTTTTTCCGAGCCCTTGCATCTCTAATTATAGATCTTAGTTAAGGAACCGGTTTTTCGCTTCTCCTGTAAAATTACGAAATTATGACTTGGTTTAGTTTACCTCTGAGGTCTCGATATAAAATCATCACCATCATCATAATCAAGCATTATCAATCCACTGCTGGATGAAGTCTTCCCAAGTTTTCTCTACAACTATCTATCTTGGGTAATTCTTTTCCAGGTTACTCCCCAGTGGTTCCTGATTTTGTCACAATTTCTTGCATGCGGACATTTCCTAGGCTGTTTTTGTCTCGTGGTATCCGATCTAAAATTGTTTTCGTCTATCGATCATAATTTCTTCTTGCAATATGTCCATCACATTTTCTGATCTATTTTAAACATTATTTCATTAGTACCAGTCATTAGTTGCCAAATAATTCATTTCTATATATTTGGGCTACAAATAGTTCATATCCTCTACTTTTGGAGCACAGACACGCTACTTTTTGATCTTCGGATCTGGCAACACTGACTCAATTATTTAAATTAACACAATGTAAGAACCCCCACTTGCTGTAATGGCTAGTACGCTTGATTTTGGTTCGCATGGTCCCGATTTCGATTCCCGGTGGCGGTAATGTTCAACGACCGAAGTTTTTCGGATTCCACTATAATCAGCAACTCCATGTCTCCTTTAGCCGCCCTAGCATACTCGTGAGACGTTAAACTAAAACAAAACAAACCAAAAATCAACACTATGTGTATTACTAACTGTAAGTCTTTGAATAATTGCATATAGCTATATGGTATGGAGTTTGAGGTGGTCGGTGGTCAAACTATAACAAATGAAATGTTGTTAGGGTGTAATTAAAATTTTAATAAAGCAGTGTTTTAATCTAAAAAATACACCAGGCCTAAGGCTTAGGGAGAACAGCTAGTGGTACTGAAAAGTTGTCAGTTACGTTTAATTTCAGTTACAATTTGCTTTTACATGTATTCTGGAACGAAAACTTTGACATTAACATTATAAGTAGCCCAAAGACTATGAAAAACATCGTGTTTTAAAAACATTCTTGCACCATAAAACAAATTACGAGTAATTTTAAAATATTTTGCACTTTACCTACGTTATTTGCACTATATTTATAATAATATTCAGCAATTTATTTAAGTTCGCAACACTGCTTAAAATAATGTAACTGCGACTTGTTGTAATTTAAACTACTGAACACTAATGTTATAATGTTCCTGCCATTTGAATTATTAGAAATCTCCAAAATGTTGATGTTAGTGATATGTATTGTCCTTTGTTACACTGAATAATATATGTGCTTTTGTGGTTTAATTTAATATCTAAATTAGAAATATGTAGAGCTCTTTCGTGATTAAGCAGTTAGCCTATGGCGTGAGAGACCCGGGTTAGATTCCCGGCGGGAGCTCATGTGGTTTAGATTCAACGTTAATCAGTAGGCCTAGGTTCAGTCATATATAACCTCGCTGCTGAAAGAGACGTTAAACTCAATTAAAAAATGAAATGAAATTTTTGAGTTTTAAGTCCCACGGTTATGCCGGTTAGGCTAAAGGAGACTGTGATGATGAGAGATGAATGAAATGATGGAATGAAAAAAGTGGGAGGAAACGGGAGAACCCCGAGAAAATCCACGCACTAAAATAAATTAACTGAACAGAAATATGTAATATCAAACGTAGTGCAATTTGAGAAATTACAACTTTATGTTGCGTTGGCAACATTGCTTGTTTATCTAGTGGTATTGCAGAGTATCTAGAAGAATTTCCCCTTCCATATTTTACACAGCATGTTAAAAAAATTCAGCATTTTTAATATATATGACTATTATATATAACTAGATGAAATACCCATTTTTCGCATGGGACCAGTATTTGGAAGTCATGGCCTGTGGGAGTATCACTATCTCAGCAACCGCGGAAACTAGTATTTGACACTAATATCGGTCATTTTGTATTATTTTTACATGTCTTGGTACCCTCTCCCCAGCAGGTGAACTTCGGCCCGCGTGCACTGGTAGCTGAATTTGAAAGTCATCGCTAATGGAAGTGACACCATTGACCTCAGCGACCGCAAAAACTATACATTTGACACTAATATCGGCCCTTTTTGATTACTTTTACATGTCTCGGTAGCCCTCCTGTGAACTCCAGCCCCAGCTGAATGGGGTGAATTTGGAGGTTAATGCGATCGGAGTTTCACCATTGATCTCAGAAAACGCGAAAACTATTTGACACTAATATCGGTCATTTTGTATGATTTTTAAGTCTCGATATTCCCCTCCCCGCAAGTGAACGACGGCCCGCATGCACTGGTAGCTGACTTTCAAAGTCATCGCTAATGGAAGTATCATCATTTATCTCAGCGACTGCGAAAACTATGTATTCGACACTAATATTGGTCATTTTCTACTACTTTTACATGTCTCGGTATACGCCCCTCCTGATTCAAAATTTAAAAAAAAAAAAACGCTTCTTCTTGGTCTGAGGCCTGGAACATGATACTTGTCATCCAAATTTCGTAACTCTTGAACTCCCGTCTGGTCCCCAGGCCGCACACAGGCAATCAGAAAGACAGGCACGCAGACACACAGACAAACAAACTCTTCCTTTTACTTATATTAGATATGATATACAGGCGAGGATCCAAGGGGAGTGTTAAAGGGGTTATATACCTCCCCTTGACGCTCAGCTGTACACTGTATAAAATAGGCTTCAAGCCTACTTCTTTCTTTACACTGGATAAAATGTCAAACTATGGTTTAGCCCCTCCCTCGATCATATCCTGGATCCGCTGGTATATATATATATATATATATATATATATATATATATATATATATATATATATATATATATATATATATATATATATATATGTGTGTGTGTGTGTGTGTGTGTGTGTGTTGAGAGAGGGAGAGACAGAGATGACTATACACATCAGCAGTGGATTTTGTTTCGGGAGAGGCTTGAGAACAAGTAAGAAATATTTGTGTTGTACGTGCAATGCGAAAAAATAATTACAAATCTATTTCGGGAGGGGCTTCAGTCCGATAGCCATCCCTTAAATACGCCACTGAACATTAGTCAACTGTTCCCATATTACCTAATACACCAACGAAATAAATTTTGAATAAAGGTCAATCTTAATAGTTGTCTATATCAATATTCGAGACGAGACCGAGACTTTCGAGACTGACCTAAGTCTCGTCTCGATTTATAAAGCTCCGTCTCGGTCTCGGTCTCGTCTCGGTAGATAAAAGGCCGTCTCGGTCTCGGTCTCGTCTCGGTATATAAAAGGCCGTCTCGGTCTCGGTCTCGGTACCATCCCTAGTTTTGTCGCGTATTCTCAAAATTTATTTTGGTAACTACTATACTCTTTAAGTTTCAGATGGTTCGAGCCCCACTGGCTACGCCACTGTACGCAGATTACCTACACTATCCGTACTACTCTTAGTTTCCGACTTTCCATGACATCTAAAATGAAACAATGCAAATGTGCAATCATACTTTATGATTTGAGTTATTAAGCACTGCTACATGTACTACTATTAGTGGCCAAAAAGTTGTTATTGGAAGTTATTGATTGGAAAATAGATATAGCTCCATGCAAATGGATAGCATTTGAATGCGAAATTGGCCAAAATAATTAACAGCTCAACTAAATATTTTACTGACTAACCTAAAACCAAAGTCATTGGTTTTACAACCCACGAAGGGATATATGACCAGCAAAATGGCACACATTCAGTTCGGTCAAGCATCCCTCCTAGGCTCAATTGTTCCTAGGCTGATTTTCTAGACCAAAGTTCGCTACGTCTTCATTCAGGAAGATTCTGAATTCCATTATAATGTCGGATCAATACTGGAAAATCTGTGTGTCCCCAGAATCTAACCCAGAGCCAAGTACACTTAGCAATTCTGCTAGACGGGAGCTTCGTTCAACAGGTATAAATGGCTATATTGAGCAGTATAATGGCTAAATAGGCAGAACTGTAATTACAATCATTTTGTTGTGTACACAACATTTATTTTTATGGTCAAAGTCTAAAGTCTGCTGAGCGGGCAAGAGCAGGCAATTGCTATTGAGTTTATTTCAGCATGTAAGAAGAATACAGAGAACTGCTGGAAACAGGATGGGCCGTAAGCAGTTGTGTTATTCTAATTTCTTTTTAACAATCGGTTATATATATATATATATATATATATATATATATATATATATATATATATATATATATATATATATATATATATATATATATATATATGTAGCGAGAGAGAGAGAGAGAGCATCCTAATATAAGGTGGTGTGACGAAATTAGGTAGCACTGTAAATATCTTGAAAATGAATTATACAAGATAGATGGTTGTCAAAAAGCATTGGAAAGACAATCAACAATTGTTGGTAATGGTATGTATGCATTTCAAATATAAATAACCCTCATCACTACACTCATGTGATCCCAGTTCTCATTTTTGATATCTGAGGATTTGAGATTAGGTAATAAATGCTTATACCTTATTCTGAGAGATCATATGTTTAACACTGCAACTGTGAGAATTTCTAAAAACAAAAATAGTTAAACTAAAATTGACTGTTCCTGGGTACAACGAGGAAAAATTTATTGTTATGTCTGCGGCTGAGTATAACAGAAGGTTCTACGAATTCGAAATATTTCAACAACCCGTTCTAGCGAACCGGCTGAATAGGGTCTACCGCCACTGGGTCTATGTAAACTCCAGCATTGTATTCGATCGTCGGCCAAGTAAACTTGTGGTTGATAACATCGTTTCAGAGGGTTTTCTCGAGGTATTCCCGTTTTCTCACACATTCTCATTCCACCAATTCTTCCACCATCATTCATTTGGCTTAATCATCTGCCTCCCTTCGCCTAAAAGAAGTAATTGTGATACTTTAAACTGAAATGTTTCAAGATTTTCCAGCGTTGTCTCTACAGTTATATACGTCTCCGCTTCCTTTTTGATATTTATAGCGTAATGGTGTACTTGTTGAGAAGATCATATTCTCACAACTTTTGTCAGGTCATCGCTAATTTTTACACTATGAATTCCACAGGTGGATCCAGTGTGATCTGCCCAATGTTTTTAGTGTTTTAATATTGAATATAGAAAGGAAGGGTTTATACTTCTTTCTATAGCAGAATGTTCTAGAATTTTATTTATCCAAATGCGAAGAATACTTCCCGCTGGGTAGCGCGCTAGTCTTTGATGCCCAGGGTCCTGGGTTTTTATTCCTGGTGGTGGGAACTTTGAAATTTCAAAGCATTACGGTGGTTCCGATTCCACTTTAAACTGTAGATCCACGTCCTATATAGCCTCAGTAACGAATAAGGACGCTAAACTCGATCCAACCAACCAAATGTGAATAGTTACTTGATCTGTCCATCCTATTACAACGATATTCTGTATCTGTTTTGTGAATTTTTTCCATTTTTGTATCTTGGTTTTGGGCAACGGTGCTTAAAAGTACACAACCTGTTGTGTAGAAGAAGAAGAAAAAAAGAAGATATATGTTGTTGATTCTAAATATAAAGAAATAAGGTTTAATCTTAGTAGCTAAAAATATATGTTGATTTTATATGTATAATCTGTACTCAGAGTTACCGTAACAGCAGATAGTTGTTTATTTAAAAGTTGCTATGACAACCAAAAAGGGAAAATTATTATTATTAATGGAGATGTGAAAAAGAATAAAAGGTAATGGTGTTACAATGTGACTGTCTGATTTAATGTAATTGAACGTGTTGACACATTTTAAAAATTACGTGAACTGTGGGCTAAATGTAACGTGTAAAATATAAGAATAAGAGTTTAATTGTTACATTTTAATTGGTGGTTTACCGACCAGAAATACCTTGAGATTACTTTGAAGTTAAGTAAAGCAGTCTCATCATACCGTTCAACACGGAGTATACTTTACTTAGGAGTTAGAAAATAATTTATAGAAACATTAAAATGAGTGTTTCTGGAAATGAAAATATAAATGAGGAAGGTGGTGATGTAGAGCTACCAGGTACGAACTCATCAACGAACGTGGCTGATTTTATAAGACAGCTTGGTTAGCAAATATTGCAGCAACATCAAAAAATGGATACCAAGCTGGAGCAAATGTCCCATCAAATAATACAATCCATAACTTAACAACTGGCACAACAGATGGATGTTAAGTTTGAGCAAATAACTAATCAAATGGACACTAAAATGGGTAGTAAATTGGAGCAAATAAACCAACAAATACATTCAAAATTAGGACAAACAGATTTTAAGATGGAACAGAGTTTACACCGACTTACTGATGTACAAAATTCGGTAGAAGTTGTAGAAACTTTAGTTAATGAGCATACTAGTCAGATCAGGGAATTGCAAGAAGAAGTAAATGCGATCAAAGAGAAGTTTAGTACTGCAAATGGTGACCGAGTTCCGGTTGTCAACGTTGTACCTATACCATGTCAATCCAGAGTAGTAGACTAGTGGAAGATAGTAATTTATCCGAAGGATATTCAGAAAAGAACGATAGTGAAGCTAGTATAGAGAGAAATGGGAGAAGAAATCATTCATCTTACCGCAGGAAAAACCTTCACGTAAATTCCAAACATTGTAAGCATACTAGTAAAAGTAATCATTTTCGGTTTAGTGAAATTAGATCTCTAACAAAATTTAGTGGAAGATCAGAAGACATCCCAACCAGCACATTCTTAGAAAAGTTCGAGGAAGAATGTGATTTAATTGGAGTAGACAAATCTAAATTTTTGAAAATTCTGCCTCATGTTTTATTTAGGGATGGCCAGAACCGGTTCCTGATGGAACCGGTTTTCGGGTCTGAACGGATCCGGTTCTAGAAGATCCGGTTCCGAAACCGGATTTTCAGATCCAAGTCTGGAACTGGTTTTTCGGATCCAGGTCTGGAACCGGTTCTTCGGATCCAGGTCGAACCGGTTCTTCGGATCCAGTTCTGGAACCGGTTCCCAAGATCCAGTTCTGGAACCGGATATCCAAGAACCGGTTCCGCTGGAACCGAAACTTTGTGACTAATCCCTACGCTAAACCCGAGTTGCTGGCAGACTGTGAACAGTGTGCTAGATGAAATGCTGGAAGCGACAGGCAGGCGCCCAGGCGGCGGCCGCTTGTCTCATTTGGCTAAATAAACTGGGTAACTGGCAAACTCATTGGCTAAACAGGCAAACTGGCCAACTCATCTGGCTAAATACCCACTGGTGGACCAATTTTTTTTTCTGGAGGCACAAGCTGGTCTGGGCGGGGAGGGCACAAGCGCATGGTCCTCTTTGCAGTGTTTTGAAGATGAACTTCGTGCCTCCTTTATGGGGCTTTGGGGGCTTTCGGATCCAGGTCTGGAACCGGTTCGTAAGATCCGCTTCTGGAACCGGGTTTTCAGATTTAGATCTGGAACCGGTTCCTAAGATCCGGTTCTGGAACCGAGTTTTCGGATCCAGGTCCAGAATAGGTTCCAGAACCGGTTCCGAAAACCGGATCTCCGAGAACCGGTTCTGAAAACCGGATCTCCGAGAACCGGTTCCTCGGGGAACCGGTTCCGCCGGAACCGGATCTTTGTGGCCATCCCTAGTTTTATTACCACCGTGTTCCATATGGTTCAAAGCAATCAGAAGTAATTTACGTAATTATTTAGATTTTAAAAATGCCTTACTTTCTAATTTTGAAAACGATTTCATGTTGGCCAATAGAGACGCCCTAGTTCGAAATAGACATTATAACCCAAAATTGAATAAGAGTCTCACTGATTTTGTGATATCCGTATATAATGAAGTTAATTAATCCATACCAACAGGAATCAAGAGTAATAGCATCAATCCGAATCTTCTTACCTTTTAAGTTGCAACAAATGTTGATTTCTGCACAATGCGTTAATTTCAATCACCTTACTATGATAGTGCAACATTTTGAAAGTCAATCTATGTTACAGGGTAATAGTAATCGGAATGAAGCCAATACTAATCGAAATCAAGTTAGTTATGTACCTGTTCGCAACATCAATGTCAGAGAAGAAGGTGGTCTTAATGCGAGAAGTAATAATAGATTCCATTGTAACGAGAATAGAACTGAACCCAATTTTACCAGTAATAGAACTGAATCTAATTTTAGGAGAAACAGGAACAATAATCGTAATATATTTAGGAATCAAGCGAACAATAAGTTTAACTTTCCACGAAATGGATTTCATAATAGATTCATAGGTGGCAGAAATTCTCAAAATATAAACCAAGCTACCGTGGAAGCAAATAATAAGCAGAACTGTATACAAGATTGTGGCGTGCATTGTAACTTAACCGAATTATTTGCTAATATAACTCAAGCTAATGTTGTGGCATCCGAAAAAATTTATTCAATTGATTTTTGTTTTATTTCACTTTAAATATCGTAATGATTTCATTTGTTATTCGTACTTTGAATTCTATACAGATCATAATTCTTTGCGTCATCTTAAGAAAGTACGGGGATACAATTAATTAAAACGTAAGTTCCTTCAGAAGTTTTATCCAAGATTAACATAGATAATATCAAGTTTTCAGATTGATTCTTAATATAATAATTTCTTTACTTGTATTAATCCTTGTTATGATGTTGATTATTTTGTTTCATTTAGTGTATTGTTTTGATTCCCTTATAATTTGTTTTACTTATCAGTATTGTACTTTTGCCCAAATGGAAGAAATAAGTTATATAGTATGTCAACATATACTGAGTTGATTCGTCAATGAGCTCCATTGATATTAAACTAAAAAATATGCCTTAGGACCTGAATAATTAAATAAGTTAATCGCGTTTTGAATAAATCCTCTTTCTTGGTAAGTTTATAGGATTAAAATGGAATTAATTGCTAAATGAATATAAGAATGAGATAAAATGGAATTATACATATGTATTATAATACACACACACACACATTATATATATATATATATATATATATATATATATATATATATATATATATATAAGGGCTATTCGGAAAGTAAAGTGACCTTATGTGTAAAAATAGGTAACGGTCCAGGATTCTTTCTTAAATTGTAACCAATTCAACAAGTCATCGTTGGGAGCCATATAGACAACGATATTGTATATCTGTTTTGTGAATTTCTTCCATTTTTGTATCTTGGTTTTGGGCAACGGTGCTTAAAAGTACACAACCTGTTGTGTAGAAGAAGAAAAAAGAAGATATATGTTGTTGATTCTAAATATAAAGAAATAAGGTTTAATCTTAGTAGCTAAAAATATATGTTGATTTTATATGTATAATCTGTACTCAGAGTTACCTTAACAGCAGATGTTTATTTAAAAGTTGCTATGACAACCAAAAATGGAAAATTATTATTATTAATGAAGATGTGAAAAAGAATAAAAGGTAATGGTGTTACAAGGTGACGTGTCTGATTTAATGTAATTGAACGTGTTGACATATTTTAAAAATTACGTGAACTGTGGGTTAAATATAACGTGTAAAATATAAGAATGAGAATTTAATCGCTACACTATCCAAGATTATTCTATCGTGATAAATGATTGTGTGTTCTTTTTTTGTTGGTCATTGTAGTTACAATTACTGCGGTTAGTATTTTGACGGGACAGTCCTGGTTTAAAGATTGCTGTCCTCGATGTCCCTGCCAATACCCCTACATTTGTCTCGGTTTTCAGTTGTGATGTGATGATCTTTCCTTCCCTTTTTGCATGACTTTTCTTCATTGTAGTGTTCTAAAATATTATTTTTGGTATTACATATTTTTACACTAACAATTACATGTTTAGTGTTACTTCATAGCACGCTTGAATTTGGAAGAGTTCTCCACACCGTCACAACTACAGTTCATCTCAGCTCCCTCGTGGCTAAGCGATTAGCGTACGCGCCCTTGGCTTGAAGATCCGGCTTCGATTTCCGGCGGGAGGTCAAGTGGTTTGGATCCCACGTTAAACGGGGACTTTAGGTCCATGCCCAGTGTTTCTTCCAGACCTGTTTTTGGGGGGCAATGTCTCCCCCCGCAGCTCTGGGAGTGCCCGCCTGGAGGAGACCAAAATAATACGTCTACAATATAATAATAAATAGAATAGTAACAGCAGTCTCCTCGGAATACTAAGTGTGCCCTATTGAACATTTTTTCTGAAAGAACCGCTGTCCACGTCTCATATAGTTTCGTTGCTGAAGGGAAGGCTAAACTCCAAAAATCAAATCAAATCAAATCATAAGTTCATTAATAGTATTAAGACTTTCCTGCCCATCATTACTGACTGATAATATCCAACAGGATTGAAATAAAAGTTGATATTCTGCTGGTTAAATATTTTCTGCCAATGGAAGAAGTGAAAATAAACTTCCAGCAAAGTGTCTCAGTTTGCAATAGCATATCTATATCTATATCTATCTATATATATATATATATATATATATATATATATATATATATATATATATATAGATAGATAGATAGATAGATAGATAGATAGATAGATATACAGTGCCGCATCCAGGAAAATCAACGCCCGGGGCGAGAGTATACCACAGCGCCCCCCCCCCCCGCCTTGTACACATGATTGAGGTCGACAGACCAGCTGAGAAGCGCCACCGTGGTTGGCGCGAAGCACAATAAAATTTTCAAAAATAAACCCTGCTTTTCCTTTATTGTGAGCAGTTTTTATTATTTTTTCCTTCCATATTATATACATCTTTTCTTTTTTCCTCTCGAATATTGTGCTCCCTTTACTTCGTCGCCGCGTTCGCTCCCCCCACGACACGGTACTGGATATATATATATATATAAATGGAAGAAATGAAAGAAATAAGTTATATAGTATGTCAACATATACTGAGTTGATTCGTCAATGAGCTCCATTGATATTGAGCTAAAAAATATGCCTTAGAACCTGAATAATTAAATAAGTTAATCACGTTTTGAATAAGTCCTCTTTGTTGGTAAGTTTATAGGATTAAAATGGAATTAATTGTTAAATGAATATAAGAATGAGATAAAATGAAATTATACGTATGTATTATAATAGACACACACACACACACATATATATATATATATATATATATATATATATATATATATATATATATATATATATATATATATATATATATATATATATATGTATATATATGTGTGTGTGTGTGTGTGTCTATTATAATACATACGTATAATTTCATTTTATCTCATTCTTATATTCAAACAAAAATTGAAACAACAACAAATAGTTGGTAATTGTTACGGTAAGCATATATATATATGCTTACCGTAACAATTACCAACTATTTGTTGTTGTTTCAATTTTTGCGAATACCTACCCCTTTATCAGTTCCTTTACTATTTTAATACTCCTTTCTTATCAGGTTGTAGCCCTAGCCCAAATAATTAAACAAATAATACATTTATACATTATATTATCTAGGAGTACGATGACTCGATTTACTTTCAGGAAATTTATTTTCAACGCAATAGTATTTTTTATGTATGCTAAATGGAATAAAAAGTATTATCTTTGTCGTCACATTTAGCGCCCGATAAGATGTCGAAACCTGAGAACTGCGTGCTTTGTCAAATTTGCTGGCACAGGATTTTTGCTTATATTCCCTGTCTTTGTTAGATTAGATTAATTCGTTCATTGCATGGTCACACATGACCTATCGACTATTATGTAGAGTATCCATGTTTTCAAACATGAAAAATGGGAGAATTTTGAACTAATGATTTTAGCGTCAAATTTTTCACTATATTTAACTTTCTTTTCTGCCTTAATGTTAGATACGATACTACCATAGCAATCTGTATATGTTGTGTGATTCAAGTTACACAAATATATTTATAATAATTTTCCAATGATCTTATTCATGTTGCTACGCTCGTCTGTCCACTGAAGATCTAACTCAATTCTGTAAATTGTTTGAATCTACATTTATAATTTAGGTAACCAATTCACGTATCTCCCTTAGCCTTAGTGCATAATCGTGGAATGTTAAACAAACAAACAAACAATAATATAACCAATTCTCGAAAAATTTTCTTCTGACAGACGCCAGTTCTGAAAACGAAGCATCATAATAATACAAATGCAATTTGATATATTGGCCTAAATATTTTGGCCGTAAAAGCAGGTGTAGAAATGTAGGGGAACGAGGGTGACGCCATTCCCACACTTCCAAACAATACATGTGGCGTCCCTCCACTTCCTAAAAATTACAATGGGCAAAGATAGGCACGGGAGACGGCGTGACGTCATGCGTCCACCTAACTTTTCAGATCAACTTTTATACCTGCGTAGATGAGCAGTCACCAAACTGATGACCTGGTATCTCTGATTTTTCGAGCCTTTGGTATAACCTTAATTATCCAACACAAACACTAAGAACATTTTGTTAATACACAAGCGACGACATTTCATTCTACCCATCTATACCAGGGAATAGAAAGCAACACAGTGTACCTACACAACAAGCAAGTATTAGGAGTATAGCAAATCAACTATTTTCTTTTTCTGTTCCTTTGGATTCCATTAGCTTCAAAATACAAAATATCATTTTCGTGTTATACCTAGTATCAGGCCCGTAGCCAACCTGAAAATGTAGGGGGGGCGGTGGAAGTTAGGGGGGGGGCGATCCAAAAATATTAGTTCATCCCATATTATAGTTCATTTGCAAACCTACAGTGAAAAATTTTAGAGGGGGCCAGTAAAAATTTAGGCGGGCGGCCCCCCTAGATACGGGCCTGCCTAGTATACAGAGCAATTTTTGATTACAATAGTGGACGTGAGATTTTTTTGAAAATCGAGACGATACACACAGAGCCCGAAACGACTCAAAACGACACAAAAATGCATGTCTTCAAATTTGTACACACTTTAATGTATTCAAATGACTTACCTTCTAATGGTGGACCTAAGGAAATATGTCGATATTTTATGACATTACGGAGATGTCCGCCATGAACATAAAAAATGTGAGCAACTATAGCATGTCTAAATGATGTACTGCCTTGTTTTCGTTAGGTTTGACGGATTAGTATGTTATGTTTTGATCACTGGGGCCATAGGCGCCGACTTGAAGAAAATATTGGGGGGGCCAAAACAATGGTTAAATATATAACATATTCAGGCGTTTTCTATCAACTGCTGGATAATGACCCCCTTTCCTCCAGATCTCGGTCTGCTGCATCCGCTCCGCTGTTAAATTCATGACCTAAGTAAAATTTGTGTAAACGCATTAAAACAAATTCAAGTTCAAATTCTGGGAACTTCACTGCACCACATTGATCTTCACTTCTCATATCAGTGTTACCATAGTGTTGATTGAAGCTTCAGTGCTCTATTAACTCTAAGATTTTTGGTAACTTTTGTTACCATGACGTACTATGGTATTTTACCTCTTATTTAGGTTGTATAACAGATACTTAAGTCTTTTTTTTATTAGTCAAGTCAAGGATGGACCAAAGAACACTCCAGATGTGTTTTGGAACCAGATGGTCAACTTGGGTGCGCCAAGTGGGTGCGGAAGGGCGTGACTTTTTACTTTTTCTTAAGGCAAATTTCAAAAATTTTTCACGCCTGTAATTTTCACTATATCAGATTGGAATTGTATCACCTTTGGATATTTCTCAATTTTTTCTGAGATCTTTACGTGAAGCCGAGTCCGGGCACGAGGGCCGCAAATGTTCCGAGGGGCTGATTTTTTCAGAAAAAATTGAGTTTTCCCGATTTTTCCGGTTCATGAATACGATATGTACATGTGTTTGGCACCGTTGGAAAGGGCTTGTTATACTAAAGAAAATAACGTTTAAGCCATAACTCTAGCCTAAATAGTAATGACACAGTAACATTTTTTAAATAAGTATATACGTATGTCTGTGTATAAAGAGAGAGCCTAAATTCAGACTTTCAACAATTTTTCTGCCCTTTGTATTTAAGATACAAATTTGGAATTTTGCACACGTATTATGTACATAACAACGTATTTTTAGAAAATAAATCAGATCCCTACGTCAACCCAGGCCTAGGCCAGAGGGGCAAAATGTTTTGGTTGGATTTGCAAAAATTCTTCCGAGTTTTTCCCTAATTATCTGGTTTAGGTGTATGATACGGACATGTGAGTGATACCGTTGGAAAGGGCTTATTATACTGAAGAAAATGGCATTTGAACCATGACTAGGCTAAATAGGAATGATGCAGTACATTTTTTAAAAAATATTTTATACCTAGGTATATATAGAGGAAGTTCGGGTATTATGGGATACCATTTTTGTTTCGCTTGTAACTTGCACATTGAAACAAAAAGGAAAACAAGTATACGCCTTACATATTTGGCTTTATTTATGTATATCTTGATAAAGAAGTTTCGTTACAGGAGTAGGTAAAATTTATAATTTGTAAAGAAACCACTTTGGAGGGTAATATGAAATAGTCGGGTAATATGGAATACAAATGTTATATAGAAAAGAAAAAAGTTTTGTGTTGAACATACAATGAATATAGTGATGATATATGAAAATTCTGAATGCTAAGCCATAACTTATTGTGATTACTTGCAAAAGACATAAATATAATACTCTGCTTCAGGATCGGCACAGTCATTGTGTGCTCACAGTAAACATGATGAACGCTGGACCCAAGCTCACCCCTTGTATCATCAGACAATTTGCTGTAATAAAAAAAATACATTTAGCATTGTTGTCATCATAAATGTATGTTTAATTGCCCAATACCGATAAATATTTTTTGTAATCGGAATACCGTACGGAATACGGAATACCATGCTTTTCTTGCGGGTACTCCATATTGCCCCCCATGCCAGGTTGGAAACGAAAGAGCTGTTAAACGCATTCGAAGGCGTATAGGATAATGGCGCTTATCAAACTACCACTCTGTATATCCAACGTCATAGTAAATAAAGAATTGTTGTTCTATCACGTTTCAATAGGAAAATACAGGTTGTAAACCACTTACGTGTAAAAGTATTCCTGAATAAGAAATCAGATTTTCACGTCTACCAACACAACGAATGTCACTATCACAAGGAGACTGACTGTAGAGCATCATGGGGACGTGAGGAAAAGTTTCTTTCCTCTCCGCTTGGAAGCAACACTTCACAGGCGAGATAATGAGGTATTCCGTATTATCCGACTATTCCATAATACCCAAACTTCCTCTATTTATATACATATATGAAAAGATGGGTCACCTTCAGACTTTCAAAAATTTCTCCCGACCTCAGTTTTCAAGATACAAGAACGAAATTTTGCGCACGTATTATGTATCTAAACAAGATTTCTTTAAAGATTCAGATCCCTACGTAAACCCAGGCCCGGGCCAAAATTTCGATTTTTTTCAAAAAATCTAATGTTTTTCTTTCAATTTTCTTATTTCTGGTGTATGATACGGACAAGAGAGTGATACCGTTGGAAAGTATGATCTATCCTGAGAAAAACGAGGTATGAACCATGATCCTACGATAAATAGTAAGGAAGCAGTAGCTGTTTGAGTGAGTCTAAAATTTATCTCAAAAAGTGGAAATCCTAAAAAGGTTAAACGCCGATTTGAAAACGGTGCTTTTTTATCGAATAAGAAGGCTGTTCCTTATTGAATTTAAGGCACGACGTAATTTACGACAGAAATTCTTGCTCCTCTTTGGTAATTCTTCCTCAACTGGATTATATTGGGGGGGGGGGGCGGGCGAGGACCCCACCTTTAAATATTGGGGGGGCCAAAAGTGCCCTGCCCCCCAAAGTCGGCGCCTATGACTGGGGCAATGTTTGAGATGATATAATTGTACGTCAAAAATGTATACATGCGCGGAAACATGAGGGGGTTGTTTGTCTCTTGTTATCAGTGTTACCAATGTAGCACTTTGTCGCTTGATCTAGAAATTTTTAAGAATATTTTTTATTAAAAAAACAATTGGTTCATTTATATTGTTAGAATAGAAATTTAGCACCTTTTAAATGTTGTTTAGTAACTAAACTAGCACCATTTCCACTAAAATTAATATTTCTAGCGTCTCCTTGCAGTTTGTTTAGTGACAGTATTATTTACGTTGTTGGCAGTGTGTTTAATATCATTACGACGTGTGTGTGTGCCCTATTACGGACAGGTTTGACATATATTTTTATGCCATCTTGTCCTTTGTACTCTGTGTGTACTACACAAGAATATTTTTTACGATACTTCTTGTCTCGAAAACGAGATCAGAATTGTAATTTGTCTCGTCTTGAATTTAAAATGTGACGAGACTAGACGAGAAATTCCTCGTCTCGTGCGTAATAATAATTAACCCTTCTGGTCCAGTGGTTTCGGTGTGAAACCACATCTTTAACTTTTCTCTTCATGTAGCCCACTTGTTTTAGAATGAAACCACCTTCTAGTGCGAACTTTACGAGCCATCTAGGAACAGAAGTTTAAATAATTTCCAGGATTTTCATTGGCGCTGAAACTGTATCCCCAATTGACGTTCAGAGTTTGTTGTTTGTAGCAGCTTTATTACCTAATGGGAGAATTTGAACGGTTTTAACTCTTTCGGGATATTTTTTTCAGGAGGAAGGGTAATATATGAATATTTTATTCTATATTATTGATACTATAAGTGTTTCTGTCGAATTATCTATGCTAAATATGTTATATTCTCTTGAAAATATGCGTGGTTTCAGATTGGAAGTAGTGATGAGCAAATGCAAGACCAAGACCAAGACCGGGGTGGTCTTGGTCTTGGTCTTGGTCTTGCACACCCAGTCTTGGTCTTGGTCTTGCATGCAAGAGTCTTGCAAGTCTTGCTTTTAAGAAATCATATGCTTTTCATAGGTAAATTTTACTCTGTATATAAGGGATAATAAATTCTACAATGTGTCAATAGTAACGGAAATACAATGTATGTTTCTAAATGAAGGGCTAATATGGTTTACCTTCGTGTAATATGATGATAGTGCACAACATAGGTGATGACCTTTATTTTTTTTAATGGGTGCCCACGCTTTACTACTTATAAGATAAATCACAAGTTTCGTTATCTTTTTATATTTTTTTAACAGTCCAATACTCCACTGGTTCCCAAACTGGGGAGGATACCCCTGAAACGCATGAAAGAAAATCAAGACGGCACAGATTATTGAAACACCGTGAATTGCGAAATTATTTTTACAAGCTAAAAGTGTCATATTTTTCTTTTCAACCATTTTCAAGGATTAACTAATCCTTGCATTAAATAAACTTCCAATTAAATATTGAATTGATTTTATTTTACTGATTCTAATATGAACTATATGGGGCAGAAACATGGACTATACACAATAGCGATTTAAAAATTGCAGGCTTTCGAAACGTGGGCCTGTACAAGAAAGGAGAGAATTAGCTGTGTTGAACGGAAAACGAATGATAAGGTGTTAGAAATATTAGCAGTAGGGAAAAAAAGAAGAATTTTAGATATTGTTAAGAGGAGGAAGAGGAACTGGTTGGGATATTGGCTGAGGAGGAACTGTATTATGAGGGACGTGCTAGAGGGTATGGTGGAAGTAAAGAGAGGGAGGGGGTGAAGGAGACTGTAATTGAAGAAAGGTATAAAAACAGAAAATTGCTACGTTAAGACGAAGAAACTATCGTACATTGAAGCTTCTCAGTTGCAGCAAGTAACCTGCAAATAATGGCAGAATAGCTATAATAATGATGATGATATGTTTAGGAATATTGATCGAAAAAGAGCAAAAAATAAAAAAAATAATAATTATCACTGGCGTATTTAAGGGGGCTTCCGGGATTAAGCCCCCGAAATTTTACTTACTATATTAAAGTAAATGAAATATCTTGCCGAGTTTTCACATTTCCAGCACTAAAGTTAGCAAAGCCCTCCCGAAACAAAATCGTAAATACGCCACTGATAATTGTACTGTACAAAATCATTGTCACTTGTGAATATGGATTAGTAGAATCAATTGCCCATTTCGTTGTGTTAAATTTTAAAATAATAATAATACTAATATGTTTCGTTAGTCAGTCAGTTTTTACTATTACTAAAGCGCTCTCTGATATCCCAATTGTGGTGCTGATTTTGCATTTAAATGGGATAGGAAGTATCACTGTTTATCTTAGCAACCCCGAAAACTATGGATTCGACACTAACATTCGTCATTTTCGATCATATATATATATCCCTTTACTTCCGCCAAGCTACGGGCCTGAATTTGGATTTAAACAACATCGGAAGTGATACTGTTTATCTCAGTCACCCCCAAAACTATAGATTCCACTCTAATATCGGTCATTTTAGATCATCTTAAAATATCTCTCTCCACACTGAGAAAAATAATTGTAGGTGGCGTACTTAAAAAGATAGGTTACATACGTAATTCCTGTAGTTTTTGGACTTAACGTACAGCAGACGTATAACTGAAAACGCATGTTTTATAATACTTTCTGTATAAGTGTTTCATCTATACATATTTTCCGTATGAAACAATGTAGGCCGTCAGGATCTGACATACAAATGGACGTATATAACATATAGCTGACGAAGGTAACATAAGTATATGCATGTGATATACGGAAAACTGATACATGTCATACATCCTGCAACGGCATGATGTAACATCTAAGGGCAGTGCCTATGTAACATACGGATAACGTATGTTCCGTACTGATTTCTATAGTAAGCAAGAGGATACCGTATATTTGTACAATATATCGCTGTCCGGAGAACGGAATTTTTCTCTGTGCAATTCCTTCCATAAACTGTACCGTCAAAGTGATATGACAGAAAGCATCTCAGGTCCGAAGCTCATCTATGTTGAAAATTTGATCGAGATCGGTCGGGTGATCTCTTGAAAATTTGATCTTGATATATATACGCCTCCCCTACTCTTCCCCTAGGTTCTACCATCAAAGTGAAGCTATAAAAAAAACTTTCCAGTCCCGAATCTCACACATGTTTTAAAAAAAATTATCGAGATTGGTCGTTTGGTTCAAGAGTTATTAACTTTTATTCATTATTTCATAACTCCCCCTCCTTCCTCACCCTAATTTTTTTCCTTCAAAGTGAAATAATGAAAACACTCCCAGGCCCAAACCTCATCTATGTTGAAAATTTGAACGAGATCGGTCGGGTGATTCAAGAGATTAGGAATCGCATAATCATTTTTAATTTTATAATATAGATTAATTGTTGTAGTTTGTTATATCGCTTAACCCTCGATGTGCCGTATACCTAAGGAGGCTAAAAGTTATATTGATAAACAATTATTCAAAGTATAAGCATGCGCCTATGAAATCAAACTTGCAGTCACATGCACTAAGTTTTTGTCAATGTCATGAAAATGTTATTTCGATATTAATTTTATGAGCACACATTAAAAATTTCCAACGGATGCTTGAGTCTCGAAGCCAAGGCCATACCCATGTAGTCGGCGTCTATGTGTACAGAATTACCGATATTCAATACTACATTTCTCTTTAGTTTTGGAAGAAAAACATCACTAACATGCTTCGAAATGAAATGAAGTATCTAGTTCAACGTCCCACGATTATGCATCAAGGCTAAGGGAAACAGTGATGGTGTGAAATGACTGAAATGGTAAAACGAAGAAAGTTAGAGGAAACGGAAAAAACGAGAAAACCTACGCACACGGTGTTTGTCCACCAAAAAAGCTCACATGGCGCAAGATGACACCTGTATGGCTTGAAAACGAGTAATATCTACAGAAAACGCTAACAACCAATTCAGAAAACGACATGCTGTTGCTATAAGCAACAGGGCCGGATCGATTCACACGGATTGCATAAACTACTGGGAACACATTCACTCCAGCAGCATTTTTACTGAAGTCAAGAAATTCATCTCATTCTTTTTTACATTATATAAAAAAATCAAGTAGTGCCGGTACTTGTGCAAGACTCTTGCGCAAGAGTCTTGGTCTTGGTCTTGGTCTTGCAGGTATGGTCTTGGTCTTGGTCTTGGTCTTGCACCCCGTGGTCTTGGTCTTGGTCTTGCATGCAAGACTCTTGCAAAAACTGCAAGACCAAGACTCTTGCGCTCATCACTAATGGAAGCACAGGGCAACAATGACATGTTACAGCACACATTGTTTTCCGTAGGTTTTACTATTTTTATTAGAATTCATACGTTTCATTGGAATATTTATTTGTATTTCTTATAGAAATTAATATTCTCCAGTGATGAAAACTGTATATAGTGTGAGGAAATTTGATGTCACTTCTGACGGAGGGGTGGGGGTAGAGAGAAGGAAAATTTTGTAGTGCCTCTTTGATGTCACTGTTATAATGCATTTCTAATTCATAAAGAACAGTGTGAAAAGCCATTGTATTTTAAGTAGTTCTAACTTGCTGTATTTCTGGGATGTTTGGAGCCGCAAAATCACCAAACTCCCGGAATGGAGAGCGAATAGTAAACATAAGCCATATGTTTCACTTGAAAAAAATTTACAAAAGCTTCACATATGCCAGCAAGAGGAACATCTCGCAGATGTGCATTCTATAGCACTGCGCAGGAGCCTCATCGAACATGCAATACCTGCAATATTGTACTCTGTATAACGAAAACCACCATAAGAACTGTTTTTATCACGATCACCATAAGAAAGTGTCTGGCTAGATTTGGCCTGATGGTTCCAAGATGAACCACAACATTTGGCAAACCTGCGAATGTTGCCCCACTATATTTATTATTGTAATATTACTGCATTTCTGTTAGTATAATCAAATATTTAGGAATATGTTTACTTTAGTATAGTAAAAATACATATAATTGCAGTTATTTTCCAGTGGTTTTCAGAGTGAAACCACGACATTTGGCAACACTGTAACTATTACTACAAAATTTTATTGTAATATTCTTTCTGTTTGTAACAATAAACATATATTTCATAAAAAGGTTTCCTTTCTCTTCATAAATTCATTCCTTGCGGAGCAAAGAGTTAATTGTAGTCTTTCTTTACTTGTATTGCCTTATTTCCATCATACCATGGCACTCAGAAGCAGGGGCGGATCCAGGACCGACTTCTGGGGGGGGAGCGGTGGGTTGTCATACTGCTACTTTTAAGGGGTCCAAATTTTGTGATGGGTTTTATATATATATATATATATATATATATATATATATATATATATATATATATATATATATATATATATATATAAAATAAGAAAGTTTCCTCTTCTGGGGGGGCGATCTCCCCTATCGCCCCCCTGGATCCGCCCCTGCTCAGAAGAAAACTTTCATATGCCGGTACTGCAAGTAGAAATAGAATGTATTACTAGTACGTAATAACAGTTAGGCCAATAACTTGTTCTTTCTATTTCTTTATTTCTCCCATATAAGCAGTGGTGGCATTCAAATCATTTAACAATCGATTCTACGATTAGTATAGACGCTGACTTGATAATATTATAGTATGTTGATGATCAAATACATGATATAGTAATAATAGTATACTCTAGTATACGAGGTTCATATTATGTGCTCGGCGAATGCAAAAATATCAAGATACAATTTTGTATCATTTTGGGTCAATGCATTGCAAAAGTATTGTTTCTGGTTGAAATGAAACACATATTAAAGAAACGAACTGATAGTAAATTTGCAAATCGAAAAAATTACGTTTCTATTGATGAGAAGTGAAGAAAATGACTCAACTACAACATGTCTTAATTGTCTCTTTGAAAGCTAGATTCTTAAAAATAGTGCTGATATTTTTTTCCCCGTAAGAACTGGATCCAGAGGTGGAGAGACAAGCCAGCATTATGAGACAAAAAAATGAAAATCTTTAAGTTTTACGTCCCACGTTTATGCCGGTTAGACTAAAGGAGACGGTGATTATGAGAGATGAGTGAAATGGTGGAATGAAGAAAGTGTGAGGAAACGGGAGAACAGCGAGAAAACTCACGAGCACGGTATTTGTCCACCACAAAGAGCATTATGAGACAATCGACGAGCTATCTGAATTAAGAGGTAGCGAACTACAATTCAGTCAAACAGAAATAATGGTGCCTGGGAACCGATACGTTAACCATTCATCATCGAGTTGAATGTGAGCCATCTGGCTAGCCATAGCCTTTCATTTCTGTAGCACCAGGAAGTTTAATTTATTACTTCTTAGTATATTTCATCAATATTTCAATACTGTCTAACTAAAGAAAGCTGAAAAAAAAAAAATATGACTTGCTTCTTGTCTGTTTCTTCTGCAATTCGCCTCATCTCTGTGTACTGAAATTAAATTCTAAATTTCATGTCACAAGAGCCAGTATTACACTAATTATTGCATTTGAGAAGTTCGTAATTAAATATATGCTGACACGATTTAGATTTTTTTCATTTTATATCTATAGTATTATATAAAGGAGTAAAATGACTCAATCATCAACATAAAAACTACATTACTATAGCTAACAACATAAAATTTGGACAGGAAACTCCTTTTGCCATGAAAACAAGGGATAAAAAAGATTTTTTGGATATACGTCTTCTAAGGGAGGTTAAACTTAGAACATACAACGTCCTTCCGGCAGGACGTAACTTCCTGAAAGTTCAACCAGTTTATCTATAAATTAGAGTTCTTTGTATGCGTCCAGCAGGACAGAAAATTCTTCTGGTGGAAAGAACATGAACTCTATCTAGTTTTAGCGCAAAAAAAAGAATCATGTTCGTACGACTGTTAGTTCAATAATGGCGAGATGTTTTCTAAAGTGATCGTGTATACGTTTACGCTCCTATTTTGATCCACCAAACACCAACAATCATGTGTGCATGCAGTAGAGCGAAGTTCGGTAATAACTGGGAAACACTAAACCTACTCTTATATTCTTTATTATATATTTTAAAATGCGTACTGCTAGAAGGTTTCTGTCATTCCGGAAGGACAAACTCGTATTCTTTCCATTGAGGAGGTGCGTTCTGCCGGTAAGACGGCGGCTTGTGTACACAAGTCCTTCCGGAAGAGCCTTCCGGCAGGACAGAGGCTTGTACGTTCTTTCATTAAAAGAGGATTCATTTTTTTAAAGAATGGAGTTACTTCATATTAGGAAGATAAAACTTTTCATATGAGTTTTCCATAAAAAAAGAACTGAACGCTGATTTCAGCATTTTATAAAATTCCGTTTTTAAATGGGGAAAAGGGGGCAATTTTTATCTTACAAATTTCGGCTCTTGTATGTCAAACTGCCAAATGTGAGGATTCATTGAAGTTAAAGGTGTGGAATTCGGTATTTATATTCTTAATTAAAAATAAGAAAATACATGTTTCTATAATTTCGCTTCTAATGGAGAAACAGAACAATTTCTCTATGTATGTAGTACAAATTTCGACTTCTTTGTATTTAAAAAAAAAATGTGAATATCCATTTAAGTAGGAGGTAAGAAGTACGGTACATAAATTAATCAAAGACGTTTTTCAGTCTTTTCAGAAATTCGGCTCCTAAAGGAATCCGAATTAAAATTTTCCAGTATTAAAATTTTCGATTCTCTACTTTGAATACTTAATGTGATTGTTCGCTTAAATTGGAGCCATGATATTTGATATACACATTCATAATCAAGAATGAGTGAATGTTATGTGTTGCCGTGTTTACGAAAATTCTGTTTGTAGGAGGAAAAGTGGGGTATTTTCTTGAATATTTAAATTTCCAGTTTTATATTCCGGTATTAAACCTTATCTATCCGGTGTCAAAAATGGACACTTCCATTTGTTCTATTATAAGCATTCGTCATTTGCTGTAGTAAGCTTATTTAAATGAATACATAACAGTCGAAATCCGTTATCAGGCCAGGATGTGGTTTTGGGGGGTCGAGCCTCCGCTCCCTCCTCCCGATTGTTACACCTCTACTGTAAGCCTTTTCTTAATAATTATAGAGATGCTATACAATTTAGGGACTATGAAATAGTGATTTTCGTATTCACCGAATTTTTTTATTATCCAACCAGGGTCCGATGCCGTGGTGATCGGTTAACAGGGAGTTTACTGTATTTGTTTCTACGGACCATAGTACAAAGGAAGAGTGCAACAGCTGAACGCAGCTCGGAAAAGGCTTGTCTGCTGATAGTGCGTAGGAAAGGGGCAGCTATAATTTGCACAGTAAGAACATCATTTGATGCGTATAACGGAAATTTACGTTTGTTATTTAAAATATGTTTAAGATTGTGTAAAGGAATACAGAAATTGACATTTAAAAAAAAAGGATATTTATATTTGTTCTCATTTTGCAAATAAATGTTTTTGTTAGATATTCTCTTTTGTACTTAATGAAATTTGGTAACCCTAACCCATAGCATTTAAAAACTGCAGGCTAATGGAAATGAAAGAAATTCAAATAAATGGAGTGAAGTAAATAATAATGGTAACGATATAATAAGCATAAAATAGAGGAATTCTTAGAAGCCACCAACATCATTAAACATATTGTTAGTCCTTCGTTGAAATTGCGTTGCGTGACCTGGTATTGAACTCAAACTCTTCCACTGAGCACTGTGGAGTCAATTGTGTGGCACGTGCGAATATAAAAATCAATTGAAACCTCTTGGTAACCATGCAAGAATATGCATTTATACGAGACATTTGATATGTTAATATCACTATTGAGTTTATTGTCCTTCTGCTGATTATATTTGTGTGAAATTCGAAGCATTACCTGAGAAATTCGCGTTTACTGATAGAACGTAAGTTTAATGAAAGTAATGAGTTACCAACTTGCTTGTAATTGTTTGACTGTTAAGATTTTTTTGCTGATTTATAATGATAGGAAAACTGCTACAGTACTAATCTGGCTTAGTTATCGTTAAGACAGAAAATATAAAGATGAAATAACCTATTTTGAGAAAGTTTCCTCTCCTCGAGAGGGTTCCCTAATATGCAGTTTGCACATGTGGAAGGGCTACACACTATTAATCCTATAATAACAGTCATTTCAAACTGAGTGCTCTATGATGTCACAGTTCTGTTCCCATTCTCAGTAAATCATACAGTGAAAACAAAGATCACGCGTTTGTTTAAAACAAATCAGTGGCGTCAGGCAAACAAGAACTTCAATAACGTGGGCGATGGTTTTGCAGACACGGAGTCGATCCATGATTACTCGTACACCACCAGCACTTGTTTTCTGCCATTCCCCTATATCATCCCCTCATCTCCTTTACACCACTTTTTATCTCTGTTCTTTTTTCAATCGTAAAAGCGCTTTAACCAGTCATACATCAACCAGTTGGAAATGACTAATTTAAACTCTAAAATTTGCTCTCATTTACAGTATTTACTATTAGTAGAGATGCCTGTACCTCATATATGGGGGGCGTGGTGGCTCAGTGGTAGAGCGTTCACCTCTGGTGCTTGGGGTCCCGGGTTCGATCCCAGCCCCCGCCAAGTGAACGTTGTGGTGGACAAACACCGTGCTCGTGGGTTTTCTCGGGGTTCTCCCGTTTCCTCCCACTTTCTTCATTCCACCATTTCACTCATCTCTCTCATCATCACCATCTCCTTTAGCGTAACCGGCATAACCGTGGGACGTAAAACTTAAAGATTTTGTTCCTCATACATGCCGAACAGTATGCAACGTGCAATGTAGTAAAGTTATTTCGGTTGTCTAAATTGAAGGGCTTTTGAGATACTCTATACTTTTTGAACCTCCAAAACATTTTACCCCCAGTCTTAACTCAAGTTGAAAATCGAATAAAGGATCTCATGCTCCATATGCGAGAAGACCTATGTGTGCAAAAATTAGTAGCACTACGTGACTCCTTTCTATATGAAATCTGATGACACATACACACAAACAGTTATTTGATATAGGCATAGATAGAGTACTACAAACTTTAACCTCTAGGTGTTGTCTCTTACGTGTTCCATAGTACGTCTCTCACCTCTCCTTATTACAACTTGACTAAGCCCTTCAACGCTGCTTATCAATTAATGCTGTTTCAGCACAAATGCAAATGTTTGCTTCACAGTGCAATACCTACAATTGCAAGAATGTCATCTTTATTTATCACGTAGAGCGATTTCGACACGTGTGAGTTTTACCCTTCCTTTAATTCCTCCCACGCGTTGTGTACTTTGTCACTTCACGCATAATGGACTGAAGTTTATTATTCTACATATACCAGGAACGCAGTGGAGGCCGGTGGATTGTGGTTTCTGGTGTTGCAGTATGAACTATCGGAGACAGAAGATATAAACTGCACTCATTGACTAATCAGGATAATTTTAGATGCAAATGCTATGTGACATGTGAAATTAAATAAAATTCTAATTTTTAAAAAAAATAAAAAAATAATGCAGAACATTTTATCCAATTAGTCACCTTATTTAATTAGTAAGTCCATTCTCCTCTCTTTGGAGTATTTGTCTAATACATGCTAGTTGAACTCTGGTATTCCCATTATGAGGTCTTTTTCGATGGAAAGCATAACCAACGGTGATAACCTTTTTTGGAACATTCTATTCCTTTCTTTTCGATGTCGAAAAATGCCTGTCTCCTTTTCCTGACGTCATAGTTAATATTAATTTCAGAAGCTTTGTAAATTCACTAAATATTTTTTTCTAGATTATTGCGAACAATTCATTTTAGCAAACCTAGTCCCTGACAGTGATCCAAATTCCTCTGCAGCGTAGACTGAAGATAGTTCGTGGCAGAGATTAATGATATTAAAAAAAAAAAAAAAAAAAAAGTAAATTGAACACACTTTATTCACAGTTTATCTTGGTAAATTTAAAACAAATTGTAGAAATGTATCTAAGACAAACAACATTGCTGCCATAAGATGTCCTGTGAATTTAAACCGGAATTTTCGAACGCTCTTCTCAATTGCCCTTTGCTTGTTTTGTCTAAGTCTTAATTGCAAGGTTTTCCTCAGTGGAGAGCTGGGCAAATTGCTTTTTTTCTTGTAAGTTATTTACAGAAGACGTGGTATAGAATTCATTCAGAATTTGTAGGTTATTTACAGAATTAGAGCGCACACAACTCAAGTAAATCTAACTAAAACCCAAAACAGCTGATTCAGAAAATACACTGATACAAAAGAGGTATATGAATCGCGAATGTCACATATACACCAACCTACACACGTGAGTAAAAGAAAAACTACATTCCAAATTATCCGTCTTGGTTGTAAGCAATGCACGATGAACACAATATACTTCCACACGAGGTGAAACAATGCTTATTAATGTGGTACGTTCTGGAAAGCATACTTTGAAACCCGCCAGATGTAGGATCAGCATGTAACAGAAGCCAAAAGTCAAAGAACATAAAAACAAACAGCATTGCCAGTTCTACACCCAGATATGTTTGCTGGGAGGGGTCCAAAGTATTTGAGGTTGACCAATACGTCTATGTAATATCGAACCTGTCTTATTCTCCGCCCGAAAAGACGATAAGTAGTTAATTACTCTCACCTATATTTTAAAAAATGATAGAAGATCGATTATTTTCATAAGAGTACATGATGAGGCGTAAAATAAAATATTTAGCCTATATTTTATTTATTTATTTATTTATTATTTAAAATGGCGAAATTAAGGCATAACCTTTTCTTCTACTCAACTATTTGCATTTTTTCTTTTACAATCGGACCTCATAATAGTTTTTTTTTTTTTTTTTTTTTTTTTTTTTTTTTTTTACAACGAGAATAAAAAGGATATATACACTTAGGCAATGTTACTTCACTTTTCATTTCTCTGTTAAAAAACAAGTATAGTTCGTTAAGAAAGTCTACAAATCTTAGTCGAGTTTCGACATTTTTGGGAGGTCCGGACCCGGTGGACCCCTTCGTGCCTGCGCCCCATAGCATTGCTTACTAGTCCCAAATTCAATGTGGCATTTCCCATCATACAGTTTTATGTGGAAAGTTATCAAGAGTACAAAATACACTTATTTTATAAAAGAAATATGTATATACTAAAATACTATCTAAAGAGGTGGGATTCTATATCTTAACTTATTAATATCTGGCTCACAAATTGGTGTACAAGAAGCCTTCATTATCTATATAAGCTAAGAATTAACTTGTAAATGCGAGTTTACTTTCATTTTTCTACTCTATTACATATTTTCCTTCTTATTTTATAATTCTACAATCACTTTTATTTAAATTGTCATTATATTGTTTTGCTTCAGTATAGTCCCGTAATTTAAAAATATAAATGCATAAAAATAAATTCCATTTGTAATTGGTAGTGAAATAAAATTCAGAAATCTTATTTAGTGCGAAAAACCTTCTCGTTCACTGGAAACTGTGACCAGAGCCTTTAACTACTGAGATAGGGGAAAGGAGACGTAACATTCGCTGATTGCCGCGCTGAAGAAATCTGGTCGTTGTATGCTCGCTGCAACGTAATATAAATTTGAGACTCTGTGACGGATTGTTTTTCGCTTTTTAAAACGGATTAATGGATTTTACAGTTATAGAAGTAAAAAATATGTTATTTAAAGTGTATGTGAGTATTAGAAAGTATTTTTCCCTGTTCTTTACTATTACTACTACTAATATTAAAAAAAAATACTTTGGTCGTTGCGCAACGCTGCAACACTAACATTAGCCGCTACTGCCAGGAAGCCCTTTGTTCTCATAGTACTTACAAGGAGGGTGTCCGAGGTGTAAATCTCAGATTTCAAAAAGGTTTGTGCAGATTGTTAGGGGGGCTCATGGAATAAAGATCGGCACAACAAATTTCGGCGGAACCCCATATTTGGATGGGGCAGTGCCTCATTTGCGACTTTCGGCTTTCGTAGTAAAAATCGGCCTTTTGATTTGAAAATCGACTTAGTGTTGTCTACAATCGTTGTCATTCGTCTTCATTTGCTAAAGATACTTTAATTGTGGGTCTGGGATCCCTATGCGTGTGAGATTCCTCACAACTTTGATACATGTTCCCCGTTCATTTCGAAGAGCTGAATTCAAATATGTGATTAAAAGTACTTCGTGGAGCACATGTGCGGCACAAGTCTCTACGTAGTTTCTGGGATGGTAAATTACAAGTTGAAAGAGAACTGAAGGGCTTGAAATAGGGGGTTTGGCAGAATCTGTGTTTACTGTATGGATTCTATATTTTACAGAAATGGAACACTCATCCGGAATTAGTAGCAGCAACGATATTACAATGTAGGTGATGTCATATTTACTTTAAATTGTTTTAATATTTGATATTTTGTAATTAATGATTAGCAAGCATGTACTCCAGAATCTTTTGATATGTATACTAGAAAGCCCGTTAGTTACTTCGTGGCTAATAGAAATAGTATAGGGAACATAACGAGCAAACAAAATACTAAAGAAAACGGCAGAGACGTCAGCTAATCCAATGACTTTGGATTACTCATGATGCGGGAGCGAGGACCTCTCTCCATTTGCTTACCCAGCTGCTGCTTCAGCGAAGCCTGTCTGACTATAAGCAAATAAACTAATTTAGACATGGACAAACTTTGTACATGCATTTATTTGGTACTTATGAGTATCTTAAAATTATAAAATTAGTATTCAAAAATAGAGCACAATCAATTCTATATTGTACAAACAAAATTAAAAGGAACCCCAGGCGGGGTAAAGGACGAAAAGATTGCGTGTACACTGTTAAATACACTCTCAATTCATTTGGCGATATTTAAACCATACGCGACAAACCTATTTACTCCATTCGCGAAGTGCACGCGTCCTTGGACATACGCTGTTTCGAGTTATCGTCTTATATAGAGATTGCATATCTGTTATTAGGAAGCCAGTGTCTTATGTCGCGCTATGAATTTCGTTTAGGTTCACTGTATTTGCGTATTTACATACGTGTTAGTAAATTGGATACGTTTTGAACACGTGAAGCCTCATAATGAATCATGTGAATATCATTTCACTTTTACAAACTGCATTTTCTGCTGAAAAATATGTAGCAAAGATTATTACAGATAAGGAAAAAAAATTGGCATCATCTTTCATTGATATTTTAGAATGTGGTATGAAAGATCCCACTTTTGTTGTCGAAAAGACGGCAGAACTCGACATCGATAAATGCATAACAGGAACCATAGCCGTGGACGATCCGGAATGCGAAGTTGTAGAAGATAACATCCCTAAAGGCGATGCAGTACCAACAGAGTAGAAGAAAAAAAGTCGTCAAGTTTTGGAAATCTAAATCAACTCCTGGAGGTAAAAAAAAAAAAAAAAAAAACAAAAGTGTACAAACTAAATTTAAAAAGTAAAACATGCGTCGCAACTATACCGGTGGGAAGCTCAAATTGATAATCAAGGAACACGCAATGACAAATGTTCATCTATTTCCAATTTTGTATATGCAAAGTTCATTGAAGCCAAAAGAGATTTGAGATTTCATGCCTGTACATGACATGGATCTCCGGAAATGAGCAATTGAAAAATCGAAAGAAATTAATCTTGAAAATTTTAAGGTTTCCAAAAGTTGGTGCTCCCACTTGTGAGGGGAACCGCCTCCACACACAGGGATCCCCGACCCACAATTGAAGTATCTTTAGGCAAATGAAAACGAATGACAACGATTGTAGACAACAAGTCAATTTTCAAATCAAAAGGCTGATTTTTACTACGAAAGCCGAAAATCGCAAATGGGGCACTGCCCCACCCAAATATAGGGTTCCGCTGAAATTTGTTGTGCCGATCTTTATTTCATGAGCCCCCCTAACAATCTGCACAAACCTTTTTGAAATCTGAGATTTACACTTTGGACACCCTCCTTGTTAGACCGAGGAAGGCCTTGGAAAAGGGGACAATCTAAACAGTTAACAAAAAGGTTGAGTGGAGTGTAAGCTTGACACCGAACAAATTCCCTCATGGAGCCCCGTTCCTTAACGGTTTGCGTAAACTCAACGCAAAATTTGCGGTTTTTTTTTTTTTTTTTTTTTTTGTGATAATAGTCATTGTAGTTATAGTTGGTTTGTTCATGTTTTACGTTCCTTCTGCGAAGGCTAGTACTAAATAAGGTTCATGACCATGGAAATAATAAAAAAAATGACTTGACGATTCAAGAGGGTGGTCTGGAGAAGGTAATTTTACTCCCGAGCAGTAACATCCACTTGAATATATCTTCGATAATGCTTACCGTGAGTTATCAGTATTTTCGCTGTACTACTTTCACTTCAATGTATTGAAAGTATGGCCCAATGGAAATCTGAAATCAGCACTAACCACAACACTGATGGAAAATGTAGTATAAATCCCCGGTGTCGCGTGGTTTGATCCAAAGCCTACTTTGGCACATACAAGCATTAATTTAGAATCCAAGAATGACTGTAAATTGTGTGTTACCTATAATTATCTATAATTCTACATAGAGAAATAAAAATTCCATATTTTCAGTGATTTCTACTTTCCAGGGTTTCGTTCAAAGAAGTGGTTGATCGCAAATTGGAAATCTTTCGTGACTCTTAATTCTTGTCAATCTACCAATCAAAGTTAGTCACTACATGAACGATAATGTAATTTTTCTCCAACTGGAATGAGACAACCGCATAGAATTCGTACATACTACTAAAAATAGATGACTTAGTGATAGAGCGCTCACTTTTGGTGTGTGAGGTTCAAGGGCGCCGATTTCTCTGTAAATTTGGGGGGTCCATCCAGATGCAAAAGGGATATAGGTCTATTAGGATTTTAAGACAAATTGCACTCAAACTATACCAAATATTGTATATTCATAAATACAATGTGAGGGGCACACATGACCTTTGGGGGGGGGCTCAGTCCCCTTGGCACCCCAGGATCGGCGTCCTTGGTGAGGTTCCTGGTTAATAACCGGGCTTTGTGGTGAATAAACCTATAATTGTAGGTTCTCGCGTTTCCTCCCACTTTCGCCATTCCACCATTATCATCTACCTCATCATCACCGTCTTCCTTAGGCTTGGTGTGTAATAGTGGGAAGTTAAACTAAAAAGGATAGTGCTAATAGCGTCACACACACTCCTAACAGTGACACGCATACTGATTGTAAAACAATCATCTACTGTTTAATGTTAGTTTAGTCACTTCCATTTAGTAGCTAATTTTAAGTGAAACAAACATATTATTCTTCATTACAAGGAAACAGGATGTGTAAGAACGACTTCTGGAAATGTTTGGAGGAAAATAGAATATACCAGGTACGTACAAACCAGGTTAGTAAATTTTCTAAACGACGACTACAATTCATAGCTTTCAAATAAAAATTGAGGAAAGTAGTTCCGATACAATTTCGATTATATCTGAAATTTCATTGTCAAGGTGGATCAATAGGTTAACCTTCACCTTCATTCTAAATCAATACTGAAGGGGGAAAAGTTCTTGGTTATGACAAGAGTGACATTGCGTGTGTGACATGTTATTGTGTACGTACAGCTTACAGTTAGTCAATATCTACTGTATTTCGAAATGTATAAAGAGGAGAAGGCAACTTAAACGTTTATTTCTTTTATTTTTACCTACCTTTTGATTACCTTAAAAATACACGTTATAGATAATCTATATAAGTCAGTTTGAGAATAGTGGGAGAGATGCTTGACAATTGCACTAGACAGAGTAAATGAAAATTGTATGAGTATTGCAAGTAAATAGAGTGGCCAATGAAAAAACGCTGAAACAGACGATTAACCGATCAAGATACCTTAAATAGTTTTCAGATACCCCTGAAATGGCTGCTATGTCACTACTCGTGTACTTTCCATTTATTGCTCTATCGATGAGAGCTGATAACAGAAAAAAGTACAAGAGAAACAGAAGATGACGCAATGTAATATGTAGTCATTAGACATTGCTCGTGCGTATCTAACCAACGAATACACAGAAAGAATAATGTCCAGAAACTTGGAAAGTAAAAAGGAACGTAACCTGTGATTATATCAGACGATTTCACCCGGGGGGATTTCAATACACAGGGACTTAAATTGTGCTTCGATAAAGACTGGTAACCTTTATTGATCTCGAACGGATATACTCCCGGAGGGATGTTTTGTAGTTCCGAGTGGGGAAACTACCCCCAGCCGCTCCCTGAAATCATCGCTCAACGCAACTGACATAGATGTACCTGTTTTATAGCATATTTGATTGTACCTGTTTTACCGACTTTGGTTCTTCGGTTAAAAAAAAAAAAAAAAAAAAACGCTTCTCTAACAGATGCCAATGACTATCAGTTGAAGTTGGAGAAGGATCAGAAGAGCAGTGTTGACTTCATGACAGTGTCGACTCTAAATTAACTAAAGCTGCGGTTAGTAGACGATACAGGTGGCATAAAATGAAGTTTAGATTTTTGAGAGAAAAGAGAGACAAGTTGTGGGAAAGGAAAGAATTAGTGTTAGTAGCTGAAGGTATCTACCTTGGCCATGTTCTTCGTGTCCTGGCTTCTCGTTGTCTCCAATATTATAGTAGGGTGTCAAGTGATGTTCTCTAACAGATGTCTTTGTCAAAAGACGAGCAGACACCAGGGTCTCAGTCGAAAACACTGGAATACTTCTTCCGCTCCAGCCTAAATTGATTCGGTTAATCACTTCGACAGTTCCCTAGTATTTCTGCTAATGGTTCTGTAATATCCAGGGCAACGTTATATATCCAAACAACTTACCAGATATCTTCAAATACTCCAGGTGTTTGTTATTTGCTGATGATGTCAAATTATTTAAAGAGATAAAAACACTCACTGACTGCAATGAGTTAAATTCTGATTTATCAAGGGCATACAAATGGAGTTTAGACAATAAGTTATATTTTAACTCAAATAAATGCTATGTCACATCTTTTTCTAGAAAGAGAAAGGCATTATGTTACGATTATCAATTGTCTGGAAAAAGTTTAAAAAGATGTAATGTTGTAAAAGATCTTGGGGTCACATTGGATGATAAATTAAGCTTTGAATTTCATATTAACAAAATGTGTAATGAAGCTTTCAAATTACTTGGATTTATGTTTAGAAATACTCAGGTGATAAAGAATGCATTTGCTTTGACTAATTTATTTAATAGTCTTATAAGAAGTAAGTTAGAATATGCTAGCCTGATATGGTTTCCTTACACTAGAAAGAATATTGAGAAAATTGAACGTGTACAAAATAAGTTTCTACGATTTCTTTATTATAGAAAATACAATAAATCCTCGTATTTTGAAAGGATTTCTTATAAATCTTTACTCGAAGAATTTGCTGTAACTTCGTTATATACCAGAAGAGAAATAAGTCAACATATCTTTTTGTATAAAATTGTTAATGGTGTTATTAATAATCCCGACTTTCTGGGTTCACTTTGTTTTAATGTGAAGAAAGATGTATTGCGTATTAGGTTACCCTTTTATTATGGTATTTCACGCTCTAATTTTCACCAATTTTCACCTGTCATAAGTCTTAGTAAAAAACATAATGAACTAGTACAACGTAACTCAAATATTGATTTTTCTTTACCATTTAAAGTATATGTGTCAAAAATTAAAGAAGTAGTTTAAATTTTACTTGCTGTTAATATTGGATAAAGATTTTATTTTTATTTTTTGACACATATCTAGGTAAATTTATTTAAAATTTGCTGGAGTGCAAATAACAAGCTTTAGTTATAGAAGCAATGTTGAAATGAAATTTATAGTTGCTCATTTGTAATTACAAATTGTAAACGCAGTATGTATTGTAGAAAAAATGTTTGTATAGTTGTGTAATATGTGCTTATATATGACGTCTTCTTTTTCTTTTTTGTTTTTTTTTCTCTTGTAATAATATTTTGAAACATATACTTGTACACCTATTGTAATTGGGGGGAAACCCCTGTTATAGGTAATAATAAATAATAAATAAATAAATAAATAAATAAATAAACGTTCAGTGCCGGTACCTCCCTGATATACACGAATTACTTCCCGAGGATCCAAAATCTTGAGTTTTTAAAGAGATGATCCAGGTTTGCTAGACAGCCACAGTTGACGAAAATCAAAAAATGAAATGAGTGATAAAATGAATAAATAGAATGAATAAAGTGAGAGGAAACGGGAAAACCCACACACACAGTGTTTGTCCACCACAAAGTATACTTGACGCGGCTGGTATCGAACCAGGGACCCCACGCACCAGAGGTGAACGCTCTACCACTGAGCCACCGCAACCCCATTGATGAAAATCGGTCACAAAGTGTGGATAATTAGATTAAATGGGAGAATGGGAGCTCTCTCTGCTTTATTAAAGATTATACAACAGTTTTATGTATGCAGAAAATTATATAAGAGAGAAAATATACAGGGTGTTTCAAAACAATACGTTTGGGAGGTGTGACACCAAGATAAGACAAAAATATAGACCAACCTGGGTGCATAACTGTTTCCTTTCGAAGTTATAGGTTGCCGAAAATATGAAAAAAAAATGAACTTTAAATGTCCATGGCTCCAATACTATGGGATCTACCGTACTCGGATCAAGAGTTCTCTTAGGAACTAATATGTGCTCTTTTCAGAATCCTGCGGTACTTCCGCAACAATTTTTATAGAGGTAGTTGATGAGTACTTCAAATTATATGACCGTAGTCAAACTTTCTGTATAAAAAAACGTTGCGAGAGTACCTTGCACTTGATTGTCAAATGCACTTTATTTCCTCTCACTTATCACAAATGACATATCAATTCGGTGACATATCAATGTTCGAAGGTAGTGAATGAAAACTTTCTTGGTTACCTTTATAGAATAACGAATAATCAGTGGCGTACCCGGAAAAACATCGTGAGGGAAGGACTAATAATTGTAATATATATATATATATATATATATATATATATATATATATATATATATATATATATATATATATATATATATAGTATATAAATCATTATAGGGCATTGCATAGCATTATACATACTAGTATAAGGTTAGAAATTTGGCAATGGAAACCGATGCACTGACCACAAGTCATGGTTAAAACGTGGGTCGTTTGATCGACTAGAGTCCTTCATTTGCTCTTGCAACACGAAGTTCAGTATTTTATTTCAACACATAGAGGTGAGGCGAATTATATGAGAGAGAGAGAGAGATAATAAAGAATTCACATTCCGTTAAATTTTCTTTAGTTACATAATATTGAAATATTGATGAAAATAGCTAACACTAAGTACTAAAATAAGATCTTTGACGCTCCAGCCGATGGAGTCCTAAGGCTGACCAGAAGATACACGTAGGATTGGGTGGTCTGTGGTCAGCACATGTACTCCCAGGTTCCATTATTTCTAATTTCTGTACCGGAGTTCGCTACACCTTAATTGAGTTAGCTCCCCAATTGCCTCAAAAATTCTGGGTCAACATCTGTGAATTTTACTTCTTCCATCGGGAACAGAACAACCTACCACTCAATTGAAGTCAAGTGTGCTAACTGTTCGGTTAAGCACGACCCTATTTATTAAAAAATGAACGTCTATACTCCTTGAACTTGAACATCAATTCTCCTTTATAATGATGTATATTCTCACCCATAGACTATACATTTTGGTGCATATGCTAACCTAACGAGAAAGAGGTGAATAAATAGGCCCTAAATAAATAAATAAAGTAGAAAATATAAACGTGTGTTTAATTTCCTGAAATCATAAGATAGAGCTTCTCGGAAGTACGAGTTGGATTCATTTTGCGATACATTATTAGAAATAAAAGAATCTATGTATAGTGATGAGCAAATGCAAGACCAAGACCAAGACTCCGGTGGTCTTGGTCTTGGTCTTGCACTGGAACCTCTGGTCTTGGTCTTGCACACCCAGTCTTGGTCTTGCTGCAAGAGTCTTGCAAGTCTTGTTTTTAAGAAATCTTATGCTTTTCATACGTAAATTTTACTCTGGATAAATTCCACAATGCGCCAATAGTAACGGAAATACAATGTAAAGTTTATAAATGAAATACAGTTTACCTTCGTGTAAATATGTTGATAGTACATAACATAGGTGATAACCTTTATTTCTTTTAATGGGCTCCAACGCTTCACTTCACGTAAATTACAACGTTTCGTAATCTTTGTATATATATATATATATATATATATATATATATATATATATATATATATATATATATATATATACATATATATATATATATATATATATATATATATATATATATATATATATATATATATATATATATATATATTAACAGATTCAATACTCTACTGGTTCTAAAATTGGAGAGACGCATGAAAGAAAATCAAGACGGCACAGATTACTGAAATACCACAAATTGCTAAATTATTTTTACACTCTAAAAGCGTCAGATATTTTCAACTAAGATTAGCTAATCTTTGTATTGAACAAACTTCCAATTAAATATTGAGATTTTATTTTACTGATTCCAATATGTAATCTATGGAACAGAAACATGGACATTACGCAAAAGCGATGAAAAAATATTGGAGGTTTTCGATAAAAGGAGAGAACTAGCTGGGTTGAACGAAAAACGAATGAGAAAGTGTTAGAAATAGTAGCAGTTGGAGAGAAAAGAAGAATTTTAGATGTAATTAAGAGGAGGAAAAGAAACTAGTTGGGACATTGGCTGAGGAGTAATTTTATTATGAGGGACATGCTAGAGAATATGGTGGAAGGCAAGAGAGGGAGGGGGCAAAGGAGACTGTAGTTGAAGGAAGAGATTAAAACAGAAAATTGCTACGTCAAGACGAAGAGACTAGCTGAGGATCACCGTATATCGAAGTTTCTGAGTTGCAACAAGTGACCTGCCAATAATGGCAGAATAGCTGATGATATGTTAGCAATATTGCCTCCCCCCCAGAAAAGAGAGAGAGAAATTAAAATAATAACGATTATAATCAAAGCTCTTAATATTTTAGTATAACTTGAGTAAAAACTGAAAACAACTCAACTGTCCATGTCTTTTGTGTATTTTCTAACTCAACTTAAACAAATATTTTTGACCCATATTAGAAATACAAAAACACAGCATCAAACTCCAAGTTATTTGAAATAACTGTACAAAATCACTCTCACTTGTGAATATTAATTATTTAATGTTATATCGCTCAATCCTCGTGTGCCATATACCTGAGGAGGCTAAAAGTTATATTGATAAACAACTATTCAACGTATAGACTAAGCACCCGCCCATGAATTCAAACTTGCGGTCGCATACATAAGTTTTTGTCAATGTCATGAAAGTGTTATTTCGATATTAATTTTATGAGCACACATTAAAAGTTTCCAACGGAAGTTTGAGCCTCGGAGCAAGCTGGGATGGAACCAGGGACCTCAGCACCAAAGGTGAACGCTGTACCACTGAGCCTCTACTTTTGCAAGACTCTTGCGCGAGAGTCTGGTCTTGGTCTTGGTATTGCAGGTATGTTCTTGGTCTTGGTCTTGGTCTTGCACCCCCTGGTCTTGGCCTTGGTCTTGCATCGGGATTCCCGGTCTTGGTCTTGCATGCAAGACTCTTGCAAAAACTGCAGGACCAAGACTATTGCTCTCATCACTATCTATGTAACATCCGGAATCACAGTCGCCTGCAAATATCTTTCCAGAGGTTGAGAAAGACCAATTCCAAGAGGGGACAAAAGACCGACGCACAAATACAGTCTCCAATATGCACACAGAGACACACTTTGATGCACGCGTGCACAAAATACCTGTGAAACAACTAACATTAACTACAGTAAATAAATTATATTAATACCAGGATAGTATTTAATATAAATATATTAGATACTAGGAGTAGGCAAAATGAGAGCAAATTAGTGTGTTTTGACGTGTATTTCTAAGAACTGAACATCCTTCGAACTGCCCCTTTCCCCTTGCTGCGGGCGACCATGTTTGGGATCACAAATGGAACATACTGCATGTAAGTCGAATCCATTTTTGAAAACGGATTCGATTTCGGATCCTTTGTTACGGGATCTTTAAAACATCCAGGCTTAATTTTTGTCCCAATAATCACGGGAATTCACTCGCAAAGTGCAACCAAATTCCTGAACCCTGAATGCATTGTGTGCAAGGAGATTGAGCACATAACATCGATCGGATATTACTCGTTCGATACGGCGTGGAAATTGAAGCAGAAGCAGTGCATTTTTTAAGAAATCGCTACTGGGTATCCAGGCACAAAAGGGCCCTTGACACACATAGCAAAATTCAAACGCACAGTGATTTTTTAAAGTGCATTTTTGTAATGTACACTTTTGAAATAATGGATTACAAAATGATGTATTTGTCAGACTTCTGCTAACCGTTTCGTTTCCGATTCTACACATCGCCATCAATACAGGAGCGAACATTTTCTTTTCCACATTTCGGCTGAGATCCACCTTCAGTCCGGTACTTAAAGATAAAACCGTGCTTTCATAATTGGATATTTTCCTTCATTTATTTATTTATTTTTATATCTATAGTTTTAAGTTGGACATAGACAGGACAACGACCAAGAAACGCGACTAGCACAGATTGAGAGGATACAAAACACACATTACAAGACACAAACTACTCAACAAGGAAATTTTAAAAAATGAAATATTTAAGTTTTACGTCCCACGGTTATGCCGGTTAAGCTAAAGGAGACGGTGATGATGAGAGATGAGTGAAATGGTGGAATGAAGAAAGTGGGAGGAAACGGGAGAACCCCGAGAAAACCCACGAGCACGGTGTTTGTCCACCACAAAGTCCACACGGCTCAAGGGATCGAACCCAGGACACAACAAGGAAATAACAATACGTGAATTTGAATAAACATTGCCCTAACGAAATCATTTTATGTGTATACGTATGTATTCAATACTAAATATTACTACCAGTACTTTATTTTTTAAGAAACAATGTAATCAAAAATTTATTGTTATGGTTTAAATCTTATCAATGCTTTAAATCAAAGCATGTAAGCCTTTTTGTTAGTGGTTCCACTTCTGCTATAATTTTTACACTTTTAATCTCAATCTATTTCACATTGTTTGTTTTTTCTCCTGTTTCAAAGCGTGTTATTCCAGTTGTAATTGGTAAATTTCTAGTATCATTTTCACACTTCAATTGCATTGCTTGGTTTCTTACATGTTTAGAACATAATTGAGTAAGTTTCTAATTTGGTTATCATAGGTTTGATGGAGGCGTTAATATCATTAGCAGCCTTAGCACCTCTATTACTGTTATGGCAATTGATACATGATCTACTATCACCGAATAAAGGACATTGACTGATTACCAAAGGAAAAAGAAAAATTTCTGGCAATATTTACGAAAACTCGTGGTGAAGAAAAAACGGAAAAATACCAGTGACTATAATCTGAGTATTAGAGATTCTAATATCTGAGTATAAGGGAAAAAGGGGATGGCACAAAGGTAATCAGCGACAGATTTAGAAAAATATTTTGGTGAGGGCTTGTCTTAGGAATACTTCCTGTTTAGAAATCGCAAAATTTTAGAGGGGGGCTTGATGGTTATAAGTAACACTTGATTCGTTCTCTATAGAAATCCTAAAATTTAGGAGGAACTCAGCCCCCTTCCCAGCCAGTATAAATCCGCCACTGAAGGTAACTGTGCAACAAAGAGGGTAAAAAATTGTTAGAAATAGCGCTTTGTATTTAATAGACAATCCCTTACTTTCTTACTAGTTTGTGCCATCTATTAATTATGTCAGAAAATTTGCCTGAACAAATATTAATTGCCGATATTGCCCATAACAGACACGAAATGATTGCTTGCCAGGAAATGTTAGGCCAGGATAAAACAGGTTAGGTTAAATTTTTGAGAAGACTGGAATTGGGCGATAATGAGAATTGGGAATCTCTTGAAAGCAAACCAAGTAGTTCTAGTAGTTTTATTGTTCAAGCACTCTTAGGAATACTTCTGTTTAGAAATCACAAAATTTTAGAGGGGGGCTTGATGGTTATAAGTGACACTTGATTCGTTCTCTATAGAAATCCTAAAATTTACGAGGAGCTCAGCCCCCTTCCCAGTCAGTGTAAATCCGCCACTGAAGGTAACTGTGCAACAAAGAGGGTAAAAAATTGTTAGAAATAGCGCTTTGTATTTAATAGACAATCCCTTACTTTCTTACTAGTTTGTACCATCTATTAATTATGTCAGAAAATTTGCCTGAACAAATATTAATTACCGATATTGCCCATAACAGACACGAAATGATTGCTTGCCAGGAAATGTTAGGCCAGGATAAAACAGGTTAGGTTAAAGAGAACAATTTTTGAGAAGACTGGAATTGGGCGATAATGAGAATTGGGAATCTCTGGAAAGCAAACCAAGTAGTTCTAGTAATTTTACTGTTCAAGCACTCTTCTAGTAGTTTAAAGATTTATGAAGTGCACTGGGTATCCAAACTGCTGGGCCTGGGTATCCGAGTGCTGGGCCTGGGTATCCATTTGAATACAAAAAGGTAGCTTAAAAAATGCCCTGAGCAGAAGTACATCTATGCATCTTTCAATTCTTTTGCTCACTATTTGTATTTTTCGGGAACTGTAGTACTATTGTTATTATGGTACAAATCAACTATATAATTTGCTAAAGATAGCCACGGAATCCTCATTATAAAAAGAAAATAAATAGCGCACGTCGCTCAATTTACCTTTTTGCTATGAGTTAGCCATGAGTGTTGTTAACTAGGTACTAATTCTACTAAAGCATGACGCACATCCATTAACCCTTTTAAATTTGGGCTTTTTAAGGGTAAATTATAGACTTTCAGTCAAGCAGTTACAGCATCATCCCTATTTATCCTAGGATCATGGTTCAAACCTCATTCTCTTCAGAATAAAGCAACCTTTCAAACGGCACCATTCATATTTCCTTATCATGTCCCTAAAGCGGAAAAGTTTGAGAGAAATCGAGATTTTTCTGATCTTTTTGTTTTCAAATTTTGGGCCCGTCTGGACCCCTCTGTGTTTACGCACAGATCTCAAAATCAAGAAAAACTATCAAGGGGTGTACTAAATGTGTGTACAAAATTTCAAGCTTCTATCTTGAATAGTAAAGATCGGAAAGAATATTTACCAATGAGACCCAATGCCCCAGATTACTCCAAAAGACCCGGATGTAATATAAAAATTTCCTGAGACATCCCTATTTATCGTAGGGTCATGGTTCATACATCATTCACCTCAGAATAGAACAGACTTTTAAACGGTAACATTTATATGTATCCATCTTGTATCTGAGGCGGGAAAATCGCGGAAAAGGGGATATTTGTCTTAAAATATCCCATTTTTCTTACCTTTTTCCCCTCTGGACCCCCTCCTGTTTTAACGCAGAGATTTAAAACAAATCTGAAAAATACTACTAGATGCACCGAATGTGTGTGCAAAATTTCAATCTTCTAGGTGCAAAATTAAGCCTGCCGAACAATAATATCCCCACAATATCCCAGATTCCAGTATAAAAGAGGATCTCAGTAAAAAATTCCTGAGACACCCGATTTATCCTAGGATCATGGTTCGTATATCATTCTCCTCAGCCTTTCAAACGGTACCATTCACATTTCTCCATCATGAATCTGAGGTGGGAAAATCGTGAAGAAAGGGATTTGTTTGTTAATATATATATATATATATATATATATATATATATATATATATATATATATATATATATATATATATATATATATATATATATATATATATACACATTTTTGCCCCTCTGGGCACCTGTGTTAACGCAGAGACGTGAAAAAAATCTGATAAATACTACTCGGTGAACTGAATATTTGTGCAAAAATTTCAATCTTCTAGATGCAAAAGTAAGCTCGAAAAAAATTATAAAAATTGGTCTAACAAAAAATTATTGTTTTGTAAGTTATTACGTCATCACCTCCTATGTCTCGACGCAGAAAGGCGTGAAACCATACGTAACATGTTTTATAATGCTTCCATGCTTTAACAAAAATAAATAAAAGTTTTTTTCGTTCTTTTTAAATCGAATAATGAAGACACTACCCAATTAGGTACTAAAAATCGTATATAATTTAAAAGGGTTAATTTTGTACTATCTGAAGCCGAAGCATAATTTGTGAGGTTATCACACGTCCCTGTTTCCTGATGATGAAATGAGAGTGTAGGAGAAAACGAAAAAACCTGAATAAACCCTATGACACAATATTGTCCACCACAAACTCACATAGCATGGAATCGAACTAGAGATCCTTCATGCCAGAGGCAAGTGCTGTACCACTAAGCCATGTTGCCCCTCCACATTTCTTTTCATTTATGAATATATACACATTTCTTGCTATTGTTCCACGTTCAAATTCGGGTATAAGATACCGGGAATCTGTACATATTCAATAAGTGTCCGGCTGTATGTTTACCAAAATTACCAGCACTCCCAATGACACTAAAATTTAATCCTTAGTTGTGATACTAATGCAACCTTCCGTTGTTTTTTTTTTTTTTTTTTTACCTATAACAATGTTAGTCGTCACTAATAGGGGCATCATTTAGGGAGGGCAGGGAACAACTGCCCCCCTTAGTTTGAGAAGTCCATACTTTTTAATCGGCTGCACACTAATATATTGATAGAAAGCATAAAACTCTTATGTTGGTTAAGCACAGTGGAATATTTAGGGGGGGCTTCCGGGCTTAAGCCCCCCCCCCCGAAATCTTACTTACTATAGTAAAGTATATGAAATATCTTGCAGAATTTTCACATTTTCAGGCAAAGCCCCCTCCCCCCCGAAAGTTAGCAAAGCCCTCCCCGAAACAAAATCGTAAATACAGCACTGGTTAAGCATATTGGCCCCTCTTCCCCCCAGCGGCGAAGTCTGAAATGATACTACTGCTCATTGACAAGTATAAATAAAGATAAATAGAAAATCGCTCCTTTTTTTAATTAGAAAAACTAAACTAACAGGAAAGGTCAATGAAGAAGAATGAAGAACAATGACCTTCCTAAATTTTATCGATTTCTTTCAGGTTTAAATTATAACATTATAATCAAATAATTGGTTGGCAACTCTGCATGACAGAATACAATGACAGCAGCGCCATCACGTAAAGTAGAAAGAGGCAACAGGCAAATGCTTCATGCTCTTAACTTGTAGGCGTGGGTCCCGCGTGCGTCATAGCCCGTGGAGTTATTGCAAAAGCATGAGAATATTATAGTTACAGGCAGTGGTGCTTTCATTATGAGTACGGTGATTGTGAACTGGTGTATTTATTCAACAGATGATGATTCTTTATTATAGTAAACGCATATTATGTAACGAGGTAAAGTATATTTTGAATATAATAGTGAATACTACGTTTATTATAGAACTTAATATCAAATCGATCATCTTCAAGTAATGTCACGCAAAATGTCGGATATTTGCAGAGCGGATGAAATGTAATCGACAAAAAAGAAGAAGATAATATAAATATCTTGCAGAGTCCCTTAATGCCTAGTCGAGTGGATAATGCACACGCTTTCTAAACGTGTGGTTCCTTACTTGTTGTCTGGAAGGATACAATACCTGTTGCCTGGGTTACAAATACAAATATTCGAATAGTGGTTCGGACCCCGCTTTAAACGATAAGTCCTATCTAAATACCATTAGTGTTGAACAGAAGCGTTAAGCTCCAACAAACCACGAGCTTTCTCCTTCGGCGCGGAAACACCGGGTTCGATTCCTGGTGGGAGCTCATGCGGTTCGGATCCCATGTTAAGCTATAGGTCCAAATCTCGGTGCTGAACGGGACGCTAAACTCCAAGTAACCAGCCAATCCAGTCCAACCAATCCAGTGTTGCCAGATTGAGCTACAAGTAGCGGATTGAGCGAGTTTTAAAGTGCCTTCGCTACAAAAGTTTCAAATTGGGCGACACGCTACTCTCTAGGTTACTTTTAATTCTCTGTGGGCTTGTTAACTCTTAAGATTATGCTTGATACAAAAACACTTGGTCGAACTATGTTCTAAAACCTTGTTGCCATTGCGAATACTTGACTCTCTCTAGTCTGCAATAAGGTACTCCAGTGTTATTTTAAGGCGATATTTCCAACTGCTCTTTGACATCACGGTACGCTGCTCTGCTTCTTACTATACTACAAAGCGAGGGCAAGGAGCTGGCAAATGATTTTATCGTGATAAAATGTTGACAGGCAAACAAGAAGATCAATAGCGTAATCGATGGTTTTGGAGCCAAACTATTTATGGATCCACGGGGGGAGATCCACCGGGTTTGAAACCCACCCAAAAACTTCTTAATACAGCATACATTTGTACACTTTCTCAATGAAACTATACTTGTTAAACAGGTTAATGATTGAAGTAGCATGAATATTTGATCTTACAATTCATCTCTATTCTTTGTCTTATTAAAACAATCTAGGTAGTTCTATGATTTTTTTCTGAAAATATATGTGGCTAAAATTTCCTGCTTTTCCGTTGTTCCATTGGGTGTCCTCCCATCTCGCCTAACGGCTTATCAGACACTGATGTCTCCAGGATAAGAATTTCCATCATTTTAGGCGAGATGGAAATTCCTATCTTGCCTAATCTCATCTCGCCAAAAACGGTGATGAGGGAATTTCTGTACTATACAATTAACCCTTGATACTCACAATACGAAATTGTAAAATCATAAAGCAAAATCGTAATCATTTAACCTTTCGAGTTGGTGTTGAAATGATTCCACCACTTGCTGGAATGAATAAAAATACAAATGATAAGTAAATAATATCCCAAGTATAGGATATAACCCATTATGGGGGGCTAATCATCATACTAGCATTTTTTAAAAAATAAATATATCATATTCACAACCTACTTAAACAACAACATTTCAATATAGCCCAGTAAAAGTGAAGGGCACCGCGGGCGTACGTCGTTACCCCACTTTCAAAAAATACTTATGATGTTCCCTCATTTTCTAAATAGAAGAATTACAATGGGCAAAGATAGGCACGGGAGAAGGAGTGAAGTCAAGCCTCCCCTTACCTTTTCAGATCCACTTTTACCCCTGATGTAGCTAGAAGAAAGATACTTCAAATCACAATTTAACATTAATTAGAGTTGCAGAAACTAATTACAATTAATCAACTTATAAAAGTTCGTAACTGTATAGTACTAACTCACACTATTAGAAGCTTATTGGCTCCTGCCTAAATCAGTGAAGGGGGTAAATTCCGCCAAATTTCGAAGCTTCTTATTTAAATAATATGATATATGAATAATTTCCCTTGATAACTTTCTTCACCAAAGTTATTTTATTTTGATATAGAATGATATATATTTTTTTCTGAAGCTTTCCCATGACCCTCACTAATTAGAGTTAAAGTCCATCAACAAAGAAAGAGTTAATTTACCTTCTTCTCCGGCATTTAACAATAACTTACAGGATAATTCTAGGGAATTCCTCACTTCCTCCTGATCGAAAATTGGGGAGAAAACAAAATAGAATTCGATATTTCAACCAATTTACATGTTTAATAGCTTTACGTGATGAAAGTTGTTTTTGATGTCCATCTGCCTGTTCGTCAGATGTCTACTTTTCCATTCCAGAGTTTGGAGCTCTTAAAAGTAGCTCTAAGTAGCAGTATTACAACCCACCACCCCCTTCTAGAAGTCCGTCCTGGATCCGCCCCTGGCATGAGGTATTCTACAGAGTTCGTTTCGAGCTTCTACTCTTTCTCCAAGAATAAGGGTAATATTCGTATACTGAAAAACCAAAAACTTTGAAACAACTTTAATGGTTTTATTCATTAGAATAAAATGTAATTTAATTCAGTTTTGTAAGAGATAAATTTATAAACGATACTTTATGGAGTTTGTACGGACGATTTTCCGGAAAACAGCTGTAGAGATTTTTTTTATTATTATTTTACAAGAAACTATTTAATTAGCTATCCTATAATAGCGTAATTTTTCCCCACAAAATTGTAAAGGACTAATTTATTGGTAAGGATGAATTTTGTTCGAATGATTTTCTCAAAATAATAATAACTTCATTTTGAGTGCTACGAACAAACGTAAGCAAAAATACAGCACATGTAAAAATATTACATAATAACACCTGACACAATAGGCTACAAGTAAAATAATAATTGTAATGATAAGTCGATTGTAAACTTAGCAAGTTAGAACCCTCGTCAGAAGGTAAAAATACTCAGATTGTTTAATTTACAATATTTTTGAAATCGAGATCTAATAAAAAAAAAAAAAAGATCAATGTACTGAAACAATGTTTTATAAACAAGTTTTATAAAAAGTTTTATAAACAGTTTTATAAACAAGTTTCATTTAAAATAAGTTAGTATTACTTCCTAAATGTTCATGTTCATCAAGCTAAAATATACTGGTATCTTTTGTTGTCATGTTCATTAAAATATATTGAGATAAATAGCCTATAAGATATTTTAAGATTGGCAAATAATTCTTTGTTATAAATTTTATATATTCATTAATATATGTGACAGACACTCTATAAGATTTCAAAATACATGAATATGTTCACTTTAAATTAGAACATTTTAAACTCTTTTTAATGTCTCAGATTTCGAATTTAACGGAACCATCATCGATTGACTCGTTAGTCTATAATTTAATACTCTTATATCTACATTTTGTGGATAATATTTCCTACAATACTTATTTTCTAATATCATTTGAGTAAATGATTTACCTCTCTCTCTCTCTCTCTCTCTCTCTCTCTCTCTCTCTATATATATATATATATATATATATATATATATATATATATATATATATATATATATATATATATATATATATTTGTCAAAGGCTCTGGAGTTCCTAATAATTTAAATAATAGTCGTAATTATGAGAGTAATAATTCTTTTTCATTTTGTAACAAAGTAGCCTGACAATACATTTTTGAACAGCTTGTATTTTGTTTATTAGTGTGTTACAGATACTGCTCTATATGACTTAACCAACCTTTAATTTAGATCTAACTAATAATTGTATAAATAAACGTAAAAACTTTAAAATCACGACCCTGGTTTCATATAAATCCTATAACTTTTCTTGCTCCTTGTACCGTATTGTTTATATGACTTGCGAAATGTCAGTTACCTGCCATCAGTGGCGGATCCAGGATATGATCAAGGGAGGGGCTAAACCGTAGTTTGCCGCTTTATCCAGTGTAAAACAGGATTGAAGTCCATTTTATCCAGTGTATACCTGAGGATGAAGGGAGGGGTTATAGCCCCCCTTGGATCCGCCCTTGCCTGCCATATGCAATGAGTGGATCTTTCTTTTGTTCTTCCTTGTTTACTATTACTTCATTTAGTCTATAGGTACTAACAAAATATTGAGTCTTGTTCGTATGTATGTCATACATTTAATTTTTTCACAATTGATTTCTAATAAATTACTTTTGCACCAGTTATTTATTTTATCTAGATCTTTTTATAATAAGTATTATCGTATTCGTTGCTATTCTAAAAAGTTTTATGTATACTACTACTATTACTACTACTAACACTACTACTAATAATAATGAAATAAGAAGCTCTGATGATCTTCATATATCAGAAAGAAACATTTCATCAACAATGTTACAGCATGTCATTATTATCAGTTTTCTCAGGAGTTGAGCGTAGTTCTTTTTGATCGTGATTTTGTGATGAGCTTACACAGATACAAACCATTCCTTGACAATTAGCTATAAAATCAAATACGATTGCCTGGAGAATGGTGAGGGAGAAAAAGCGTTGATCAACACCACCTCACCCATCGCTCTTTCTGTCCTATTCCATAATAGGGTGCATTTGATGATTTAATAAATTTAAATTTGAGGTATTAAAATCTGCTAGCTTAATGACAAATCTTTAATTTGAAATGCTTTATTCTTACAGGATACTACAGGGTGGTCCGGAAGTGAGCGTATCCCTAATTGGTGTTTTCTGACGGTTTTAGGTTTTATTCACATTTGTTTGGTAACATTGCTTGATATTGTCTGGCATCATTGCTACCCATGTGATACAGCAGGATGGAGCACCAGCGTACTTCGCGATTCACGTACGCAATTATCTGGACCAGATGTTTTCTGGCCTCTGGATTGGAAGAGGTAGTGCATCTTCAGCAGCTCCCTTTACCTGGCCTCCAAGAAGTCCCGATCTAACGACACCAGATAATGCTCTCTGGGGTTTCGTAAAGCAACAAGTAAGAAACACTCGATATCACACAACGCAGGAATTATGAGCAGTTGTGGAACACGCCTTCACCCTCGTGACTCCGGAGTATCTCCGCAAAACATCTGCGAGTACTTGGCGCAGAATTCAGCTGTGTTACGACATGGATGGTGATCATACCGATGTTTATGTCTCTTAAGACTCTTAAGACTCCAAGGTAACTGTGTACAGACATTCTACCATAACTAACACTATACTGTTGAAACTAAAGAGGGGGTACGCCCACTTCCGGACCATGTATAATGATTATTATTGCTGTCATTTATCATTTGTTCAGTTCGGCTATTTCTTCTAAAACTGTGTATTCAGTGTCTTGTTAACCGTCAGTTTTTTGTCCGAATTCCTGCATGAAACACCATTACAAAAGCCAAACATATTACTGCAAAGCAATTCACCTTTTACACAAACACATTTTTTGTGCATTTTTTTTCTGACAAGCGCAAGAAATCTTGTAAAAATATTTCATATGGGTCAAAAACCAGTTCGGAGTGAATGTGTACCAAAATGCCGTCACTGAGTTTCCATCCCCACTCTCATTCTGTTGATAGAATTTCATCATTCCCTAACCACAGTTGTGCTTGGTAGTACTCCCTTAGTGAGTCCATGTGCGCTGCACTGAAGGTGGGTGGGAAAGTGATCATTTCAAGCTTTGAATTTAGAGACATTTTAGCTACTTTGCATATCTAGAAAAGGTATCGACCTTCATCGAAAGTTTTGTATTTCCTCAGATCATGCCAATGAAGCATGAACTCTTCACCAATAGTCTTCATCTTATCCTTGGTTGTATAGCAGTTATGTTAAATGTTTTTTGTCTTTTCGCGTATTCTTTGCTTTTCGTAAGTAAACGCCAGGCACTATTTTTTCCTTGCCCTTAAAATGATAATGATGTATCACATCCATTCGTGGCATGCAAGAATAAAACTATAGATTTTTCATTTTTGAACTGCACTTGCAATTTCGAGACATCGAAAATTTTCGTTGGCATTTTCATGTAAATATGTCATGTCCATATTTCTTCCATATCGAATAATAGTATAATTAAATCTGTATCTTTTCCAATTAAGATGGTGGGGTTTCCACTAAATTTAGCAGTGGAAATTACCTTATTCACTATGTCTACATCATCGTAATCAGCGGCCACTTTTGTATTGATCCAACAATGAAGGAAATGTTCTATCACAAATACAATTAACCTTTTGTTATTCATATAGTTACCCAAAAGTTCTCTCTGGCGGACAGTACAATACATGGATGGCTCAAGCAATGTGTCAGATGAAAAACTTCGCTTGCCTGTTTGCCGATACTTAATCTACTTTGTCGCAGGGCATTTAGGATATCCATAAAAACAAGTAACATTTTCCCCCGAAATTATCTAACACGTATGTCGGATATTGAGCAAAATATAGCTGAAAATGGATCATTATTCCAAGTGATAGATTAAATTAAACATGCACCATCAAGTATATACCTGGATTAGGTTGCAAATCTTCACATTGAATTATAATAGATAGTAATGACAGGCAAACATACATAGTTGATGGTTTTAATGACATACAATGACATTCATGACTTCTCGTACATCTGTTTTAGTTCATTCTGCTACCTCGCTTCCCCAACCATGCTCAACTTGTTCTTTCTGTCCTATCTCTGATCGTAAAGACTCGCTCCTACGTCATACATAGACCAGTTGGAAATTACTGGGTTAAATACACGTCAGTGGTGATGGAAAACCACTGAACATTTGTCTGAATACATTGGCTGCAACCGAGAAACATCAAAAGTATAGAAATAATAAATACTTGTTTACTTATGTAATAAATAGTTTAATGTTTATAGTTAATAGAATACCATAAATCTTAACCTACACTTATTTGCATAAGTAGTCAAGCGCTTACATACGGAAGACCCAGGTTCGATTCTTGATGGAAGTTCTTGGGGTTCGGCTCCCACGTTAAGCTGAAGGTTCACGTCTCATATGGCCTGGATGCTGAAAGGGACGCTAAATGCTAATCCAACCAATCAATCACTCTTCACTTGTTTTACGTGTTTTACACCAAAACATACTTTACCTTCTCGACTACCAGTTGTTAGAATGGTTTTGTATAATCGCAACTTCTGAATTATATTTAAAAATATGCATATCTCCCGATCCTGAAATAATTATATTCATTAACAAAAGACAATGCTCTATAATAATATTGCATATATCAAAATTCCATTCCTTCCATTTATACTTATCGAATTCTATTATCATTTTCATTTTCTATTTTTTATTCTTTTAAGGTTCTACCTAACCTTTTTCAACACTGTCGTATGAACAACAGCATGCACAAGCCAAAATACCTCATTCTACTCTGACAAGGATGATGCTTCGTTATGCAAAAGAAAATATATACGACTAAATGAATAATCGATATATAGAAGCTCAAGTTATTAATGTGCACTAAACCAGTTATAGTATAGTGACAGAACCATGGCAGAAAGAAAGTCTATTAGGTGGAGTCCTTTACAGCTGAACAAATCAAAAAATAGAAACTCTGAAGAGAGTTTAAATTCGTGTACTACAAAAAAGAAAATTCAAAAAGAAGAAGAACACAATCAAGGTAGTCTCAACAAAAATCTACCAAATTGTTCTTCTCATAAAACATTAGCTTGTCCTGATCAAGACAACAAGGCAAAGAGAAATACACCTCAAGATATTCACAATGACTGGATGGTAGACACAAGTAGCAATGAAATCCAAGTGAAACCAAGTGAAAAGCAACGAAAGGTATACGAATGTCTGAAACAAATGTGTTCCCAAGAACCTTACGAAATAATTCCTTTGTTACTTGACGACAAACTTGGACTACAAGAGTTTTTACAAATAAAGTTACCATCTGATTGGATAGTTCTTGTTCTCAAGCTATTGGGGAAAATTTGCGACGCAAATCATAATCTTCACAAGAGTACAGTAATTTCGTATGGGTGTTCCTTTGAATTTCTGAATCAGATTTATGAACTGATATCTTGTCTCCCAGAAAACAAGAGTGGAAATAATGCAGAAAAATTGGAAATAATAGAAAACACAGTTAAGTTTTGTCAAACTGTAATGGAGGTCCTTCCTGTCACAGCTTCCGAGAGATTTGAAAAAATCATAATGACATGTTTTTTGGTTCTAAGAGGACTACGACAATTTCAAGACGTAACTGATAATGGCGGCCTGGAATCCCAATGCTTAGCTCTACACTCAAAGATAAAGACATTCCAAGAGAAGATAAAAAGCGAAACTGCCAGGAAAAGTAGTGAAGCTGAAATACTTGAAGTGAAGCCTCCTCCGAATAATTTCAGAAATATAAATATCTTTCCAACAAAAGATGATATTTTAACAAACAAACCTACTTTCATTCGGCCAAATGTAATAAAGGGAGCTTACGCAAATGTTGATCACTACCTTGACGTTCAATTTCGTCTGCTTCGGGAAGATATAATAGCACCGTTGAGGAATGGTATTTGTGAATTTATAAGTCACATAAAAGCAAACGGGGGCATCGATCGTCATAAAAGAAATCAAACTGTGAAAATCTATAACAATGTTCAATTTATCCAGTGCAATGATAATGGAGAGGACTTAAGTTATTCTGTGTTATTCGATCCTGGGGGAAGACTGAAGAAAATTGAATGGACACAGTCGAAAAGGCTTATGTATGGATCTCTTGTTTGTTTTACGTGCAATAACTTTCGTTCCATGTTTTTCGGAACAGTCTTTCAAAGAGATCCAAAATTGGTAAAACGAGGAATAATTTCCGTACAACTGTACGAGATTCTAGATTTCTCGCTGTACTTAAAGAAAAAACGATTCATTATGATAGAATCCAATGTGTACTTTGAGCCTTACAAGCATGTGTTAAGTGCTCTTCAAGAAATGACTGCAAATAATTTTCCCATGCAGCGTTATATAGTTGAAGCACAACATGAAACAATGCCACCTTTGTACTTAAGGAGTGGAATTGTAAAGAGGTTCCAAGTGAAAAAATCTGCCGTCTTCCCAGTTTTGGATGTAACAAGATGGCCCAAAGCGGAGGAACTGGAACTGGATGCCTCACAATACGCTGCCTTTCAGTCAGCTCTAACGAAAGAGTTTGTTGTACTTCAAGGACCACCAGGAACAGGGAAAACATTTCTAGGCTTGAAAATTGGACAAACTTTGCTCCAAAACTTAGAAAAACATTGCTTTCCCATTTTGGTTGTATGTTATACAAACTACGCACTTGATCAATTCCTTTTAGGAATGAAACAATTCACTGAGAGCATTGTGCGAATTGGTGGCCAATGTCGTTCTAAAGATTTGCAGCAAAACAATTTAAAGATCGTGAGAAAAAGATTCAAAAGGAACCCAATAGCAGGAAGATTGAGGGAAGTTAGTGCTTCATTGCGAAAGTTAGACATAAACACGAGAGGGATTCAAGATACGTTAGATAAAATAAACAAGAATGTAGGATTAGTGTCCGTATCAAGTCTGCAAAGCATGAATATAATAAGCCCTCGTCATTTCTCGTGTTTTAGACAAGACAAACACACTATATCTCTAGTTAACTGGTTGTACAATCCTAATGAAATATTGGAATCGAAGGACGAAATATTTGAATCGAAGGACGAAGGCGATCCAATTGAATATTCTCGTCATCTTCTCGAAGAAGAAACATCGAATGGTGAAACAGGTAATATTGAAGGTGATGAGGAAAATTATATCGATGTTGATGAGTCTGAGCTGAATAGACAAGCGGAAGACAATCTGTTTAAGGCTGATTATGATCAGTATGTGGATGAGGAAATAAGAAACAATCCTACAATTGTGGAGTTTGACCTTACTCTAGATATGATTGACAAAGAAACAAGGGAAATAAATGTGAAGTTGAAAGATCAGAAACGGTCTGCAGATAAAATGGACGTAACTGTATCTCTGACACTACAGGCACATCAAAGTTTCTTAAGTCGGCAAAGAAAATATTTCGTTGAGAAGTTCTTTCAGAAACCGCTAGTCTATCCAAATCAACAAATTGCGAATAGACTACTTCAAACTAAGAATTTGTGGCAAATTAATTTCAGAAACAGATGGCTATTATACGCTTACTGGATTGCGAAATTGAAGGAGGACTTAGAGAAGATAATTTTAGAGAATAACCAGCTACACATGAGTGGATGTAAGAAATTCAAGGAACTTCAGATGGAACAAGATATCTGTGTTACCAGGGCATGTGATATTGTTGGTATGACTACAACAGGTGCGGCTAGATTGCGTAGTTTGCTCAAAGGAGTGAATCCTAAAATAGGTAAGATGATTTTGTTTACGTCTAATAGTGTAAAACTTAAGAATAGAAAATGTTTTAAGTATGATCTACGCTGTAACTGTAATATCCAATCAAGTATTTATTAAGATCAGTTTTAAGTGAATGCTGAGAGCACTATACAGGGTGTTACAAAAAATTTTCATAATATTTTGCGAGTAAATTCCTTACATCAAAATAAGAAAAAAGTTTATATGGACCTGTGGTCGAAAGTGTATAGTTTCTTGGTTATAGGATGCCGAAAACATCAAAAAATGAACTTCAAAGGTCTATAGTTCCACTACTATAGGACCGATCGTAGTCGGCTCAAGACATCACTGAGGAACTAGTATGTGAACTATCCAAATATCCATCTTTCAGAACCTCCTGTACTTGCACAATCATTTTTAGAAAGGCTGTTTGGGAGTACTTAATCAGTTTCCAGCCACCTCTCTAAAAATTGATGTGCTAGTGCTGAAGCATTCTTAAACATGGATATTAGGATCTTCAGTGATATCTTGACTCGACTACAATGAGTTCCATAGTAGTGGAGATATCAACGTTTAAAGTTCACTTGTTTCACGTTTTCTGCACCGTATAACTCCGAAACTATCCACTTTTAAGCACAGGCCCATATGAACTCTTTTTTCTTATTTTGATGTGAGGAATCTGTTTTCAAAATACTGTGACACATTTTTATAACACCCTGTATACAACTTCTTTACATGAAATCTTCCAAGTAATTATCACCTTCGTTCTTATGGCATTTTTTTATTTTGCTAAAAAGTACTTGAGAAAAAGTAATTATTGTCAAAATCTTGTAAGAGAATAATATAATAAGGTGTGACAAAATATCAAATTTTAATTATTATTGGTTATAGAAAAACAATTTAGAGAATTTTTCCAATGCTGTTTCATGAAAGTAATGGAAAACTATAATATTTGTTCTTAATAAAGTAGGATGGATGGGGAGAATTTTTTCCAATGCTGTTTCATAAAAGTAATGGAAAACTATAATATTTGCTCTTAATAAAGTAGGATGCATAAAGAGAATTTTCCAATGCTGTTTCATGTAAATAATGGAAAACTATAATATTTGTTCTTAATAAAGTAGGATGTATGTAGAGAATTTTTCCAATGCCGTTTTATGAAAGTAATGGAAAATTATAATATTTGTTCTTAATAAAGTAGGATGCATGATACCAGCTACAAACAAGAGCGTTTATTTTTGAAGACATTTTTGAGAGGAGAGATAAAGAGTTCGTTCACAATGAACAAGAGGTCATTCAAATAAGTACTTTATCTTACAAGGAATGTTTTTGAACTGTAAAACGAGTATACAATATGTATACAATATCTCGAACATGGAATTTGTAAATCCCAACGGTCTACCGTTTCTCCAACTCGTAGTCCACAAATAACGATGTCATGACCCAACAGGGTTTTTGGATCGTGAACGCAGATAATGATAATCCTTATTAGATCAATCTCAATATCTTCAAATGCAGATAAATGATCAACAACACATTTCGGTGACAAGGTACACACTGTACATAGTATCCAGAAACATTATCACCAATGCCATAAGCAGTGCAATGTTACCAACTCTGTAGCATTTATTTGTTTTACGGTGAACTTACTGTATATGTAGAGGTAGTTAGTTATTAAGAAAAATGAGGTACAATGAGACACAAAAAGCCAAACATCATTTCATAATTCATTTTCTATTAAAGCAAATATACCTATAAAAATGATTGTAAACACATTGATATTTATACTAACATTTACGCTTTACATACCAGTTCATATGGGGCCGCAGTGGCTCAGTAGTAGAATTCGCCTCTGGCGCGTGGTGTCCCTGATTCGATTACAGTTCACGCCAAGTGGTCTTTGTGGTAGACAAACACTGTGTGTGTGGTTTTTCGAGGTTATTTCATTTCATTCCATTTTCTTCGTTTCATCATTTCATTTACTCTCATCACCACCGGCTTCTTTAGCCTACATGACATAACGTGCGGTGTAAAAGTGAAAGATTTCATTTCATTGTTATAAATATGTCGGTTCATACGTGTCTAAATAATGAAAAAATGTTCATTTGTCTTTCTATACCTCTGTCATGGGAGAAAGTGAGACATACAATGTGCGGTGAGTTTTAGTAATAGTACATCTAAGGAATTGCACACCGAACTAACTAAATTTTAGATTAAACAAAGGGTTGTTGTCTTTTAGTTTGTACATGCAGAGTGGGCTCAGGAAGTTCTATCTTAATGTTTCTTGAAGTGTATTTCCTTTGTCAGGAACAGACTGAACAATAAACTAAAGAGAATTTCCCAGTTACCTTTAGCTTTCCCTGAGGAAGGAAATCACATAGGATATGTTTAATTTTTTTCTCAGAAAAATTTTTGCAACAAAATTCAACAAGCATATAACTATTATTACAAACATATTTCTTGATACCTGAAAAAACAGCTAAGGTCAATAATAGGAATACTTTTATTCCAAGATATTTATCTAACGACATCGTCACCATCTGTTTCTTGAAGGATTGTTTGAAACAAACTTCTCTTGGACTTAGTAGGATTATCTCTTAGCTTAGCTTTGCTATTGTTCAACTCTAACACATTTGGTTTGTTTCTGTTGTTACGATGGTCCTGCCTTTCTATTCTCTGTTTCCAACTACTTTGAACTGATTTCTTTTTGGATATCAAAGAAATTCTTCAGGGTCTAAATTGTTACTTTGCTTTTCCGTTTCTGCCCCAGTTTCTGTCACCCCTTCAGCTGAGTTCTTCAGTTTAACTTTTATCTGATAATTTTGTTTTGGTTGACAAAGCTCATACAAGATTGGCACTGTGTGACATTTCTTTTTCGGTAAACGTGGCAATATTTTTTTTCTTTCTTCTGGGCTGATGTTGAGCTAATCTGAAATTTAAAGCAAAGAAAATAAAACTCTAAGGAAGTGAATTTGATGGTGTGGAAGCAATATTACAAGAACTATATCACTTTGAGGAGAAATCAAACAATAAAGGCGGATTTTCATGCAAGCGTTCGTTGCGTTTTTTGCTTTGCTGAATAGCCAATTGAGAAAGTTGTTTAAATACGGTTCTACGTGTAAGGCCAACATACACTAGCGTATTTTCAGCGCGCATTTTCGGTCCGTAAAATGATGTCGTAAATTTCGGTCCGTAAGTTGGCCCATACACCTAGCGTAAAAATAGGCGCGTAAAAGAAGAAGAAAAAGAAGCGGTCATTTTTCGCTCTTCCTCTTGCCTGTTGTTTGAGCACATGGTCGTTTTCCAGTTTACTCAAGTTGCTTGAACAAGATGGATCTATCTGAGGCCATGGTTTTAAGTGCAGGTGCTATAAACATTGTGTCGTTAAGTAAAAAAATAAAAAGAAAGTATAGAAGAAACAGACTGGGAGCCACGCCGAAGAGGATTAAAAATTCACATTTATCTATATTACGTCCAAGCAGCTCAATCCACTTGGCCTAGTTTTGGTACAATCTTACATCATTGTACTTAGTTCTCTGAGATCACTAAATATTTATATAAATTCGTACTTCGAAGGAGGAGGACACAGGACAGAAGTTATATTCAATTTCTTACGATATAAATTGCAAACATTTAAATTTCTAAACAGACGCAATGATGATTTAATACAATCTGAACGAGCTTGATGTGTGGTTTCCTCTTACCTTCCGAAATAAGCCTATTGTTTGGAACTGCAGTTTACAAAGAATGAGGGAGTAAAGGAGTGTTCCGATAGTTGAATAATTGATTGATTTTTTTGTTATACAATGTTTTAGACTGTTGACTTTGGTGGTTAAAAAGTGGGCTACTGAATGATAAATTCAATTTAAAGAAAATATGATTTATTAATGGTTGCAGCTTTCGTTTTTTTTTTCTTTCTTACAAAATTAACGAAGAATATAGTAGTAACAAATAGAATAAATTATCCCCTCACGGGATACCAATTTTTATTATGTTATCCACAGCTCAAAATAGGCCAGAAAGGAAAAACAAGACTTATACAACTACCTCAAGCCCCAGGGATGTTGTTAAGGGGGGTAAGGGGGGAGCCTCCCCCCTCAAACTTACCAATTTCTTGACAAGTTGGCAAATTAAAATACCTAGTTGGCAACTTGAAGAATGCCGTTTTGTTCAATTGACTTATTTGGTTTAACATTTTCTTAGATACCCAGTTGCTGTAACTTATCAGTTCTTTTATAGATTTGGCATAAATTTTGTGTAGTTTCCTATCTTGAAATAAATTGATATATTCGTTTAAAGCTCCTTTACTTGTTGCATGTGATCACACTTCACTTTTGTTCATTTGATATTCCTAAACATTTTGAAGAATCTTCGATAAAAAAATCGAGAAATTGTACCACTGACAAAAGCACAATAGAGGTGGCGTACAAAATTAAAACAAAGACAGATAGAAGAGGCTTTTCGGTGGCAGTTATATTGGAAACAAAAGCATTTGATACAAGAGCGTATACAAGACAATAGGCATATTGTGGAGATTAATGAAACTAATAAGAATTGATATTAATAAAACAAGAACAAGGCAGTGACTGGTTAGTATAAACTTTTTATTTCAGTTCTGTTTTGCAGTAAGACTTTCTATTCACAGGGCTTTTCGAGTAGGGAGAACTGAACAGAAGTGTGTTTTGGGAATGGTATAGCCAGTGCCTTGTATAAGGGGGAGAGCGGGGCGACAGCCCCGGGCGCCGAAGTAAGGGGGCGCAAAATTGGGATAGAAAAAGAAGAGAACGAAAGAAAAAAGAAAGAAATGAAAAATTAGAGGAATATTACTAGTATGTACTTAAATCCTCTTTCTGCTTTAGGAGGTGGACCTATAATGTTACTCATGTTAGGAAAATATATGTGCGCATATATAAAATGGAAGGGAAAAAGTAACAAAATTTGCTCAAAATCAAGGAAAATCAGGGTTTATTTCTGAAAATTTTCTTACGCTTCGTGTCAACCATGGTGGCGCTTCGCGGTTGGTATGTCGATCTCACTCATATGTACGGGGGCGCCATCGTGTACTCTCGCCCCGAGGAAAATATATGTGCACATGTATAAAATGGAAGGAAAAAGTAATAAAAAGTGCTCAAAATCAAGGAAAAGCAAGGTTTAGTTTTGAAAATTTTCTTACGCTTCGCGCAAACCATGATGGCGCTTCGCGGTTGCTATTTCGACCTCACTCATATTGTACGTGGGCGCCGTCGTATACTCTCGCCCCAGGCGCTGATTTCCATGGCACGGCACTGGGGGGCCACAGTAGGTTTCTCAGGCGTTCGATGGGGGGAAGCTACAATGGATGAGTCGAGTCATTTTGTAAACCTAAGTGCATGATTCCAAAAGTCACATTCTGGAGGGCCAAACAATACGTCTGCTGGGTGAAAGCATAGACCGGCGTGTCTTTCACTTTATTTTCATACAGATGAGTTGTCATTCCTACCTTATTTTTAATCCCGTAGTTGCTTCTTTCGGAAAGTTAAACAAAAAATGAAGTTCTTCCTTTCTTTATAGTACGTATTTATAAGTCAAAGCATTACATAACCATTGCATGTTACGTAGTTCACAGGGCCGTAACTATGGAGAAGAAAGCAATTCACGTGCCCCGGGCGCGTGACTAGTGGGGCGCCTAAAAGGGAGGTTAAATATTAGTATTTTTCCTGCCGGTATTTAATACTTTTCATCAGAATGCGAAATCATGATATCGAAGTGGGAGGAGACTGGAGGACAGAAAAAAAAAGCTCTGCGCACTTCTCGTAAGGATTGGCTGGCGGGGATTACCTAAACTATAATAACCATGAATTGTCAAATTAACAGTTGTGCATCATGGGTGATGATAATGATCCTGAATTGAGCTGTGAAATTGGACTCGAAACCGGGGAGTTATTCGTATTCATATCTCAGATGGGGCATGAAATGGGACGAATATGAAAATAAGGTTGCTGTAAAGTTTTCCACAGGGTTGGTAAGTGTGGCATTTTTTTTTTTAATCAAGACTTGGCAATTTCAAGTTTCATTTCTTCCCCCCTCCCAATCTTGTAACGCTCGCTACGCCGCTGTCCAGCCCCATTCTTTAGAAATAGTTTGATCCTTGTTACCTCGGTTTTTGTAAGTTGAAGGGATCCTCCCCGCTGCTTCCACCTACCTTTTTTTTATTTCAAAGTTTATCTTGCCATTTAGTTTTTATCTAGTTGTTAAAAATCATTTAAATATTTATTTATTGAAAGGTTGGGTGTTAGCGGACTTGGGTAATTTCATCACCGGAATTTTCGTCACCGGTAATTTTGTCACCAAAATATTAGCATGTAGGTTATTTCGTCACCGGAAATTTCGACGTAGTAATTTCGTCACTTGTAATTTTGTCACCAAAATATTAGCATGCAGGAAATTTTATCATGGTCATTTTTTCACCTTTGTTGAACTAAGTAGAGACAAAGTAAACGACCGAAACAGCTGACCGTATCTTAATCAAAGTTGGAAAATAATTCAGTTAGTGTTCGACTCTGGAAAATCAAAGTTTCGGATACTCGAAGCAAGAACAAACAGCAGTAAAATAACATAATGTCAGTTTCAGCAAATGTTAAAAGCACAGGCAAAATGGGCCAGTAATGGATTTATATATCACTATTTACAAATATAAGTTTTGGCAATATTAAAATTTCAGAACAGAAAATTAGCAAACAAAATATAACTTGTATTAATGCAATAAATGGTTTACATGTTCATTCTACTATAGGAAACAACAAGCAATTTTTTTTAAACATTCAGTTCCAGTGTTATACGTTAAGCACAAAGACTAGAGCCGTTTCTAAAAGATTTGAAACACTCTTCTAGTTTGCTGTTTGGGTGGTTGCCCCACAGCATCTTGATGAAGCACAGCTGAAACCGTTGCTTCAACTTGTTGAATTTCATGAATAAGCTTCCATATAGTTGCGTGGGACATTCCTACTAGATGATGAAACTTCTAGTTCCACAATTCACAAATATTAATTATCCTAGAATTGCTGCTAAAGGTAGCCTGGTGAACGTTCCAATTGTCTGGGGGATATAGACGGGGCACATTACGCAAACAAATATTCCCAGACCGAGCTTTAACAGGGCGATACGTGTTTGACACATAAGTGCTATCAAAATAGTCCAGAAGTTCCAGCTTTTCCTACGAAGTCACTTGTATTAATCGATGCACATCTGCTATTGGAAGAAATGCAAATCTGTTTATTTTCTCGCAAAATAGACGAAAATTTTCATTGCTTTTGTACCGTTCTAAGAGTCCAAGCTCTTGGACCTTCCTCCATGTTGACTGAGTCAGGTGAAAAAAGTAACGCTATAAACGAGTTGAATCTCCAAAAGTTGCATTTACAGCCAGCATTTACGCTATATCAAAATCCATTACCATAGTTACAGGTCCGGATATTCACTAAATTCACTGCACTGATGCACCACCGCACGAAACAGTTCTTCATATGAATTTTGTGTCTTGGTCTACATTAGGGCGTATACCTAGTAAAGGAAGTCTCACCTCAAATAACATATACCTTTTTTTTTTTTTTTTTTTGGCGCCATTGAAAAGTTGGCGTTCACCATCCATGTTTCACTTTTTAATAGCTTCATAAGGCTATATTCAAAGGAAACATCCGGAAATATTTATACGTTTTTCTTCCTTTATAGAAATTTGATCTCCACATATATCCAATAACAATTTACCAATGTTTACTCAGAGTTGAAATATAATATAATTCTTTTAATAGCTCCTAAAAAAAAGCCACTCTTTTCAAATGACTCTGTTAACTTGGAAGGTCCAAGAGTTTGGGCTCAGAGAACGGTACTAGAACGATGAAAATTTTCGTCTATTCTGCGGGAAAATTAACAGATTGGCGTATCTTCCCATATTTGTTTATTATTTTCTGTTCTGAAATTTTGATATTCGCGAAATTTAATATTTCTAAATAGTGAATAATGAACCCATTAGTGCCCCATGTTGCCTGTGTTTTTAACATTTGCTCAAGCAGACATTATTTTCTTCTACTGGTGTTTGTTCTTGCTTCGAGTAACAGAAACTTCAATTTTGCAGAGTTCAACACCAACTGAATTGTTTTCTAAGTTTTATTAAAATAACGTAACCTGTTTGATCGTTTGCTTTGTCTCTATTTAATTCAACAAAGGCGAAGAAATAACCGTGACAAAATTTCCTATATGACAATATTTCTGTGATAGAATTACTGGAAACTTTTATCTCTTGTCTCAAATACAATATCTAAAATATGTAACTCTTTATTTAATAATAATAATATATTTTGATTATGCTGCATAGTTTTGGCAGTTGAAGATTAGAGAAAACGATTTCAAAAACTTTTTCGAGTTTATTCATTGTACTTGTATTATGTTCTAAAAGACACTGGTGATGAAATTATCGTGACATTATTTTCGGTGACGAAATTACCTATATGGTAATATTTTGGTACAAAATTACCGGTGACGAAATTACTGTGACGAATTTTCCGGTGACAAAAGCACCGTCGCCCGGTGTTAGCATGCGGTGTCAGGTTAAATTCAGTTCTACTCTGGTTTTCGTTTATTGCCAGTTTATCACTGTTTATTTTCATGGTTTCTTTAAATGTAGTCTTTAGTAATTTACTGTATTAAAAAAATGTTTTAAACTTAATGCCTTTTTTCTTCGTTCTTGCTGTCGGGTATGTGACATGAGGGTAAAATCCACCCGAACTTGAGGGTTTCCACATATACATACAAATCAATTGAATAGTAGTAAGGGCGAACTCAACATCGGATAATTTTCTTTAAATTCGAGTGATAAATTTCTAAACTTAATACCTTTATCAGATTTCCAAGGGAAGGTTTTCGAATTTTCTTCCTATCCCCCAAAATAAAGGAAGTTCACTGATAGATGAAAATAAAAAGACAAACGCGATTTTATCGAAAATGACTAACGATTCTTCTCGTACATCAATATTTCATTACCACTTTTACTATTTGGCATAAGTTATTTCTTTTAGCAAGAGACACTGTGGTAAGTTATTTCTGTGGTAAAAATACAAAAAGGTTAGTTTACTCTTGCCTATGAGTTTTTTCGAGATATTTTCTCAAACACGAGTCAGTTAATTTTGTTCGTAATTGATAAATAAATGGTTTATTAATAACCGGAGAATATGACGTAACTAATTTTCCCTGAAAAGATCCACAACGGGTAGTTTACTCTTGAGGGAGAATTTTTTTCGAATTTCTGAAAAACGCCTTAGGTGATAGTTCATATTTCATAAATAAATTTTTAATCAATATGGAAACATCCACACGAAGCAGTCTTGAAGATGAGTTTCTACTATGTTCAATATGTAATGTCTATGAAAAATATACACTATTAAGTAGCAGATTGCGTCAATTATGTCAATTCTCCTAATAATGATGCATATACTACTTACAAACATGGTAAAACGATTGAGTTGTTCGTGAAATAAATTATTTAAATGACAAGTATTGAGTGTTACATAATATTTTATGGCAATATACCTTAAGTTGACATTTATCTAGGAAGGTTTGATAGTACCCCCAACACTGAGATTGAGAAATGCTTCAATAAGTTAATATAAATTTATGAGTGTATTTCCTGTAAATGGGTGTAATTTTCAATTCTGGTCTTAGTTATGATCTCTTTTGGGCTTACATCTATTGTACTTTTCAGGTAAGTGTTCGTAAACATATCCCCATCATGATGAGATATAATACAATGTTGAAAAATATTCAACATGGCCGGCACCTCGAATTGAACCAGAACTTTTACGGCTGGGAAGCAACCATACAGAAAAAAAAACTGTACAACGATTTGCTATTTGACTTAGTATATAAGCATTAATGATGAAATAGGATTATTATTAGATTTAAATATTTGCACAAACTGAGGTTTGGAACAATATACGAAGAAAGAAACATTAAATATCGTGGTTTATTGATTTTTTTTTTACGAGTAATATCAAGATCGCGTGAAAAAATAGTTACTTTCTGAACCTATTTCGCTATAAATTCTTGTAAAGTTGAGAAAGTATTTAAAATAACAAGCAGCACATTGTCAAAATAGCAAGAATCGTAATCGAATTTCGATATTCAAACTCAATTATTTGCTCCGTGTTATCAGGGAAATATCGGATAGTATCTTGTTCAAGGTAAGGATTACTACTATTTAAACTTACAGATACAGCACTAGGCCATTTTACTCTGAAAAATTTTAACAATTTGATAACAATTTAATAACAATTTGAGGTCAAGATGGTACAAGACAACAGCGACATTATAAAAGTAGCTTATTTATAGATGATCTGAAATAATACTCACTTGAAAAAACGTCTACAGTTTCTGGTAACTGATTATAGGCACTGATCTAATTTTGTTTAGAAGAGACCTTTGGATAATATTAACTCTCACAGCTCGAGTGTAAAAGAGATCACTAGACCGTGTTGTTCTCGCGGGTACGCGAAAATTGATCTGACTTAAAAACTGTTCATATGATATGTGGCCATTTATAATTTTTTGGAAAAATATTAGGTCAGAAATTTTGTTTCTCACTAGGGGAGGTTTGATATTGAGGGATTTTAAAACGTTATTTTTTGGAAGTGTTCGGAGGTGAGGTACTCGGTAGGATACAATGGCTAAAAAAATTAATTACGGAATTTAATTTTTTAAATGAGTAGGGCAGGCCATAGACCAGATAGGAGAACAATACTCAATAGTGGGAGCAACATATGATTTATAGATAATTTTCAATTCGGCAAGAATTGGCCAAATGCTATTGACAGTCATGCCTTTTTTTTAAATATCACAACAGAGGGCCACAGCGGCTCAGTGCTAAAGCACTTATCTCTGGTGCGTGGGGTCCCTGGTTCAATCCCCGTGCAAATAAGTTTGTGTGGACAACATCATGTCCGTGGGTTTTTTCAGGGTACTGTCGTTTCCTCCCAAATTTCATTCCACCAATTCTCTCATCATCATTCACTTGCCTTAATTATTGTATTCTTTATTCTAAATGGCATAATCGTGGGAAGTTAAACTCAAAGATTTCATTTCAGTATCACAACGTGGGTAACTCTGAAGGTGTGACTTCATCTTTATATGCGCCTTTACCTGTGTGAAAAAAAAAAAAACTAATGTCCAAATATTAAATTAAATCTTAAATTCCTAGTCAAAAGGCATGAGGTTCGATAAGTTTAGCGAGCCTATATGAGAAGTAGAACCCGAACTGCATGAGCTCCCGCCTAGAATCCAACAGGGCGCCCCACACAGAGGACGGGTACGCTGACTATATAGCCACGGAGGAGCTCTCATAATTTGCGAATTCAGATTAGGAAGTATTGGATTTAAATACCTTTTTCTCTGTGCACTCAAAATTAATTATGAATTTTAATTAGGAAATAATGTCTCGTTTTGTGCAATAGGAAATATTAGTTTAGCCGAAATCGTATCTTGTATGGAAAGACTGAAACTAGATTGGAATGATGATTTCTGGTGAGTCTACCAGCAAACCTCAGCAACAATTCGCGAGGACAACACAATAACAGGTTTTCTCTTCTGAAAACAATAAGACCAGACCAGGGAGAAGGCCGTGGAAAGGGCAAGAGACCACCTGCTGCTCGAAAACCCTTTCATCTGAGCCGTTTTTACGCGCCGTATTTACGCTCGAAGTTACACCGGCCATACACTGACGTATTTTTCCGCCGTAGCCATAAAATTTCATGCGCTAGTCTTGTTAGCAGCTGTCAATACGTTAGTGTATGGGACCTGGCGTACGTTTACGTACCGAATTTTTATACGCTCGAAAAGTCTGGCTGCTTTTAACTTCGAGCGTAAATACGGCGCGTAAAAGCGGCTCAGATGAAAGGGTTTTCGAGCAGCAGGTGGTCTCTTGCCCTTTCCACGGCCTTCTCCCTGGTCTGGTCTTATTGTTTCCAGAAGAGAAAACCTGTTCTTGTGTTGTCCTCGCGAATCGTTGCTGAGGTTTGCTGGTAGACTCACCAGAAATCATCATTCCAATCTAGTTTCAGTTTTTTCATACAATATACGATTTCGGCTAAACTAATATTTCCTATTGCACGAAACGATACATTATTTCCTAATTAAAATTCATAATTAATTTTGAGTGCACAGAGAAAAAGGTATTTAAATCCAATACTTTCTAATTAGAATTCGCAAATGATGAGAGCTCCTCTTTGGCTATATGGTCAGCGTAAGCTTCTCTGGCGCAGGACACCCTGTTCGATTCTCGGCAGAAGCTCACGCAGTTTGGATCTCACTTCTCATATAGCTTCGCTGTCTGAGAGGTCGCTAAATTCAAACCCAATCCAATCGAACATGATGTCTTTCGACTACGAATTTAAGATTAAATTTAGTATTTGACAATTAGTCCCCCCCCCCACACACAGAGAGGTCAAGATGGTTATAAAAATGAAGTCACACCTTTAAGTTGCTCATGTTCTGATATTAAAAAAGAAGTATAATATGACTTTTAATAGCATGTGACCAATTCCCGCCAAACTAAAAATGTCATGATATTTAGAAAAGAGAGAGAAAGCAAGAGAAAGGAAAGAAGATTAGGGCAACCAACAGTAGCGTACGCAGGATTTTTTTTCGGGAGGGGTCCAAACTCAATATGAGGGTATTTTATATTAAAATTCCTAAAATTGTTCCTAAAATTAGGCTAAATTTACACAAAAGTCGAAATTTCGTGCGGGGGGTCCGGACCCCCAGGACCCTCCCCCTGCGTACGTCCCTGGCAACCAACTTAAAATGTTACTTCCAGACATACTTTCGTTCTCTCCGGTCGAATATGAATAAAAATGTCTCCTGTAGCAAAGATAAATTACATTTCACTCTTATGAAGAACACTCCTTCACCAAATAATGTTCAAATTCAGCTTTCTGATATTTTGTTTTGTTCCATGCTATCCGTACAATATTTTTTTTAGAAGAAATCATTACCAGCATAGAGGCTACAGGTACCTACTAGGTATATTTAAGAATAAAAAGTAATCCTGACCTTCAACAAGATATTATCTCGATATCTGCGTGATAAAACAACAAAAAAATTGCGTTTGACTATCGAAATTCGGTGAAAATATTTTGCTATTTCGACCACCTGCTGCTTGTTATTTTAAGGACCTTCTCAATTTTACAAGAACTTGTAACAAAATAGGTTCAGAAAGTCACTATTTTTTCACGCGATCTTGATATTACTCGTAAAAAAACTTTTGTGGTGTGGTTACTATCAATTCTTCCCAGATAAACGTTAACTTAAGGTCTATTACCACAAAATATTAAATAACAATGAATATCTGACACTTAAATAATTTCTTTCACGAACAACTCAATCATTTTACTGAGCTCCTCTGTGGCTAAACGGTTAGCGTACGTGTCTTTGGCGTGGGAGATCCGGGTTCGCTTCCCGGTGGGAGCTCATGTGGTTCGGATTCCACGTTAATCAGTAGGTCTCGTCTCATATAGCCTCGCTGCTGAAAAGGACGTTAAATTCAAAATCAACTCAACTTAATCGTTTTATTATGTTTATAAGTAGCATGTCCATCACTGTCAGGAGAATTTATATAATAATTGACACAACTTCTTACTTAATAGTGTTATTTTAGTGTCGTTTTTACTACTACAGCTTCGAAATTAATTGATGTTTTCAGTTTCGTATAACATACAAGTTTGTTTACATTTTTCTTTTTACTTTCTGCTTAATTCCTTATAACTACGCTTTCTTACAGTGAAATACACCGAATACAAGAACTATGAGTATTAAAAACACAATTCGACGGGATCTTTACACTGAGAAAAATGAAAATTTAAAATAAAACAAATCTGTTTATTTTGTGAACCAGTAAATGGAAACTCTTCCGACATAGATTGGTTCAAATCATTGGTTCATAAGTTGTGAAACAAATGTAATAATAATAATAATAATAATAATAATAATAATAATAATAATAATAATAATAATAATAATAATAATAATAATAAATTTAAACAAACGAATGGATTTGGTTCAAAGTGTCTTTAATGAGTTAACAGTTTAAACTTCATTTGAAAAAGAAATCTGAACTAAGATTGGGTAGCTCTCAGTTAATTTTAATAAACAGTTGGATGTTTGTACCAACATGTAGTGAAATTTAAACAAACCAGTCGTTCAGAAGTTTAACTTTGCTTGAAAATAACCTAATCTGAGTTGAATTGGAGAACAGAGAGTTGTGAATAGCTAATGTTTGGACCGAATTTGACTATTATAAGTTCGAAATTAAATAAATTAAGGTCTATATTATTGTAAAGCTTCATGATAATATGCCAAATATCATAGCTACGCCAAATTCATGAAACAGCTACAATCATTTGTAACAACCCCACATTTTATTATTTGCAGTTTCTTATGTTCCCATATAACATACACGTGCAAACCTTTTTTTAAAGACAAATTTAATATTTAGTATACTAAATAACTATAATAATTTTAATCAAGCGTAAAATTTATCTTACTTTCCGTAATCAATTGTAGTTGCGCAAAACACAGATCTATTCGCTTGCAATGGAAAGTACCAGTGACGGCAATCGGGTATGAACACTAAAAAGGGGGAGAAAACACTACTAATAGTAAGGGGGCATGTAATTAGGTTATAGTGTAAAGCCAAAAAAGTGGGGACAGCAATTACCTCCACGCCCTTAATGGCCGATGGACAGCACACTTGTTAATAATATTCCCAATTTAAGGGAATTTTAAGAAATTGTTGACGAATAATTTTAGTAATATTTAATTAGAGCTATACGCTTTTATTTGAATCACTTCACTTCAGATTTACATTTAGTTTCATTATATTTTCATTAACTGTTAATCATCCAACGATGCGTTCAAACATAGAATATTCACTAATAGTCATTACATTGGCCAACAACTTAAATTAATTTGTTCACAATTAACTAAATTATTAAAAAAACCACCAAATTGGTTATATTTAATTTGAACATGTGGATTGGTCCAGTCATTTGAATCAATTATTTTTTAATTTAAAAGTTGATTTCCATCAATCAAAAGTGTCTGCTTACTGTGTCAAAAGCTTTTCAGTAGACCTTACATTGAATGCTGTAAATTTCTTATATCTTATACACTAATATGAGAGACGGACATAGAGCGTATTGTGAAATTACAACTCAGAAAAAAAAATGTGGCGTACGTTAAAACGTAGGTTACATGTGTAAATCATGTAGTTTTAGGACTTAACGTACAGCAAATGTATAACTGAAAAAAGTACATTTTATACATACTTTCCGCATACATGTTTCGAATAAACGTACTTTCTGTACGAACGAAAGAACTGTATATAGGTGGTCAGGATCTCACATACAGATATACGCATGTAACATACAACTGGCGTATGTAATATACATATACGTATGTGATATATTGAAGACTGTTAGATGTAATACATCCTGCAACGGCATGATGTAACATCTAAGCGGGAAAAGTCGGAAGCATATGGATAACGTATGTTCCGTGCAGATTTCTCTAGTAAACATAATGATTCCGTATAATTGTACAATATACCGCTGTCCGGATAACGGACTTATCTCAGTGTATTAATTAATAAGAATTTGCGTCCGGTGAAGGGGAATATTAAAAGTTCGAAAAATTTTCAATATATATATATATATTACAATGATGAGGAATATCATAGTCGAATCGATAAGTGTTAGTAAACAATACAAATGTTTAGAAGGTGGATGAAAAACAGAGCCGTAGCTAGAGATTTCGGCGCCAGGGGCGAAGTAGAATTCGGCGCCCCTACACTCACCTTATCAAGCTTCCTTTATTTATTTATTTATTTATTTACAGCTGTTGTTGTTATGCTACGTTGAATTTTTATCATGCTGCTTGCACAGACTATTGCAACAACCGAAAGTGATCATTCTCTATTCTTTTACAAATAAAAGCTGTTTTCAAGAGGCTTATTTTGGACTTTTTGTTAAACTTACAAAACTGCCTTTGCTGTACACAAATCCACTTTGAGAACAGTTATAAAAATTTACAACTCCACGTTTCATACTATATATAAGAAATGAAATTTTAATACGTTAGAAAGTATGTGATTTAAAAAATTTTCGAAATGGGTAACGGCTTCAATTTCCAGTAATAATTGTAAACTTTTGTAATTTTATTCTGTATGTGACCACATAAAGAGGATTTTAATTTTGATTGTTTTATGGTAAATATATATATATATATATATATATATATATATATATATATATATATATATATATATATATATATATATATATATATTGTGAAATGTAATGGAAAATCTGAAGGGACCTTCTTTGCGAATTTCTTAATATTGATCGATGGAGGTAAAGAATATGTTTAATGTTTGTACTTGAAATCCAAACTGTAGTTTGGCTACTACATACACTATGTGATCAAAAGTATCCGGACACCCCCCAAACATACGTTTTTCATATTAGGTACATTGTGCTGCCACCTACTTCCAGGTACTCATCATCAGCGACCTCAGTAGTCATTAGACATCGTGAGAAAGCAGAATGGAGTGCTCCGCGGAACTCACAGACTTCGAACGTGGTCAGGTGATTGGGTGTCACTTGTGTCAGAAGTCTATACGCGAGATTTCCACACTCCTAAACATCCCTAGGTTCACGGTGTCTGAATGATAGTGAAGTAGAAACGTGAAAGGACACGTACAGCACAAAAGCGTACAGGCCGACCTCGTCTGTAGACTGACAGAGACCGTCGACAGTTGAAGAGAATCGTAAAGTGTAATAGACAGACATCTATCCAGACCATCACACAGGAATTCCAAACTGCATCAGGATCCACTCCGAGTACTATGACAATTAGGCGTGAGATGAAAAAACTTGGATTTCATGGTCAAGTGGCTACTCATAAGCCACACATCACGCAGGTAAATACCTCGCTTGGTGTAAGGAGCGTAAACATTGAACGATTGAACAGTGGAAAAACGTTGTGTGGAGTGACGAATCACGGTACACAATGTGGCCATCCGATGGCAGGATGTGGGCATAGCGAATGCCCGAATGCCCGGTCCCGGAACGTCATCTGTCAGCATGTGTAGTGCCAACAGTAAAATTCGGAGGTGGTGATGTTATTGTGCGGTCGTGTTTTTCTTGGAGGGGGCTTGCACCCCTTGTTGTTTTGCATGGCACTCTCACAGCGCAGGCCTACATTGATGTTTTAAGCACATTCTTGCTTCCCACTGTTGAAGAGCAATTCGGGGATGGCGATTGCATCTTTCAACACGATCGAGCACCTGTTCATACTGCATGGCCTGAGGCGGAGTGGTTACACGACCACAACATCCCTGTGATGGACTGGCCTGTACAGAGTCCAGACTTGAATCCTATAGAACGCCTTTGGGATGTTTTGGAACGCCGACTTGCCAGGCCTCACCAACCTACATCGATACTTCTCCTCAGTTCAGCATTCCGTGAATAATGGGCTGCCATTCCCCAAGAAACCTTCCAGCACATTATTGAAAGTATGCCTGGAGAGTGGAAGCTGTCATCAAGGCTAAGGGTGGACCAACACTATATTGAATTCCAGCAGTACCGACGGAGGGCGCCACGAACTTGTAAGTCATTTTCAGCCGTGTGTCGGGATACTTTTGATCACATAGTGTATGTTTAAAATTATAGTACTTACTTAATTTCTTAATGACTGAAAATTTTGAATTTAAGGTTACTTTTATTAATAAACATATTAAAATACACACACACACACACACACACACACACACACACATATATATATATATATATATATATATATATATATATATATATATATATATATATAAAATGTGTGTGTATTTTGTATGTATGTAGATAAATGAAAAATATCACATAATTAGGTACGTATGCACAAAAAAGGAATCCTGACTATACAAGTAGTTAATGGAAAAATGATCCCAATAAATTCCTTTAAATTGGAAGCATTTCATATGTCAATGAAATAAAAAAAAACACTGGTAGCGATCAGTCTTTGAAAAAGACGAAATTCGTGGGGTAAAGTTCTGACCCTTTAGCCCCTATTCTAGAACTGTTTCAAATTCAAGAACGTTATTATTCCCCTTGTTTACCTTCATTTTTAATATTCCCGCGCAAACAGCAACTTGTGTGTCTCTTCACTCCTTTCATCTATATATATAAAAGAGAACGTACAAATCCTTTGTCCGCTCATCACGCTAATACGGCTGAACCAATTTCTTTCATTTTTGGGGGGTTATTAGGATTTGGACCCTAGATGGTTTTTATCATATCACTTTAATTTTCAATTACCAGTGTCTTGAGATAATTGACCATTCAGGTGTCCACAAATCCTTTGTTAGTTCATCATAGGTAAAAATAAACGTATTTATATGCAACCCACATGACCGTGTCACTCGGCGGGTTAACATAAATGACAGGCGTTATAATGGTTTTTATCATATCACTTGAAAGCGAAAAAGTAAAAATTATCTAAGTAACAAAGTTTATTGCGTTCGGGGGTGACCGCAGCGAAGCGGGGCGGGTTAACATAAATGACAGGCGATATAATGTTAACATTTACTGCAATCTTCTATGGTTTTTATCATATCACTTGAAAGCGAAAAAGTAAAAATTATCTAAGTAACAAAGTTTATTGCGTTCCGGGGTGACCGCAGCGAAGCGGGGTGAACGCTGCTAGTTTTTCATACTTTTATTCTCACCGTCGTGATTAAAACGATTGAGTAGAAAAACGTGATTAACTAACGAAACTCATCATCATCAAAATGCCGAATACGTACGTATTTAAGACTGACCGTTTCTGATTTTGAAAACGCTCTTGTTTACACTGTAAGTCATTACTTGGCAGCATGTATGTCACATCGTCATTAAGAAATCATATACGAGTATAATAGCTTTTTTTCAAAGTAATAAGTAAAAACTTGTTCTGACTCTTATTGAAACGTTTGGATTGCGGGCGTAGCGAGCAAGAAAATTTTTAACAAATCTATTTTAATTTTCAATACTTTCCTTTCTTCTTGGTCCTTCGGCACCCTCTTGCTGTCAGCGCCCGGGGCAACCGCCTCGCTGGCCCCCCAACTTAGCTACGACTCTGATGAGAACTATTCTAAACATAAAGCAATCTATTCTACAGTTGCTAAACGGATAAGAGATAACACAAGCACTTATATATTTAAAAATTAGTTGTATTTAAGGTAAAGTATTTTTTTATCTTAAAAAGATATTTTAACTTCCAAGCAACTTATTATTATGAGCAAATGCACTATTCAATGTAATGTAGCATGCTGCATTAATATCGCCACTGTTAGAACAAATGCTATGCTTCAAATATCGTGAAAAAAAAAAAAAAAAAAACAGGAGAGTGAATTAGTTGCCGCCTTTCATATTAGTAAAGTACAACAATACAATTGATAATGTTTTCATTTGGTTATGCTGTACCTCAGATCAAGTGTTACTTCATTTTCTAAATATTAAATTTTAATTATTCTAGATATTCTTTGTAACTTTTAAATAGCTTGTCAAGTCACTCTTCGAAATTAAAACTTCGTTTGTTTGTACTTGGAGACGGTTGAATTTCCTTCTTTTTGTTGACCCTTTCATTAAGGACTAGATTCTACAAGAGCAGCAGATGTGCTGAGCATATATTACCAAAAAGCAGTGCGCAAATTAGGTTGTGTATATTTGAAGGGGGATAAAATAGTTCCTAACAGGAGATAGTTGATTGCTTTGTGAGGGATCAATGTTTCAATTTGTTACTTTTGGAAGGGATTAAAACAAAATAGAAGGAAATCCCGCCTCGGGATTCGCACCCTGCCCTAAAGACATGAGTGGAACAAGTGGATGGTAGATCCTGGTTCCATGAGATATGTTACGCCACAGAGAGTAGATTTATTTATTTGTTCGAGAAATCTAACAACTTTAGTGAAAAAAAAAATATATATTGAATTACTGCTTTCGCAAAATCATGCATTTAGCTTTTTTTGTTCTTTCTTTCTTTTTTTTTAAATGTGTCTGATTTAACTTTGTTAAAATATTCTATAGGAATTTTCACTTCCGATACTATGAAAAAGAAATAAAAAGTACTTCTACATTTGAATATCACTTCCTAGTCCAAATCTTTCTATTGTTTTGTTGTTTCTTTTTATTCGTTTCCTTAATAGCATAATGTTTATAGGACCTGCATTTAAAACATAGATCTGTCCTGTTCAAACAACTTGAGCAAACTGGAAAACGACTGCGTGCTCAAACAACAGGCAAGAGAAAGAGCGAAAAATGACCGCTTCCTCTTCTTCTTCTTTTACGCGCCTGTTTTTACGCTAGGTGTATGGGCCAACTTACGGACCGAAATTTACGACATCATTTTACGGACCGAAAATACGCGCTGAAAATACGCTAGTGTATGTTGGCCTTGAGTGCTTTTAACTTCGAGCGTAAATACGGCGCGTAAAAACGGCTCAGATGAAAGGGTTTTCGAGCAGCAGGTGGTCTCTTGCTTTCTCCCTGGTCTGGTCTTATTGTTTTCAGAAGAGAAAACCTGTTCTTGTGTTGTCCTCGCGAATCGTTGCTGAGGTTTGCTGGTAGACTCACCAGAAATCATCATTCCAATCTAGTTTCAATCTTTCCATACAAGATACGGTTTCGGCTAAACTAATATTTCCTATTGCACAAAACGATACATTATTTTCTAATTAAAATTCATAATTAATTTTGAGTGCACAGAGAAAAAGGTATTTAAATCCAATACTTCCTAATCTGAATTCGCAAATTATGAGAGCTCCTCCGTGGCTATATAGTCAGCGTACGCGTCCTCTGTGCGGGCACCATGTTCGATTCTAGGCGGGAGCTCATGTGGTTCGGGTTCTACTTCTCATATAGGCTCGCTAAACTTATCGAACCTGATGTCTTCCGACTAGGAATTTAAGATTTAATTTAATATTTGGACATTATTTTTTTCCACACAGGTAAAGGCGCATATAAAGATGAAATCACACCTTCAGAGTTACCCATGTTGTGATACTGAAATAAAATCTTTGAGTTTAACTTCCCACGTTATGCCATTTAGACTAAATAATACAATAATTAAGGCAAGTGAGTGATGATGAGAGAATTGGTGGAATGAAGTGTGTGAGGAAACGAGAGTACCCTGAGAAAACCCACGGACATGATGTTGCCCACACACACTTATTTGCACGGGGGTTGAATCAGGGACCCCATACACCAGAGATAAGTGCTTTAGCACTGAGTCGCTGTGGTCCTCTGTTGTGATATTTAAAAAAAAAATATGACTGTCAATAGCATTTGACCAATTCTTGCCGAATTGAAAATTTTCTATAAATCATATGTTGCTCCCACTATTGAGTATTGTTCTCCTATCTGGTCTATGGCCTGCCCTACTCATTTAAAAAATTAAATTCCGTAATTAATTTCTTTCTAGCCATTGTATCCTACCGAGTACCTCACCTCCGAACACTTCCAAAAAAATAGCGTTTTAAAATATCTCAGTATCAAACCTCCCCTAGTGAGAAACAAAATTGCTGACGTAATATTTTTGCAAAAAATTGTAAATGGCCACATATTATATGTACAGTTGTTAAGTCAGATCAATTTTCGCGTACACGCTAGAACAATAAGGTCTAGTGATCTCTTTTACACTCGAGCGGTAAGAGTTAATATTGTCCAAAGGTCCCTTCTAAACAAAATTATCAGTACCTATAATCAGTTACCAGAAACTGTAGACGTTTTTTCAAGTGAGTATACTTTCAGATCATCTATAAATAAGCTATTTTTGTAATGTCGCTGTTGTCTTGTACCATCTTGACCTCAAATTGTTATTAAATTGTTATCAAATTGTTAAAATTTTTCAGAGTAAAATGGCCTAGTGCTATATCTGAAACCTGTTATAAATAAATAAATAAATGATGCCACGCTATTTACAAAAACGAAAAAAGTAAAAGAAAGAAAGAAACGAAAAGAAAAGTGAAAGATAAGGTTAGCGCATCCAGCAGCAATGTTTCTTCCAGCATACTTGCGGGAACATGGTTGCCTCCGGCCAAACACAAATAAACCTGATCCCAATAACAAAGATAAATTACATTTCACTCTTGTGCAGGACACTCCTTCACCAACTAATGCAATTTTTTTTATCCGACGCTTCCCTGAAAAAAATTATTCGAAGAGAGCATCACCAGCATTAAAGCTATAGCTACCTACGAAGTAAGTTTAAATAGTAGCCTAGTAATCCTGACCTTGAACAAGATACTATCCGATATTTCCCTGATAACACAGAGCAAATAATTGAGTTCGAATATCGAAATTCGATGACGATTCTTGCCATTTTGACAATGTGCTGCTTGTTATTTTAAGTACTTTCTCAACTTTACAAGAATTTATAGCGAAATAGGTTCAGAAAATAACTATTTTTTCACGTGATCTTGACATTACTCCGGTAAAAAAAGAATTAATAAACCACGAGATATAATGTTTCTTTCTTCCTATATTATTCCAAACCTCAGTTTGTGCAAATATTTAAATCTAATAATAATCCTATTTCACCATTAATGCTTACATACTAAGTCAAATAGCAAATCGTTGTACAGCTTTTTTGTGTGTGGTTGGTTCCCAGTCGTAAAAGTTCTGGTTCAATTCGAGGTACCGGCCATGTTGAATATTTTTCAACATTGTATTATATCTCATCATGATGGGGATATGTTTACGACCACTTACCTGAAAAGTACAATAGATGTAAGCCTAAAAGAGATCATAACTAAGACCAGAATTGAAAATTACACCCATTTACAGGAAATGCACTCATAAATTTATATTAACTTATTAAAGCATTTCTCAATCTCAGTGTTGGGAGTACTATCAAACCTTCCTAGATAAATGTCAACTTGGTATATTGCCATAAAATGGAGGTATATTGTCATAAAATATTATGTAACACTCAATACTTGTCATTTAAATAATTTATTTCACTAACAACTCAATCGTTTTACAGTACTATGTTTGTAAGTAGTATATGCATCATTATTAGAAGAATTGACATAATTGACGCAATCTGCTACTTAATAGTGCATATTTTTCATAGACATTACATATTGAACATAGTAGAAACTCATCTTCAAAACTGCTTCGAGTGGATGTTTCCATATTGCAGGCTAGTAATTAAACATTTATTTATGAAATATGAACTATCACCTAAGGCGTTTTTCAGAAATTTGAAACAAAATCTTCCTCAAGAGTAAACTACCCGTTGTGGAATTTTTCAGGAAAAATTAGTTATGTCATATTGTACGGTTATTAATAAACCATTTATTTATCAATTACGAACAAAATTAACTGACTCGTATTTGAGAAAATATCTCGAAAAAACTCACAGGCAAGAGTAAACTAACTTTTTTGTATTTTTACCACAGAAATAACTTATGCCAGATAATAAAAGTGGTAATGAAATATTGATGTACGAGCAGAATCGTTAGAGTCATTTTCATTAAAATCGCGTTTGTCTTTGTATTTTCATCTATCAGTGAACTTCCTTTATTTTGGGGGATAGGAAGAAAATTCGAAAACCTTCCCTTGGAAATCTGATAAAAGTATTAAGTTTAGAAACTTATCACTCGAATTTAAAGAAAATTATCCGATGTTGAGTTCGCCCTTACTACTACTCAATTGATTTGTATGTATATGTGGAAACCCTCAAGTTCGGGTGGATTTTACCCTCATGTCACATACCCGAGAGCAAGAGCAAAGAAAAAAGTCATTAAGTGTTTAAAACATTTTTTTAATACAGTAAATTACTAAAGACTACATTTAAAGAAAACATGAAAATAAACAGTGATAAACTGGCAATAAACGAAAACCAGAGTAGAACTGAATTTAACCTGACACCGCATGCTAACACCGGGCGGCGGTAATTTTGTCACCGGAGTATTCGTCACGGTAATTTCGTCACCGGTAATTTTGTCACCAAAATATTACCATATAGGTAATTTCGTCACCGAAAATAATGTCACGATAATTTCATCACCAGTGTCTTTTAGAACATGATACAAGTACAATGAATGAACTTCAAAAAGGTTTTTGATATTGTTTTCTTTAATCTTCAACTGAAGCAAAACTATGCAGCATAATCAAAATAATAATTATTATTAAATAAAGAGGTACATATTTTAGATATCGTATTTGAGACAAGAGATAAAAGTTTCCAGTAATTCTATCACAGAAAAATTGTCATATAGGAAATTTCGTCACGGTTATTTCTTCACCTTTGTTGAATTAAATAGAGACAAAGCAAACGATCAAACAGCTTACGTTATTTTAATAAAACTTAGAAAACAATTCAGTTGGTGTTGAACTCTGCAAAATTGAAGTTTCTGGTACTCGACGCAAGAACAAGCACCAGTAGAAGAAAATAATGTCTGCGTGAACAAATGTTAAAAGCACAGACAACATGGGGTACTAATGGATTCATTATTCACTATTTACACTTATTAAATTTCGCGAATATCAAAATTTCAGAACAGAAAATAGCAAACAAATATGGGAAGATACGCCAATCTGTTAATTTTCCCGCAGAATAGACGAAAATTTTCATCGTTCTAGTACCGTTCTCTGAGCTCAAACTCTTGTACTTTCCAAGTTAATAGAGTCATTTGAAAAAGAGTGGCCTTTTTTTAAGGAGCTATTAAAAGAATTATATTATATTTCAACTCTGAGTAAACATTGGCAAATTGTTATATACATATGTGAAGAGAACAAATTTGTATAAAGGAAGAAAAACGTATAAATATTTCTGCATGTTTCCTTTAAATATAGCCTTATGAAGCTATTAAAAAGTGAAACATGGATGGTGAACGCCAACTTTTCAATGGCTAAATAATAATAATAATAATAATAATAATAATAATAATAAAAATAGTGTATGTTATTTGAGGTGAGACTTCCTTTACTAGGTATACGCCCTAATGTAGACCAAGACACAAAATTCATATGAAGAACTGTTTCGTGCGGTGGTGCATCAGTGCAGTGAATTTAGTGAATATCCGGACCTGTAACTATGGTAATGGATTTTGATATAGCGCAAATGCTGGCTGTAAATGCAACTTTTGGAGATTCAACTCGTTTATAGCGTTACTTTTTTTCACCTGACTCAGTCGACATGGAGGAAGGTCCAAGAACTTGGACTTTTAGAACGGTACAAGAGCAATGAAAATTTTCGTCTATTTTGCGAGAAAATAAACAGATTTGCGTTTCTTCCAATAGCAGATGTGCATCGATTAATACAACTGCAGATGTGCATCGAGGAAGAGCTGGAACTTCTGGACTATTTTGATAGCACTTACGTGTCAAACACGTATCGCCGTGTTAAAGCTCGGGCTGGGAATGTCTGTTTGCGTAATGTGCCCCGTCTATATCCCCCAGACAATTGGAATGTTCACCAAGCTACCTTTAACAGCAATTATAGGATAAATAGTATATGTGAATTGTGGAACTAGAAGTTTCATCATTTATTAGGAATGTCCCACGCAACTATTTGGAAGCTTATTCATGAAATTCAACAAGTTGAAGCAACGGTTTCAGCTGTGCTTCATCAAGATGCTGTGGGGCAACCACCCAAACAGCAAACTAGAAGAGTGTTTCAAAATTTTCAGAAACGGCTCTAGTCTTTGTGCTTAACGTATAACACTCTAACTAAATGTTTCAAAAAAAAAATTGCTTGTTGTTTCCTATAATGTTATGAATAGTAGAAAATGAACATGTAAACCATTTATTGCATTAATGCAAGTTATACGTATTTTATTTGTTAATTTTCTGTTCTGAAATTTTAATATTGCCAAAACTTAATATTTGTAAATAGTGATATATAAATCCATTACTGGCCCATTTTGCCTGTGCTTTTAACATTTGCTGAAACTGACATTGTGTTATTTTACTGCTGTTTGTTCTTGCTTCGAGTATCCGAAACTTTGATTTTCCAAAGTCGAACACCAACTGAATTGTTTTCCAACTTTGATTAAGATAAAGTCAGCTGTTTCGATCGTTTACTTTGTCTCTACTTAGTTCAACAAAGGTGAAAAAAATGACTATGACAAAATTTCCTGCACGCTAATATTTTGGTGACAAAACTACAAGTGACGAAATTACTATATCGAAATTTCCGGTGACGAAATAGCCTACATGCTAGTATTTTGGTGACAAAATTACCGGTGCCGAAAATTCCGGTAATAAAATTACCTAAGTCCGCTAACACCCAACCTTTAAATAAATAAATATTTAAATGATTTTTAACAACTAGATAAAAACTAAATGGCAAGATAAACTTTGAAATAAAAAAGGTAGGTGGAAGTAGCGGGGAGGATCCCTTCAACTTACAAAAGCCGAGGTAACAAGGATCAAACTATTTCTAAAGATTGGGGCTGGAGGTAGTTGTATAAGTCTTGTTTTTCCTTTCTGGCCTATTTTTGGGCTGTGGATAAGGTAGTAAAAATTGGTATCCCGTGAGGGGATAATTTATTCTATTTGTTATTACTATATTCTTCGTTAATTTTGTAAGAAAAAAAAAAAAAACGAAAGCTGCAACCATTAATTAATCATATTTTCTTTAAATTTAATTTATCATTTAGTAGCCCACTTTTTAACGACCAAAGTCAACAGCCTAAAACATTGTATAATAAAAAAATCAATCAATTATTCAACTATCGCTACACTCCTTTACTCCCTTATTCTTTGTAAACTGCAGTCAAAAACAATAGGCTTATTTCGGAAGGTAAGAGGAAACCACACATCAAGCTCGTTCAGATTGTATTAAATCATCATTGTGTCTGTTTAAAAATTTAAATGTTTGCAATCTATATCGTAAAAAATTGAATATAACTTTTTGCCTGTCCTGTGTCCTCCTCCTTCGAAGTACGATTTATATAAATATTTAGTGATCTCAGATCACTAAGTACAATGATCTAAGATTGTACCAAAAATAGGCCAAATGGATTGAGCTGCTTGGACGTAATATAGATAAATGTGAATTTTTAATCCTCTTCGGCGTGGCTCCCAGTCTGTTTCTTCTATGCTTTCTTTTTATTATGTTATTTAACAACACAATGTTTATAGGACCTGCACTTAAAGCCATGGCCGCATATAGATCCATCTTATTGAAGCAACTTGAGTAAACTGGAAAACGGCCATGTGCTCAAACAACAGGCAAGAGGAAGAGCGAAAAATGACCGCTTCTTATTCTTCTTCTTTTACGCGCCTATTTTTACGCTAGGTGTATGGGCCAACTTACGGACCGAAATTTACGACATCATTTTACGGACCGAAAATGCGCGCTGAAAATACGCTAGTGTATGTTGGCCTTTAAAAGCAGCCAGACTTTTCCAGCGTATAAAAATTCGGTACGTAAACGTACGCTAGGCCCCATACACTAACGTATTGACAGCTGCTAACAAGACTAGCGCAAGAAATTTTATGGCTACGGCGGAAAAATACGTCAGTGTATGGCTCGTATAATAAAGGCCAACATACACTAGCGTATTTTCAGCGCGCATTTTCGGTCCGTAAAATGATGTCGTAAATTTCGGTCCGTAAGTTGGCCCATACACCTAGCGTAAAAACAGGCGCGTAAAAGAAGAAGAAAAAGAAGCGGTCAGTTTTCGCTCTTCCTTTTGCCTGTTGTTTCAGCACGCGGTCGTTTTCCAGTTTGCTCAAGTTGTTTGAACAGGACAGATCTATGTTTTAAATGCAGGTCCTATAAACATTATGCTATTAAGGAAACGAATAAAAAGAAAGAACAAAACAATAGAAACATTTGGACTAGCAAGTGATATTCAATGTAGGAGTACTTTTTATTTCTTTTCATAGTATCAGAATGTGAAAATTCCCATAGAATGTTTTAACAAAATTAAATCAGACAGATTAAAAAAAAAAAAAGAAAAGAAAAGAAAGAAAGAACGAAAGAAAAACAAAAGCTAAATCCATGATTTTGCGAAAGCAGTAATTCAATTTAATAAATTTTCTCACTAAATTTGTTAGATTTCTCGAATAAATAAATAAATCTACACTCTGTGGCGTAATATATCTCATGGAACCAGGGCCTACCATCCAGCTTGTGCCACTCATGCCTTTAGGGCAGGGTGCGAATCCCGGGGCGGAATTTCCTTCTATTTTGTTTTAATCCCTTCCAAAAGCAACAAATTGAAACACTGGTCCCTCACAAAGCAATCAACTATCTCCTGTTAGGAACTATTTTATCCCCCTTCAAATATACACAACCTAATTCGCGCACTGCTATTGGGTAATATATGCTCAGCACATCTGCTGCTCTTGTAGAATCTAGTCCTTAATGAAAGGGTCAACAAAAAGAAGGAAAGTCAACCGTCTCCAAGTACAAACAAACCAAGTTTTAATTTCGAAGTATGACTTGGCAAGCTATTTAAAAGTTACAAAGAATATCTAGAATAATTAAAATTTTATATTTAGAAAACGAATTAACACTTAATCTGGGATATAACATAACCAAATGAAAACAATATCAATTGTATTGTTGTACTTTACTAATATGAAATGCGGCAACTAATTCACTCTCCTGTTTTCTTTCACAAGCTTTGAAGCATTGCATTTGTTCTAACAGTGACGATATTAATGCACCATGCTACATTAAATTGGATAGTACATTTGCTCATAATAAGAAGTGTTTGGAAGTTAAAATATCTTTTTACGATAAAAAATACTTTACCTTAAATACAACTAATTTTTAAATATATAAGTGCTTGTGTTATCCATTTATCCATTTAGCAACTGTAGAATAGATTGCTTTATATTTAGAATAGTTCTCATCAGAGTCTACACAACTTTTTGTTGGCTGCATATAGAAATCGCAACCAACGGACGCTTGCATGAAAATCCGTCCTAATAGATGCAATCAGCTGCTACTTTTCAATTTTTTCTTATACAGTGTATAAATTAATAATAATACAAAAAAAAACTATTCTAGCAAAATAAAAACTATGAACAGGAGCAGGTGGTCAATAAACCACATACTTATTGCTAGACATATTGAAGTAAACATACGATTGATGTATGTCTACCTTAGTTTAAAAAAATGAAGTTTAAGACCTTATCATAATCGGTATATCTTGTTAACCATGTTGTACACTATCATCGTGCAAGTGTCATAAGAAGTGTTTGATTAGGATCAATTTCTTCTTAATAGCAGAAACGTAACCTGATTATCGTACAGCATGCATTTTTAGATTACAAAAAAGCATATTTTTTCACGGTCGACCTTAGCCATAGGAACTAAATACACGTTTCTGATTGGTTGCATGGGGTCAAGGTAGAACAATACGAGCCCTTCGGGCCTTCTAACCCGTTCCTACTACTACTACTACTACTACTACTATTATTATTATTATTATTATTATTATTATTATTATTATTATTATTATTATTATTATTATTAAATCATATTGCAACCCAGTTGCCTTATGATGTTGCATCAATACCTGAGAATCTTAGTGCTCCCACCGATAGTAAGGGACCATGCATAATGAAGTCGCGCGCGTGCTAAGTAGAAGCTATACATTAAAAAAAAAACTTTAAAATAAAACTTCCACGTCTATTTTCTATTTTAATAGTATCTGTTTTCACGCGCAGATGGTGAATTTTAAATGCTAACGATAAAGAATTTGAAAATATGAATAATGCAGAACGTAAGTAATTTTCTGAAATCTTATGTAACGTTAATTATAAAGCTTCTGGAAAATAAGTTTAGTATATATATATATATATATATATATATATATATATATATATATATATACAATATAGTTGATGGAACATGGTGTGAGAAGCAGAATCATTTTTGGTATCACTCTACTAAGGAGGCTTGAGCCAGATCAGTTCTCTGGTTACGCCACTGGTTCCAGAAAAACTATCTATTATTATTATTATTATTATTATTATTATTATTATTATTATTATTATTATTATTATTATTATTATTATTATTATTATTATTATTATTATTATTATTATTATCAGTATCGAACAACATAGAGTTTAGTGGCACGAAAGTTCATTTTTGTCGATTTTATCGGAAATCTGCACCGAGGCTAAGGGAAATGGTGACTATGAGAAAAATGAAATGAAATCTTTAAGTTTTACGTCCCACGGTTATGCCGGTTAGGCTAAAGGAGACGGTGATTATGAGTAATGAATGAAATGGTGGAATGAAGAAAGTGGGAGGAAACGGGAGAACCCCGAGAAAACCCACGCACACGGTGTTTGTCCACCACAAAGTTCACTTGGCGGGGGCTGGGATCGAACCCGGGACCCCAAGCACCAGAGGTGAACGCTCTACCATTGAGCCACCGCGGCCCCGGTGACTATGAGAAATGAATGCAATGGTGGAATGAAGAAAGTGGGAGGAAACAGGAGAACCTCGAGAAAACCAACTACACTGCGTTTCTCCACCACAAAGCCCACTTAGCACAAGCTCGGATCGAACCATGGACACCATGCACCAGAGATGAATTCTCTACCACTGAGCCACCGCGGCCCTGCTTGGACTTGGTTGTCCATATCCAATCTTTTTTTTTTTTTTTTTTTTTTTGGCCTTGCTTAAACAACTTCTAGTTTTGTTCTATCCAGACTCCATATTGGCGTAGATATTAATATTACAGTTGATTGGTAAAATCAATCTTCCACATTTAAAAATTAAAGTACACACAAGTACAAAAATAAGCATTTACCATAAAAACACTAGCTGCAAGTGTTCAAAATAGATTTATGGTTTCTACAAAATCAATTGAAAATTGCTATTTTTAATTAGGCAGCTAATGAAAAACAGCAGCTTTCGACTCCAGCCGAGTTTAAGCTCAACCTAAACTCAGTTGACCGAAGTGAACTGACCCGACCCGAGCTGACCCGACTCGACAACCTGACCCGACTGACCCGACCCAAGCTGACCCGATCCGACCCGATAACCCGACCCGAGCTGACACTGTTGACCCGACCCGAGCTGACCCGATTGATCCGACCCGACCTGAATATCCCGACCCGAGCTGACCCGCCTGACCCGACCCGTAACCCCACTCGAGCTGACCCGACCCGACTCGTTTGAGAGCACTACCCAAGTGGCTACGCAGACAACACGTACGTGTACGACACTTGTGCATTATCCATGCATAAGCCGTACATGTGCATATGTGCATTTGTGTGGATGGTGAACACATGCATAACCCGTGCATAAGCTGTACACGTGAATCTGCGTGGAAGAAGCACACATACATAACCCGTGTATGTGCACATGTGCATTTGCGTGGGTTGTGCACACATACATAACCAGTGAATAAGTCGTGCATGTGCACATGTGCATTTGCATGGATAAAGCACACATTTATATAACCCGTGCCTAAACCGTTACGTGCACATGTGCATTTGCATGGATGAAGCACACGTACAGAACCTGCGCTTAAGCAGTTATGTGCACATGTGCATTTGCATGGATGAAGCACACATTTATATAACCCGTGCTTAAGCCGTTATTTATACACGTGCATTTGCGTGGATGCAGCGCACGTACCTAACCCGTGCTTAAGCCGTTATGTACACATGTGCATTTGCGTGGATGAAGCACACATTTATATAACCCTGCTTAAGCTGTTATGTACGCATGTGCATTTGCATGGATGCAGCGCACGTACGTAACCCGTGCTTAAGCTGTTATGTACACATGTGCATTTGCGTGGATGAAGCACACATTTATATAACCCTGCTTAAGCCGTTATGTACACATGTGCATTTGCGTGGATGCAGCGCACATACATAACCCATGCTTGAGCCATGCATGTGCATATGTGCATTTGCGTGGATGAAGCACATTTAAATTACCAGTGCTTAAACCGCTGTGTGCACATGTGCATTTGCACAGCTACTGCACGTGTGTATGAGACGTCCATAATACCGTGCAAGTGTATACTTTTACTTTCGTTGTTTTACTCTCATTCTCATCAACAATATAAAGTAGCCCCCATTTTTGGTAGGTGTCGTTTTTCCTCCAGGGGTTATAGAGACTTTTCGACGAATGACAGCTGAATGATTGTAAAAACTCTATAACGTCTGCTGAGCTAGGATACAAGATCAAGAGGTGGCAGCACTGTACTGATGTAACTACACCGTAAAAAATTCGCCTTAAATTTACTGACAGATTACCGTCAACTCTCGCTGCCATCCGATTACCCTGAATTTTACGGACCACCGTTTTTTCATAAAAACGGCAGACCGTATATTTAGAAGCAAAATAATATTGACCGTGTTTAAAAACAAATTTGGTACCGTATATTTTACGGTAATTTACCGTAATATTTGGGGGTCGTTTTTTTTTTTTTTTTTTTTTTAAAAATGCACAGGTGTGTTATTACCGTACAATATTTACAGTAATTATCACACCGATTCCCTATTTAGAGGTCCTTGCCGGTCCAGCATGCCCTCTTGCTAGATCCAGTAATAATTATTCCTGGGCAATATATATTGACCCAATTTTCATCGAATTGCTGGAAACTGTATCAGTACACACACTGGCTAGCAATAATTTTTCCTGGATGGATGCAACTAGAGTGCACACTGGTGCACTGGTGTTAAAGACTACTTAACTAAAGAAAACACAAAAGTGAACAAAAGAAGCGTTGCACCTACGACGTGCATAATATCCATAAGAATAAAATTGAAATTAATTCTTAGTTTGTAATATCGAACCCTTGTTCTGATATCATCTTGAACATACATTGCTTTTCCTTTTCAAAATTACCAATTTTGTCATGTATTGAACAGAACACTAGAAGAGGATTTGATATTACATACAAAAAAAAAAAAAAAAAAAAAAAACTACTTGAATTCTATAGCTGAGTTTTCGCACGCTTTGAAGATGTAGTTGGAACAAACATCCATGTCCTTTTAAGATATTCATAAATCGATATTCTGTTGCAGTGTTAAGACAAGCTTTATTGCATGTATTTTCGCTATGAGTACCAGTAGACTAATAGACCTCAAATATTCTAATCAGCGATTCATTCGATTAGTCGCATGATTACGGTTTCAGATAACCAAGCAGGCACCCGACAACATAGCTTAGAATGACCAGAAGTACGACTAAACAAGTGTAAAATCATATGACTTCTCACAACACTGCCTACAGTATCCAGTATCCGCTATCCCAAATTAATAAATACGTGTTTGCATGATTATATAACAGTGGCATCAATGCTTAAAAAAAAAAAAAAAAAAAAAAAAAATCCAGAGTATCGAACTTTTGCATATTTATTAAACTCTCAAATGTATTAACAAGACACCAGAACAGATTATAGGTACTCAGAACAAAATAAAAGATAAAAACATTTACAGGAATATTTTTTCAAATCTAACAATTCATTTATCCAGAAAAAATAATGACAGCATGGGCGCCCAATGAAAATTTTCTAGGGGACTCATCTCCCTGGTTACTATATACCCTATTACATTTGATATTTTTTATTTGTATTAAGAAATTTAATACGTTTCATTAGCTAGGGAGCGACCTCCTGCCCCTCCTTCGGGCACACAAGAGTGACAGTATACTTTTATTTCTGTAACAAAAAAATTCCAGTTGATGCAACACGATTTATGTAATGCTGTACTAAGTACGGTAAACTACGAAGCACTTTTCCTAAAAGTTTTTATTATTATTATTATTATTATTATTATTATTATTATTATTATTATTATTATTATTATTATTATTATTATTATTATTATTATTATTATTTCAACATTGTGATTCTGATTCTAGCTTCACCACCACTCGTAGTTGGCTACATTATCTTAAGACTTTAGTTTATACATTCAGCAACTTCTTGGTTTCGAATCGTTGCACTTTATAGCGATCTGCTTGCCACGATAGCCAACTCAAGTTTTGTTTGTCACCGAACAAAGTTCAAATATTAAGATGGTGCTTTCTCGTACATTACCTTGCTTAATGTTGAATTTCCAAGATATCTTCAACAGTAGTAGGCCTACTGTATATATCACGCCAGAAAACCACACACTAAACACACAAACAACAAACAAAAGAAAGAAACAAAACAAAACAAAGCACAACACATCCGAACCTACGCGCCATCAATCCTCGCTTCGAACATGTGGTTTTTCTCTCCAATTGGCATGCCCGACACAAGCATCTGACAGGAAAACGGTCTCCTACCATTATTTTAGAAAAACGGTAAACCGTATATTTTTCATGGTAGGAGGCACTTATTTTCACGGTTATTGGTTACAGTGTACTGTAAGACGGTTCATAGGTTTACAAAATTATTTTCGTGACCGATTACAGCAGAATATGTTGCGTTATTTGTTACTTGCAAACATGTCAAAGATACTACCTAAAGCTATGCTCGTTGCAAATAATAAACTCCAAAAGTAAAATTCTCACTGACAATAATGAGTTATTTGTGATATAGTTTGAAGATGATGTCTTTGGTGTTCACATGGCATACCCACTCAGAATTCCGAATCGATCATCGATTCACATGTCTGAGTTCGATTGCTAACGCTCTACGAGCATTCAGTAGTATTTTTGCTCATTTAGGGAGGATTGTTCTGTTACAGACAATCGGCATCCCCTTGCAGTCCGTATTGCTAACTCAAGTGGGAGCCCGTGGCCATAATCATATTCGTCTTCTCATCTATTTTGTGGAGGGCCAGTGCTTGCACTGACTGACATCTCCGCGAGGACGTATTGCTGCCTCAAGTGAGAGCCACAGTGGGCTTCCTCTCAGTACCAGGATCCAGAAGGTTCCACCCGATCGCGGACGCTTTTGAACCTCATTTCATCGTCACTTACATCCTCTTCGCCGCAGTCTTTTGCGCCCACCTGGATGGCGTCAGGTGGCCATCCGGGACTACCACAGCAGCCTCCTGGGCCGTCCCTGAACCCCACGTCGATGGGCAAGGGACATGACCGACAGCATACCTCTGCTTCTCAAAACAAAAGTAATGGTAGATCCCGATCACGCACACCGGACAAACATCACATTTCTTCAACTCAGCCACCGCCTAAGCGTCATCACACTGTTAGTGAATCAGAGCAGTCTGTTTCATCCATGAACCTCGACGACGCTAATGAATTTCCGACGTTACTGGATTGTTCCACACCTCGTCTTCATTCCTTCTTACTTACCAACTTCGATCCCAAATTTGAGAATACCAAGCTGGCTTTTCAACAATTCATAAAATATCTACACGCGCCTAAGTCGCTCAAATTGTTCATACACGCAATGGGATAATCTTCAAGTCATACGATTCATTATTCTTAACCACTGTACGAAACAAATGTAGTTTCGAAATTTTTGGCAAGCATGCTGAAATGAAGCGACTTGAATCAAAGGCGTTTAAACAGGCGCCACCTCCACGAAGACCCCCCGGCTCTTTCAGTTGTCATTAGGGGGGTGGATCCTTTCCTAACGGACGATGAGATTCAGGAAGTACTCACTCAAGAGGGTCACTCTATACTTAAGTGTATACACATTAAAAACGACCATGGAGTCATATACATGGTACGAGTTCTAACTAATTCCGAAACCACCAACGATGACTTGCTAACTTATGGCACCTTCATTAATAAAAGGAAGCATCGCGTCGAGCCATCAAAATCACCTCCGCCTTTACCATTGCGATGCGAGCGCTGTCAAGCGTACAATTCCCACCCGACTCCAAAATGTACGCAACCTAGCAAATGTGGATACTGTAGTGGTTCCCACGGTACCAAGGCATGCACCAAGTTTGCTAAGCCACCTAAATGCTCTACATGTCCAGAGCAGCATCCGACGTATAGTTATCGATGCAAAGCAAAACCTACAGCTGAGCCTCTAAGCCCGGAACTAACGGTTCCTTTGCGACCTGTTCTACCGCCAACTCAGCAAGCTCTACCACCACCAGCTACCGACGAACCTATTACTCTCCAACAATTACTATCATTTTTCACTATTGCTATGTAAAACATTCATCCTTTTCTTTGCCAACACATTCTCGGGGTGGTCAACCACTCTGCTCGCCTGATCTTTAAATGTTCCTTTCAAGCCACCTACTCTGGTCCACACGTGTATTTTCATGTCACTCCACTCGAGGAACATGCCTCCGCAGAAACTTCCAACCCTTCTGCTGCACCGTAATCATGGGTATTTCGCTCTTATTTGTTAATATTCGATCCCTCGCTACTCAGTATACCCTTTTCGAACAGCTTCTCTTAGAAGAATCTATTCAAGCCTTCCTCATTAACGAAACTCACCTCACACCAGCTATGTCTTTTAAAATACCTCGATATACATTACTACGTTGTGATTCTACGGTAGCAGCACGCCGAGTAAATGGGGGAGTGGCCGTTGGCTTTCATCCTTCCATTAGTCATCGCCAGTATCACCCTGCCTTACATAACATACCAGAGCACCTCATTATCACCCTCTATTTTCACTCCCTTTATGTCACTATAGCCACCATATATGTGCGCCCTGGACACCCATCCCCCTCCCCCTTTTTCAGTATATCTCTAATAACTTTAGATATTATATCATCATGGCAGATATTAATATTCATAGCCGTTCAGATAACCAGAAACAACGTTTACTTAACTTCATCACCAGTCATACCACAGGCCATGTCTTTCACATACCAAAACCTACCCGACCTATCACTGAAACCACACCAGACGTAGTGATTTCATCTGTCAATCTTTCACAACGATGTACTCTCGAGGTACTAGATTCCATTGGTAGCGATCATCTACCCATCAAACTTCACATTGATCAACCACAGCCTCATACTCCTCGAACCTTACCAGAATCTCGGCGTGTCCCACGTTTTGACCAAGCAAAATGGGAACATTATCGTTCAACAATCACTGCCAATTTTGCCAATCTTGAGCCGCCTACCACAGAAGATGATCTGTATAATTGCATTTCTGATATCACCTACTCTATCCGTCATGCGTCCGAACTTCATATACCAACCACTGAAATCTCCCGGTACTAACCACGCCTACCACCAAGTTATTTGCCTCTTATACATCGCTCCCGCACATTTTTCCGAGAGTTTCAGCGCTCTGGGAACTTGGAAGCTCTGTAACATCATCGCAAACTCCAGCGCACAGTCCGAAACTATGTTAAGGCATATAAACTCCGGACCTGGATAAAGACTTGCAACACCTTGGCAGAAACTTCGCACCCAACTAAGTACTGGAAACGCTTTAATCTGCTGACGGACAAGCTTACCAGGACGCCTTATCCATTACTTATTAATGACTGTCTCCTACAAACAGATGAAGATAAAGCCAACGCTTTTGCCGACCACCTGCAAACTACATTCACTCCCTTTTTTACCAGACTTTCCCCGGAGGCATCCCACGGACATCTTGAACCTATCAGCACCTCACTTACAACCGAGTGAAACTCATAGTCTTCCCGACAATAATCCTCTCACCGCTCCTATCTCTACTGACGATATCTCGTCTGTCGTGAATCGCAAGCGTAATACAGCTCCTGGTTTGGATCGGATAACTTATCTCCACATCAAAGAAGCACCTTACTGTCTTCTTCTTCTTTCTTATATCTATACATTTATACTTCGTACCGGCTACTTCCCCTCAGACTGGAAAACATCCTCTACTTTAATGTTTCTAAAACCTAACAAACCTCCAGATTCTGTTGCATCTTACCGACCAATACAGCTAACCTCCGTATTTAGCAAAATTCTCGAGCGCATCATCGTCGCCAGACTTCATCTCTCTACCCATCATTTACTTCCTGTGCATCAGGCTGGATTTAGACCTAATTTTAGCATCAATGATCAACTGCTCAGACTCTTAAATCTCATTACAAATCATTATAATACTGCTCGACCGTCTTGTCTCCTCCTGTTCGATCTCGAAAAAGCTTTTGATAAAGTTTGGTATTTAGCTCTCCTGTTCAAACTACACCGCTTCTGACTTCCGCTTTCTTATCTCCGATTCATATTTCACTTTCTTTCTAACCGCCTCTCTTATGTAACCACCAATAGCTCCTTCTCTCATCCGATTTTTATTTACTCTGGTGTACCCCAAGGCTCTGCTCTCTCACCCCTACTATATCTTCTGTTTGTAGCTGACATGCCGGCACTTCCTCTCAATGTGCACACTTTTCAATATGCTGATGACACTGCTTTTCTCTGTACAGCCCGAACCATTCAACAAATTAATTCTTCTCTCAGCATAGCGATTGACTCCTTCTTTCGATGGTGCAATAAGTGGCAACTCCACATCAACTCCACTAAGACGTAGGCAATTGTCCTTATTCCACCTCGTAAGCGCTCTCGAGTACAGAAAAATCCAAATCTCCTCAACATCAGTGTCGACGGTACACGAATTCAACCCACTAAACAGGTCACTTACCTCCGTCTCACTATCGATCATCATCTAACTTGGCGGCCACATCTGAAAGAAATCACTCGCAAGGCCTATAATCGTTTAAACCTTCTTAAACGTCTTATTGGTACCACATGGGGATTACAGCCTTCTACAGTACTCAATACCTACAAGGTATTTTTGCGCCCCGTCTTAACATATGGACATCCCGCCTGGGTTAGTGCATTACCTTACTTCTACAACAAATTAAAAGTGCTCGAACGACATGCTTTTCGTCTCGCATACCGAATCAAGCTTCCGAGTCCAACGCAGGAGTTGTATGACCGCATAACGTTTCCTACCCTACTTCATCACATCGAAAAATAAAGGCTCAGATTCATTACTACCCGCTTTCAGCAACGGCATCCTCTACTCGTGGACACGATGGATATTGATCGCAACTACGATCTGGGATATAAGTTCGTCACCTGTCCTTTATCTCAGCTCTTCTCCCTTTATCTCAAAACTCTTCCACCTGACCACCCCTACCATTTTGTCGCTTCTGCCTATTCTTCCGATCATCTTCCCCATCATGTTTCACTCACATATACTGCACTGTAAATCCATTATACTAACAGGGCTTCACTTGCCTTCAGCACTGTCCAGAGTAGCCCCTGGACAAGAAGATAACCAGCATTCGTCTTTTTAACAAATTGTTTGTGTTTGTCCTGTGAAGTGCACCTCACCATCATCTTTTTCCTGCCCTAATGATTATGATCACAAGATCATAATGTCCAAATGGATACCGCAATATTATGAAATAAAGATGTAATATAATAAAGTGCTATCTGTATAGATGGTGTTACTGCATAAGGCACCAAATGTATGAACTTTTTTTATTCGTTGCATCTCGAATATGCTTTTACATTACCTCTGCACTACGAGGAAATCACCTGTGTCGTACGTGTAAGTCATCTGGCTACTGCGTGTAAATCATCTCTGTCGTACATGTAAATCATCTGGGTACTGCGTGTAAATCACCTATGTGCTACGTGTAAATCACCTCTGTCCTACATGCAAATCATCTGGGTACTGCGTGTAAATCACCTCTGTCCTACATGTAGATCATCTGGGTACTGCGTGTAAATCACCTGTGTGTTACGTGTAAATCATCTCTGTCCTACATGTAAATCACCTGTGTGCTACGTGTAAATCACCGCCGTCCTACATGTAAATCACCTGTGCACTACTTGTAAATTGAATAAGTGTTATTTGTAAATCACCTGCGCGGTAGGTGTAAATCTCTTGTGCAGGACGTGTATCTGTGCATTGCACATGTCCTGCGCACGTGAAGATGTTGAATAGGACCTGTGACGTATATGTGCATCACATGTACAGGCGTGCATTTATACAGATGATGCACATGTTGCATCCGTGCAATTGTACATATACTATACAGGTACGATACGTGCATTGTGCTGTCTGGGTAGGCGGCTATTGCCGCCCAGGCAAAGGACCAAATGAAAATTTATAAATAGAGAGAAGGTCAGGAGGAAGAGAAAACATGTGGAAAACGTCTGCGATATATAATATTCTCGTGAACAGTCACAGCGGCACTCTGCTTACATCAAGCTCTTTGAGCGTTTCATTAAAATTTTGTTGCGACTCACGTCCCCTAAAAGTAGGAATGGACCATTCGTATACAAAGTACTTCAGAGTAATGTCGGTGCAAGTAAAAATAATAGTGAAATCCAATATGCTTCTTATCGCGGAATATAAAAGGGAGCCGAAAGTATAGTGGCTTGACGATAAAAATTCTTGAAAGTTTAGTTTCGTGGCTTAGGAAAAATAACAATTTGAAATCCAACAGAAATAGATCTAGGATCACTTTCATGATTTATATCACGACATTGCGCCGTCGCCTCTGTAACAAAATCCCGTGGTTTTGGCATTGTTGAGTCACTCTTGAGAATTTGCTTTCATCTTTCAGCCGTTGCCAATTTTATCAGTCAAGAAGTCGAGCCGCGGTCAGTTATTCAAAGCCACACTGTGAGATAGTATATGTCCTTATCGTGTCGTTTCGAAAATTACCGTGGGAACAGGGGTTTGTGCTATTGTAACGAGTGGATTATAAATTCGAACTTACTGAATCTACAACTTGATAAGTGAAAAATTAGTAAATTCTTTGAACGTAGGTGTTTCTTTTAAATAAAACTGTGATTGCTGTTGAATCGGCTTCACGATTGTCGTTGTGTATTCATATACTAGAATTGCTATTATAGTAAGAACTCGATATACACATAATTTGGAACAAAATTACTTAAATCGAGATGAAAACGCATTACACCCCTTTCTGGTATCACTTATGAAAACGCAATATTAAGACCTATGATTAATAATTTCTTTCCTGATCTTTTATCACGTCGCAACCAAGGTAATTCCATTACGACCATCCTGTAGGCCAGCGTTTCCCAACTGGTGTGCCGCGAGGAAATCGAAACAAAATTATTAATTCTATAGCAACCAAATTGCAAGACATAGGGAAAAAAAAATAATTTTTGTATTTCACATTACTATGAATTTCTACCATGAAAACATTACTGAAATTGTAATATATTATTCTACATCTATTACTATGTAGCAGACAGTATTTCGGCTCGTATACATTTCCACGGTTAGCTGCTATGTTACGCTTCAATTGAGAGTCATACTAACACCGAGAAATGGAAGCATTTGTACGGTACGCGTCAAGTGAACTTCGTAGAACACTCATTCGCACGTGAATGACAGAACAACACTTTGATCAACAGCTGTGTTTTGACTTCGACGCATCGCAAGTTGTGTAATTCCAATAATATGCACCGGTTTTGGTTAAAACAGCGAAGTTAAAAGTACAAGACATTTGTTCTTTCGTTATTTAGTAATCTTCGTTCTTAGTGAAAGGTTGAATACAGTTTGTAGTGCTCCACTACGTGTGATACAACAGTTAATTCTATGGCTTGATGTGCAATCCGCAGGTCATTTTAATGTTATGAAAGTTAGTTTTAAAACAGTTGAGAAATTTATATTGTTTAATTAATTTTATCAGTAGTACCCAGATTATATATCTGTACTTAAGTTAATTTGAAAACATCATTATAAATAGACCATGAACACTCTTGAAGAAACTTATTCTCGGAAGTGAAAAAAGAAAGAAACATATTATTCTGTTATTGAAATAAATACGTTTTATATTCTGCAATTATTAAACGTTAACGGAATTTATAAAATTTGTGCAGATAAAGAATAGCAATAATACAAATTATTGAGGAAATTCTATCTTCAGTGTGGAGTGAACCAGATAACTTGCCTGAGTAAGAATTGAGTATTTTTGTAATAGAAAGATATGACAAACAAAATGATAGCTTAATCTGTTTTAGGCTTGAGGGTCCCATTCCCTCAACACCACCGAAGCCTTCAGACATGATATAATCTTCATATGGATAATTCTGTCAAAATTATCAGTACTAAACATGCAATAATAGTTGATAAAATTCCCGTATTTCAATAAGTATTGCAGTATGTATTTTAAAATGATGGTAATTTTTCTGATTATTACTGAATACGTCTTTCTTTTATCTGGATCTTTTGCAATGTTTATAGGTCAAGAAATATGGGATGTGCTGAGGTGATTCAAGGGTATCGAAGCGAATATATATATATATATATATATATATATATATATATATACAGTATATAGAGGATTTTCGTAACTATTCTCCAGTTTTTCTTTAAGGCTGTCTAAATAGAACACAAATACGAATTCTTCGAATTTTTAAAATATATTAAAATGAATATTAAGAAGGTGAAGTTAAATATTACATAGTAAATATGAAATACGAATGAATTACTTGGATATGACCGCAGAGGCATATCGCATCTTGTATGAATAGTAGATATTTATTGTATTTTGTGTTTCGTGGAGATAGTCATGACTATTAACTTAGGGAGAATAGGATGTTTATATTATTGTTCTACCATCGTACTTTTGTTCGCTATCGACCTTAATAGCCCACTTGGATCAACGATGATAAACTTATAATCACTTATCATCGTATTTCTGTTACTAAGAATATCTACCATCCTACTTCAACTACTGCTGCTGATGTTGTTACGTATCATGTTATGAAATCTAACCTCACATAATCTACCTTTTTTTATTTCTTTCCTACTAATATTCATAAATTAAATAAGAAGTATGGAAATTTTATACAAATTGAGATTCATCATAGAAGATACATACTGAAGTTGTCCATAGCCAAGAATTACATCAGAAATCCTTGATTACTTTCATTTGTATCTGTTTCTTGTATTAATATTAGTTTGGTGATAATATAATATCAATTCTATCCTGAATTTTGGTTATTGTCTATTAAGATCTTTATTAATAATTTGTCAATAACGTGTCATGCTGCCCTCTGGATGTTGGCTCCAGTATGTCGTCTTTAAGTCCCAATCCGACGTGTCACACTCGATATCAACGAATCAGGAATGAAATAATCTACAGATGCGTGTTCTTACGATCCCTGTCAAATAGAAGTTTTCCGTTGCGCAATACTAGATATTTCGAAAGACAGGAGCTATATACAGTGTGATGAACAGTGCTATTACAGTAATTTTGGCGACATCCATCTCAGGATTTTGGTAACGAGTGGAAAAATAGGAGATTGGGAAGTACGCTATAAGGAAGATGATACGTTTGATGACAAAATATGGAAGAAGGATTTTAGGTGGTGACGGGATGTGTGACCGTCAAGCTAGTGATTAGTGTATTAATGGAAACTCGACATAAAGTTCACCGTAAAGACGTTGATAAGGTGAAAACCAAAAACATTAATAGTAATGAGAAATATGGTTGTTGTGATGATATAGTGATAACTATGGACGATAATACCACAATGAATGCTAAGTCGGTTGAATGTGAAATGTGTAAACTATCTTTTCATTTTAAGTGTTTGAATATACCGGAAAATGAACAGGAGTCTTTAAGTAAGAGAGAATTACCCTGGAAGATAAGAAAACATATCTTCTCGTTCGTGTGATAAGAAAACAATCAATGAAAATAGCCTAGAGGATGAAACTATGTCGAAGAAACCTTCTAATGATCGAGAAAAAGAAAATGAAAAGAAGAAATTAGAGGAAGATGAAGTGAGTGGGGTAACTGATGTAAATAAATCTAATTTAACTACTGATGATATGTTAAGATTAATACTTACCGAAATGGAATCCGTGAAGAGTGAGATTAAAGACACACGCCAGCAAGTATCGAAAACTGATAATGCGATCGCTGAAGTTAAAATTCATCTGAAGAATGAGTTTGATGCAGTCAGGAGTGAAATGCAACAGATATGTACAAAATTTAGAGAGGAATGTAGGATGGAAACAGAGAAAATTGTTGACTCTCTGAGAGAAGAATTTAAAATGACTAAACAAACGACAGAAAATAACGAACAACGCATATGTATACTGGAAGACAGCGTAACATCTATCATGAAGGAAAATGATGAAATAAAAACTAGTGTAGCGGATCTACAGAATGAGATCACTTTATGCAAACGCAATATGGATACTAATACGCTGTACATCACGAAGTTAGAAGATGAAATGACAACTCGAATAACAGTCTTAGAGGAGAAGGTAGTCGAATTACATCAGACAGATACTAGTGCTAAACAATTGACAAATGTAACCGGTCATGGAGAAGGAAATAAGGAGTTTCTAAATTTAACATCAGCCGAAAACTCGGAGCATAAACAGCTAAATATAAAAAATATACAAAATACCGAACGATCAGACAGGCAAACGATAGAAAGTGCGAACAGAATGCCTAGTAATATTAGTTTCAGAGATTTACGGGATTTCCCAAGGTTTAATGGCCAGAATAATAATAACGGTTATACCAAAAATTTCTAGATGAATTATTACAGACTATAGAATTATTCTCTCTAACGGATAAAGAAAAACTGGTAATGGCTCAGCGTTGTCTAACAAAGAACGCAATTGCATGGTTTAGGAACGTGAAATCGGAAATAAAAATTTTTGATGATTTTGTACACCTTTTCAGAAAGAAATATCTAAATCAAAGCTTGGAAAGAGCCCAGAAGCGTCAGTTACAGTATATACGATATGACAGTACGAAAAATGGTAATCTCGTTGATTTTATTTGGATGATTGTTAACAACTATAGAAATATTGTAGAAGAGCCGGACGAAGAGGAGTTGATGGAAATTATTCTTAATGCGATTCCGTACCAAGACGCTAAAATACTACGGGCTACTCCTAGTCCGAACTCGGATGACTTAATTACTAGAATCACTAATATGCAAGATGGAAATAGACCGATGAATAAATCCTGGGATCGAGATGACAAAACCAAGTCAATTGCGCGAAATCCGAGAGTGAATTTTGTAAAACGTTTGAAAACAGATTCCGCAATGCAGTCAGAAGATGATGCAAATCCATGTAATCGCCTGGTTCCTAATAGGAGAAACTATAATTACAATAACAATATGAAGTGGAATCAATCATGGAACAACAGGCGTGGTAGCCCATGAATTCGGAATTATAGTAGAGGGTACAGTAATCGATATGTCCGGAATATAAGTACAAATACTGTAGAAACCATGACAGACCCAACCTCACAAATAAATACTGCTGCTAATACAGTAATTGCTACGGATAACCGCCGAGAAAACTAAATCTGCTGTCCGATGAAAAGGTCCCATGTTATAACCAAACTACTTCGAAATTGTGCAGTCTTAAACACTTTAGATGGAAAGTCTATAAGAACTAACAATTTTCGGAATTTGAAATCGTATAATTATACAGAGGAACAAACAACCAGATCGATGACTAAATACAAGTCGCCCGAAGATGAATCTTTCAATAATTGTCAGTAATGATATGATGGTATGATGTATTACTGAAACTTCACTATTTCTTTTGTTTTCATACATGGACTGAGTTCATTGTTGGTATACAATTATAAAATTTTAAACGAAATTTAAAATTTTAAATTAAACCAGCGGCCGGCTGTAGTGCTCCACTACGTGTGATACAACAGTTAATTCTATGGCTTGATGTGCAATCCGCAGGTCATTTTAATGTTATGAAAGTTAGTTTTAAAACAGTTGAGAAATTTATATTGTTTAATTAATTTATCAGTAGTACCCAGATTATATATCTGTACTTAAGTTAATTTGAAAACATCATTATAAATAGACCATGAACACTCTTGAAGAAACTTATTCTCGGAAGTGAAAAAAGAAAGAAACATATTATTCTGTTATTGAAATAAATACGTTTTATATTCTGCAATTATTAAACGTTAACGGAATTTATAAAATTTGTGCAGATAAAGAATAGCAATAATACAAATTATTGAGGAAATTCTATCTTCAGTGTGGAGTGAACCAGATAACTTGCCTGAGTAAGAATTGAGTATTTTTGTAATAGAAAGATATGACAAACAAAATGATAGCTTAATCTGTTTTAGGCTTGAGGGTCCCATTCCCTCAACACCACCGAAGCCTTCAGACATGATATAATCTTCATATGGATAATTCTGTCAAAATTATCAGTACTAAACATGCAATAATAGTTGATAAAATTCCCGTATTTCAATAAGTATTGCAGTATGTATTTTAAAATGATGGTAATTTTTCTGATTATTACTGAATACGTCTTTCTTTTATCTGGATCTTTTGCAATGTTTATAGGTCAAGAAATATGGGATGTGCTGAGGTGATTCAAGGGTATCGAAGCGAATATATATATATATATATATATATATATATATATATATATATATATATATATATATATATATATATATATATATATACAGTATATAGAGGATTTTCGTAACTATTCTCCAGTTTTTCTTTAAGGCTGTCTAAATAGAACACAAATACGAATTCTTCGAATTTTTAAAATATATTAAAATGAATATTAAGAAGGTGAAGTTAAATATTACATAGTAAATATGAAATACGAATGAATTACTTGGATATGACCGCAGAGGCATATCGCATCTTGTATGAATAGTAGATATTTATTGTATTTTGTGTTTCGTGGAGATAGTCATGACTATTAACTTAGGGAGAATAGGATGTTTATATTATTGTTCTACCATCGTACTTTTGTTCGCTATCGACCTTAATAGCCCACTTGGATCAACGATGATAAACTTATAATCACTTATCATCGTATTTCTGTTACTAAGAATATCTACCATCCTACTTCAACTACTGCTGCTGATGTTGTTACGTATCATGTTATGAAATCTAACCTCACATAATCTACCTTTTTTTATTTCTTTCCTACTAATATTCATAAATTAAATAAGAAGTATGGAAATTTTATACAAATTGAGATTCATCATAGAAGATACATACTGAAGTTGTCCATAGCCAAGAATTACATCAGAAATCCTTGATTACTTTCATTTGTATCTGTTTCTTGTATTAATATTAGTTTGGTGATAATATAATATCAATTCTATCCTGAATTTTGGTTATTGTCTATTAAGATCTTTATTAATAATTTGTCAATAACGTGTCATGCTGCCCTCTGGATGTTGGCTCCAGTATGTCGTCTTTAAGTCCCAATCCGACGTGTCACACTCGATATCAACGAATCAGGAATGAAATAATCTACAGATGCGTGTTCTTACAATCCCTGTCAAATAGAAGTTTTTCGTTGCGCAATACTAGATATTACGAAAGACAGGAGCTATATATAGTGTGATGAACAGTGCTATTACAAGTTTTCGAAAAAGAAAGCGTATTTTTAAAAATCTGAGTCCTATATTTTATTGCAATTGTTTTCTATTGTAGAATTAGAATTTTTTTAAAAAAAACAATGAATTAGCATGGGCAGTAGCATACGCAGGAATTTATTTCGGGGGGTCCAAACTCAATATGGGGGTATTTTATATTAAAATTACTAAAATTGCCCCTAAAATTAGGCTAAATTTATACAAAAGTAAAAATTTCGGGAGGTCCGGATCCCCAGGGCCCACCCCCTGCGTACGTCCCTGAGCATAGGGGAAATGATCGAGCTATCATCTCTGTATGAAGATGACCAGTAATCACAGAAAAAAAATTGCCATGGTATTTTATATTTGCAAATAATAATAATAATAATAATAATAATAATAATAATAATAATAATAATAATAATAATAATAATAATATCTATGAGTGTGCCGCGAGAATTCAAGTTACACCCGTAGTGTGCCGCAAATTGAAAAAGATTGGGAAACGCTGCTGTAGGCTTATATATGCACACGATTTGCATAAATAAACCAATCTGGGTACTTGAGATATAATTCATGGACAAGAAATGCTTACTGATATTCATATCCTTATGAGAAGATTTTGTGTGCTTGTTCCGGAGGATAATTCCCTTCTCCCCCGCGAGAAATATTTCGGGCTATGTGCAGGGAGCGCTGTTTTGCAGCTTATCGTATCTCTTGTTCACGAATATTGAAACCGTCAGTGCTGACTTTAAATTAATTTGTCCGTAGTTCTTTATCAAGAAATTACAAATCTCAGCCATCCCAAGACGAGATGAAAAAAATTATGGTACTGGTTACTATTTGTTTTGTTCTTATAAATATTGTTACATAACATATACCCTGATTCTATATTATGATCTTTATGGGATAATATACGGTGTGGTGTGGCTACTAAAGAAATGTGTGCTCTGAGATAATAATGTGTCTTTATTGTGCGAAAACAGTGGGCAATTGGAGTAGTGGTGGTTGGAGAGGGGTCATTGAGAATTCGGCGCCAACACTATATGTCAGCCGCCGCGCCGGGCCCAACTAATAGCCCTGCAAGTGAGACAATTCTTTAGCTTTTCTTTTTCTTTCTTTTTCTTTTTCTTTTTTATAGTTCGTCTCATTCCCCAAACATCAGTCTGAAGGCATTTGTTATATTTGACTGCCAATGGAATTGAGAACTTCATCAATAACTTGTGCCATAAGTAGGGTGACCAAATCGTCAACTATAAAAAACGGGACACCTTTTATTTCTGGATAGGTTGCTCCAGGCCCGTATCCACGGGGGGCTAGGGGAGACGGCCCCCCTAAACTTTGGCTGCCCCCCTAAAAGGTTCACGATAGGCTTGCAAATTAACTATAATATGGCGATGAAGTATAATATGATTGGGTCGGCCCCCCCTAAATTTTTAGGCTGGCTACGGGCCTGGGTTGCTCCCCTAAATATAGTTTTTAGCCTCTCCGTTCTCTCTCTCTCTCTTTTTTTTTTTTTTTTTTTTGTATTTCTCTCAAAAAGGGGCTAATTTACACTTTTTCGTTTTAAAACGTATTGAAAAGGTTGTGGAATTAATTAGATAACAAGTAACTATCAGCAGCTAACAAAAAATGAAATATTTGAAAACATTACTAAAAATATATGAGCGCTCAAATCTAGCCCCGTCTCAGCATCGGATTCCAACTCCTTTTATTTGCATTTTGTTACTTTTAAACAATATCTCACTTACATCTAGGTTTCTTTTTACTTTTACTTTTATTGTTCTATACCTTTGTAACCCTTTTGTAGTGTGTTACATCTTAGTCAAATCACGGAAACACTGTACTGTACTGATGATAGCGCCTCAATCTTTCATCGCCCGAAATAGAGAGTAAAAACAGCTTACATTTGTTCTCCATTTTAAGACTTTCAGCCCCTTGCACTGTCGTCTGCGAAGTGGGGAGGCCCAGGAGGGAAAACAATGCAGCTACCACATCTAATACCGCAAACGTCGTAATGACGTTGCTCAGTAATTAGACACATTCCAATATAATCACATAGCTTAGAAAATAATCATATAAATTAGGAAATGTTTGCGATTCGAGTTTTTTGTACCCAATGGAAGTAAATACGGGACATTTTGGCGTCCCAGGAGAATTTTTCGGGACACCGGAAATGATAGTGAAAAAACGGGACAAACCCGTTTTTACGGGACGGTTGGTCACCCTAGCCATAGGTACTGTATTCTGTAATGTAATATTATTTGAACTGGAACCTTCTAAACCAGTGCTACTTCTATGATTTCTAAAATAACACACATAGACATAAAAAAGTTCATCTATCTCCTATCTAAAAACTGTTGAAACGTAGTTTTGAAGGATCTTCCTTCGGCATCCCCTACCCATATGTCAAGAAAGGCAATCATCATTCTTCCTGCTATTTCTAGCTCAATATTGCAATCTGCAAATTATATCATCATCATCATCATTTGTATTCTGCCATTATTAACAGGTCACTTGCCGCAACTGCGAGGCTTCCATGGTCCATAGTCTCCCGCTAATCTCTTCGTCTTCACGTGTGATTTTTCTGTTTTGATGTAGTCCATCAATTGTAACCTCTTTCTCCTTGTCCCTCTTTTTCCTGCCACCATACCCTCTAGCATGTCCCTCATGATACAGTAAAAAATATCTTATGTCTCACTGTACTCCCTTTTTCTCTATATATTCAAAATGCCTACGTTATGCCCAACGAAACATATGTCTTACACGCAGTGGCGTATTTACGATTTTGTTTCGGGAGGGGCTTTGCCTGAAAATGTGAAAATTCTGCAAGATATTTCATATACTTGACTATAGTAAGATTTCGGGGGGGGGCTTAAGCCCGGAAGCCTCCCCCCTAAATACGCCACTGCTTACACGTATCAATATTACTAACTTTGAGAAAATTACGATTTGATAGATTGCTCAGACCTTAATATACAGGCCGTAAAATATATGAGAAGTGCTTATTTTGATGGAAGTAGTTCTGAAGACATCGCTCTAACTGTACTTACATAAACATAGGGTCTGTGCATACTAGACACCATTACAATAATATAAATTTATGTTTCAGCAAGTTCGCAGATTGTTGTTCCAAACAGACATTTTACATTTACCATATCGAAATTCTTCATACACACAGTGCTGAAATGCGCTAATGAATTGAGAAAGTAATCATAAAAGAATCAGGCAATAAGTAGGCCAACAAGTTAATTTTTAATTGATGATAGGTAAAAAAAAATCGGAAGTTTTAAATTTAAATTTTATTGTTTCTTCATATCTGTTTTGTTTTACGTAACACTAATAATAATTTTCCATAATAGTAGACTAATTTTCCCATGCTCTTAACTTTATCCATTAAATTGTACATTAACCTTTACATTTCAGGAAAATTCTCATTGCATAGTACTTGTAACGTCATCTAATTTTTAGTTTAATTTAAATCAATTAAATTTGAACCTAATTTTAATATGAACCGTTATATCAACTTTTCATTTAATCAACCATGTTTTTATAGCCTTAAGTTTTAATTTTAATCCGTTATTTTTTTAATTATTTTTTTTCATTGGTTAGTGTGCCGAACTTCCATGCAGGAATAGAGAACTTCAAAACTAATCCATTCCAATTGCATTTGGTTTTGTTATTTCAAAGAATAACATTATTGGTAAATAACATGGAGCATTATACATGGGGAACAGAAAATTCTCGAAGTAAAACTATATTTTGTTCACGTTTATGCATCCGTTCTGAATATGTTATTACTTGACGTAGTGCCACTTGGAAACAAGTTTCGGTGATAATGGTTGTAGCAGGCACGTAGCCAGGATTTCGTGAAGGGGGGGGTGTCCGTGACATGAAATACTGTGGTCATCACAAAAGGGGCTCGATCACTCTAAACAATTTTACTGGAACATATATTGGTTCGTTTAGCCAGGATTTCGTAACGGGGGTGGGGGGTGGAGTGACATGAAATTCTGAAGGCCCAGGAGCTCGATCAATCTGAACTACTTTACTATCAACATATATTGGTTGGTTTGTTAGGACAATAAAATGAGGATATGTTAGCAAGTATTTTAATAACAAACTATGAAGACATTTCGAGCAAAATAATTTTAAAAAAAATTGAAAAAGATTTTGCAATATTTACGTACTTCTCCTGTTTATTCAAATATAACAATTTTCCTTTCGTTATGACCTCAGTTATTATAAAAAGTACATACTGAATACTGTCTTGTAAACTATCTTCTAATATAAATAAAATAATGAGTTTGTTTGTGTGTTTGTCTGTCTGTCTGTCTGTGTGCGAACTGGGGAACCAGACGAGTGGACAGAGAGTTACCAAATTTTGGTCAGGGGTACCTTGGCCCAGGCCCCAGATCAAGACGAAGCGTTTTTTTTTTCAAATTTCGAAACAGTGGGGTCTCAGGGGTGCGTTTACCGGAACCGGCTTGGGAACCAGACAAATTGACCGAGAGTTACCAAATTTTAGTCACGAATACCTTGGTCCAGGCTCCAGACCAGAGTTAAACGTTTTTGTCGAAATTCGAACCAGAGGGGTCTCAGGGGGCGTTTACCAGAACATGTAAGAAAATGACCGATATTTATTTATTTATTTAACAACCACCAGATACAGCTCAGAGGCCATTTTACATTGAATATTCAACAACATTAACAGTGGAAAGGATTTGGGAAGGTATCGGCCAGGGCCTGTTTAGTAGGTGCCATCCCGGCATTTGCCTGGTAGGACTGAGGGAAACCCTGGAAAACCTCAGTCAGGATGGTAGGCAGCGGGATTCGAAGCCACGACCTCCCGAATGCGAATCCAACGCTCTACCACTTGAGCTATTAGTGTCGAATTCGTATTTTTGCGGTCGCTGAAATCAATGGTGAAACTCCAGTCGCATTAACTTCTAAATTCACGCTATTCGGCTCCGGGCCGGGGATCACCGGAGGGGGGGTGAGATACCAAGACATACCGTATAAAAGTAATCCAAAATGACCGATATTAGTGTCAAATCCATAGTTTTCGCGGTCGTTGAGATCAATGATGACACTCCCACAGGCGTTGACTTCCAAATACAGCCTCTGTGCGAAGCATGTGTATATTCAACTAGTTTTACAATATATGCGTTCCTTTCTCTGTTGAATCAAATGCTAACAGAACTTTCTTTCAATATAATTTTTTGTTTTCATTATTCCGTCAACTACTGTCGGTTCCAAATGACAGGTTAAAGGAGCAACAGAAAATTGTCCTTGAAATAACATGTTTGATACTGCTAGGATGCGATGACGAAAAGTTATGATTAAAAATGCCCACGCTGTTACACAACGGTACTTATATTTCGAAAGCTTGAAATCTCCCTGACTAGTAGTAGGAATTCTGAGAATTCCATAACCTATCTTGAAATTTCAAATTCCCCGACTCTTCCAGAATACCTCGCTTACCTCGTCACCATATTGTAAGTAATACAAATCTCCTCATAAGAAAGAGTAAGCAAAAGCTTCCTGTAGTTTTCTTTTTAATTTTTAACGCTGATCCTTCTTTTTGTCATTTCATGTTGCTTTATCCTTCCTAATTTTTGTGGCTACGTGCCTGGTTGTAGATACGGTAGTTTGTATAGTGTGCACTAAGCCACCAAAGTTTCTCATTAATTACTTATATGTAATGGAAAATACAATATATGACTTGATCTCGAAAATATAAAAAAGTATCTGGAGTCTAGGAAGCTCAGCAGGGCAGGTCATGTAGCCAGAATGGAAGAAAGTAGGAACGCTTTCTAAGTTATGACTGGAAATCCAATGGGCAAACATCTATTAGGAAGCGCAGATGGGGGATCAATATTAAGATGGATCTCGCAGAAATACGCATACAAAGTAGAAACTGGATCCATTTGGCTAAGGACAGAAGTGAATGGAGAGCTTTTGTGAACACGGCATTGAACCTCCAGGTTCCATAGGCCATATAGTTAGTCGCAATGAGCAAATTCTGTCTGTCATAACTTGGTTATTTTTGGCTGTTAAAAGTTACAACTTTCTAAGAATTCAGACTTCTAACAGATGTACTAAATCCGCTCTTCAAATTTTCTAATCAAGTTTTACAGGTGGAAAGTGCTCCTTGTTTGAAAAGTGTATAAATAAATCTCTGTATGTGGCTAGCACATGAGTCTTCGACCAGGGAAAAACAAATTTGATTATCGATGGCAGCTTAACATAGGGTTGTTTGAATCCCACTTAAGCTGTGTGTCGTGTAGCCTCGTCACTGAAAGGGACTTTAAATTCCAAACAAAACGAACACTTCTACTACTACTACCACCATCACGATCACTACTGTTACCATAAGTAATAATAATAATTTTCGTTACAGTTATTGTTGAAGAAGCCGCTGAAGTCTTAGAATCGCACGTTGTTGCATCAGTAACTTCTGGTTGCGAACACCTTATCCTAATTGGTGAGTATTAAATAACGATCACTAAGTAGTGTTTATGAAGGATCACGATAGCTGTAGCTAGTATTCTCTCAAATTCACAGTCCTCTTTTATACAACTAGTACCAAGGAATAAAGTCAAGTCAAAACTCTTATTTTTAAAACCATTAAGATTGACTGGCGCTGATTTTCTCCCCACACTATTTAGGAATGTGCATCTTTTCTGTCATCTTCTTCAACATATCTTTTCAATTGTATTTTATCCCATGGATTTTCTTTTAAACATTTGAAAACTCGCTCTAAGCACTCTTGTTGCTGTCTTTAAGTTAGAAGCAAAAATGTTATTTCAAACTACATACCTCTCTGTTTTCCCTCTTTTCTCCAAAGTTTCCGAATCAATTTTCTTGACCATATTTTACCTTATGTGGAGTCTTAGATATACTGCTTGCCATTGAAAACACAACACCAAGAAAGAGATAAGATAGCACGGCCAAAGTTGGAAGGCAGAGATCTGATAGTACAAGTAGCAAATAATTAAACTTATCGATCTGTGCAACGCATTACAACTGGTAACATTCATTACCCTGTGGTTTCACCATGAACGTTCAAAACAGCTGCAGCATAGCGAAGCATCGAAAAGGTGAGTCCTTTAATGTCCTCCTAGGATATTACAAAATATGCGTCTACGACACGAAGCCAGAAATCATCAACCATAGCTGGAGGAATTCGCAGGTGTTCAATCAGCGAAAAATCAGGAAATACGCCAGTCACGGAAGCGAAGGAACAACGTGTCCAACCAGGAAGTGTAGGGCTATACGCGTAAAATTGATATGTCTGTTTATGTGCTAGAATGTATTCTCCTGCTAGACGTGCTCTGAAGGAACCACAATCTGGACGAACACTTCATCAATGTGTCGTTGGCTGGTCAAGTGTCCGTCAATGCGTAGGAGGCACTAACGCACACGGAATCCTATGAAACCCCACACTATAACATCCGGCGCTGTATGGATGTACATTCAGGTGTCACCCAGCCTAGTGCTACGGTAGCGACAGATACAGATACGACTTTCATGATGTTACAGACAGAGTTGAGTTGATTTTGAGTTTAACGTCCCGTTCAGCAGCGAAGCTATATGAGACGTGGACCTACTGATTAACGTGGAATCCGAACCACATGAGCTCCCGCTGGGAATCGAACCCAGGTCTCCCACGCCAAAGGCGCATACGCTAACCGCTTAGCCACAGAGGAGCTCCACGTGTTACAGACAGAAGCGGAATTCGTCTGAAAAGAGGATCTCCTGCCATGCAAATATGCACCACTCTGCTAGATGACAAACTGTTGGTGAGAGCACTGGGCACTGTGCATCAACCTCCAGTTATTGCCCAGTATGTAGAATATGACTGTCCGATCCACCAGTCATGTGTAGAAGCCGTCTGTCCTCGTGGCTCGTGGTACGGAGCGATCATTGGGACCCCGCGTGTTACTGTGTAGCGTCTTCGTGAAACCATGGAGTCCATATGCGTTGCACTAGAGCCTCATTCCGTTCAATACGGATGTCAATGTTGCGGAAGGATAAACCACACTTGTAATACGCCACTATTTGTTCGCGATCAAAAGTCAAAATTTGCTGAAAGGGCTACCGCATTCTGCAACGAAGCATCTTTAGATGTATGCATACACTTAAATCACACCAACCTTCCTATCACTAAACTCTGTCTCTATCACGCCTTCGCTTATTGCCACGAGATGCTATAGTCGGTGCCTGTGCTGTTTCAGTTTCCTGTCGTGCTAATCAGTTGTGTATCCTTTGAATGTTCTACATATTTTGAAAATTGGGATTTTCTAGGATGTCTCTTTCTTGATGTTGCATTTTTAATGGCGAGCACTGTATATCTCATTATCAACATGAGTTCCTCAAAGAAAGATCAACATTAACCATTCTTACATACTTTTCCAACGCGCTTAAATAAATGAGAAGTAAGAGTCATCTACACTGACTTTAGTAAAGCTTTCGACGAATTTAATGAAATTGAAAGTGGTTAATTTTATCCACTTCCGGTTTTAATATAGGGTTAACGGAGCAGATTGAACCTATCCTTACAACGCTGAATCGAATCTGGAAAACTGCATCTTGATGGCATTTACCGTTTTTGCTCTGCGGAAATCAGTGCTGAAACCAGAAATAATAATAAATTTGAATCACTTCGGGTTTCGGTAGTGTTGTGGATAGTCATGATATGTTGTCTTGAGACGCTAAATAGTTTGCAAAATACTGCTTCTTGCTGGGTTCTATGGTGATAAACGTTGAAACCGAAAAAAAAATAGATTTGAACCACTTCTGGTTTGAACAGAGAATTAACGGAAGAGATAGAACTATCCTTGGGAGTCTCAATTGGTCGCAGAAAATTGTACCTTGATAGCATTTACCAAGGATAGCATAGATTTCTGCTCTACGGAAATCAGTATTGAAACCGGAAATAATAGTAAATTTGAACCACTTCCAGTTTTGGTAGAGCGTTGTGGAATGGATTGCGATGATATGTTGCCCCGAGGCGCTGAATCGTTTGCAAAAACCGTTTCTCGTTATCTTTTTCCATTTTTGTTCTATGATGATAAACGTTTAAACCGGTATTGAAACCGGAAGTAAAATTAAATGGGAACCACTTCCGGTTTTGTTAGTGTTGTGTTGTGGATAGTCATGACATGTTTTCTTGAGACGCTGAATAGTTTGCAAAATACTGCTTCTCGCTATTTGCTACCGTTTCCGTTCTATGTAGATAAACGTTGAAACCGGAAAAGATTCATTTGAACCACTTCCGGTTTGGATAGCGATTTAATGGAACCTATCGCTGGGACGCGGAATCGATTGCTGAAAACCGCATCGCGATATCTCTTACCGTTTTTCCTCTGATAGCTGTCAATAGTTCGACGGACGGACAAAGCTATTCTATAAGACTTACCACACTTATTCATAGCACAGGTTGGAAGTTTAAAATCAATGAATATTTCCACGGATCGCTTTGTTTCATAGATAGAACTGCCGGAAAGTGAACTTTGAAGGTGAATATGTTCAAAGATACCAACTTTCGGGCTGAGACAGGATGTTTTATTAAAGGATTGTAATCTACTCTATTTAAAAATATATCAGTCAAAATATTTTAATGGCGTCGCAAAGGGTTCCATAAATAAAGTGAGGGATTCCCAGATATTTCATCAGGAAAAGTGCGTCTGGTTCATAACTAGAGCCCAGATTTTTATGTATTATCAACCTCTAAAATAAGTACTACATAAATATGTATTAAAAATGTGTGAAATACGTAAAAGGATGTAAATTCATAATGACATATGTACTATAAATTGTATTTTTAACATTAATTCTTTTAAATTTCCTTCCTAATAAAGGATGTGTTTATTTTAAGAGTACTTACAGAAATTCAAGTTACAATATTAGAATGCTTGCATTAAGTGTTCTTGATCTTTTGCAATGTATATACAATAAGTAGTCCATAGACCATAAAATTGTAGTTACTTTTCATTTTTATTTATTTTTTTTTAAATTTTTTTTCAAGGTGATCATCAGCAACTGCGGCCTTCTCCTGCAGTTTACGAACTTGCAATGAAGTATAAGTTGGACGTTTCTTTGTTTGAACGAATGATAAACAACGGTAGAAATTGTGACCAATTACAAGTTCAACACCGAATGCGTCCTGAAATCGCAGATTTGATTGTTCCAGCTATTTACCCTTGTTTGAAGAACCACGAGTCTGTGTTGAAATTTGATAACGTTATTGGAGTTACAAAGAATATATTCTTTTTAACTCATAGCTTTTTAGAAGAACACGTAAGTATTAAAGTAACCACCTCTAACAGCATTTAAGGCTTCCTTAAGCATTACACGCTGAACATATTGCTGATAGGATTCTTTTACCGTAAATTAAAGGTCTGCGCGTACCGGAATTTTTAGCTTGGGCCCGGCCCGTGAAATTATAATGTGAGGCCCGACCCGAGTCCGAAATATGTTTTAGCATATAGGCCCGAGCTTGGGTAATAATCAAATGAGCCCGAAATAAGCCCCAATTACAAACTTAATAATTAACGCAAAATTGTATTTTTATTTACAGTAATTATAGGTTTAATTTTGCAGTTGTGCTTTGAAAGTTCTCCAGAAAGAACGGTCCAATAAATATCGTTGCACAGTATATTTACAAAGTTAGGCCCGAAAAGGCACGAGAAATATGGTTGTATATTTAAAAATTTACGGCTCGAGCCCGAAGTGATATATCGCCTCAAGAAACAAAAAGTGCTAAGCGCCAAAATGCAAATTTCTCACGAGATGAATAAAAACGAATGAAACGCTAATTAATTCCGATTCTTTCTTTCTTCTAGAATTCACTTTCCACTGCAAACCTTTCATATTGTCTCCTGCGACTTGCCTTCTTTCTGCACAACATTAAGCATGAAATGGGTAGTTAGGATATACACTTACGAGGAAACGGTCTCAAGTGTAAACAACCGATTTGGCTGGGGTCAGGATATGTGTTACGGGAGATCAAAGTAGGAGACACGTATTTTGGCGTTTGGGCCGATACGCAGAAATTTCCGAAATATGGGGCCCCAAAATGGCCCTACATGCTATAGCTAGGAAGCGAACGACGTTACTTGTACACAACCGATTTGGCTGGGGTCCGGATATGTGTTACGGGAGACCAAAGTAGGAGACACGTATTTTGGCGTTTGGGCCCATACGCAGAAATTTCCGAAATACGGGGCTCCAAAGTGGCCCTACATGCCATAACTAGGAAGCGTATAACGTTACTGGTACAGAATGTTGGCTTGGGCTGAAATATGTTGCAATATATCCAAAAGTATGGGACTTGTGTTTGTTGTTATGTCCCACAAAAAGGAATGTCAAATGTACAGGGTCCCATGTTGTTAGATTTTCAATAAGGCCATGAAGTTGGCTTATGTGGTACCCATGTAATTCTGAACAGATGTTCAGCTGGCACGAGCCGTCGAGGGGGGTCTGCTGACCAGGCGGGTCTCAACGGGGCGAAAGAACGTTTGCGTTTTTTGCTTCTATTTCTATGACTAGGATGTGTGGAAACCGGGCGAAACACTTTTGTGCAAGAGAGTGAACATTAATATTTAATCGATACGGCGTGTGTTGCCAGGAAACCGGGCAGAATGGCGGAAGTAAAGTTTGCTGGCCTGTGAGGTTTGGTCGGAAGAAAAACTACATCTCCTCGACTTTGCCTTATGGTCTTCCGTAACACATATCCGGACCCCAGCCAAATCGGTTGTGTACATGTGACGTCATTCGCTTCCTAGTTATAGCATGTAGGGCCACTCTGGGGCCCCGTATTTCGGAAACTTCTGCGTATGGGCCCAAACGCCAAAATACGTGTCTCCTACTTTCGTCTCCCGTAACACATATCCAGACCCCAGCACAGTCAGTTGTCTAGAAGTAACGTCATTCGCTTCCTAGTTATAGTATGTAGGGATTCTTTGGGGCCCCGTATTTCGGAAATTTCTGCGTATGAGCCCAAACGCAAAATACGTGTCTCCTACTTTGGTCTCCCGTAACACATATCCGGACCCCAGCCAAATCGGTTGCGTACATGTGACGTCATTTGCTACCTAGTTATAGCATGTAGGGCCACTTTGGGGCCCCGTATTTTGGAAATTTCTGCGTATGGGCCCAAACGCCAAAATACGTGTCTTCAATTTTGGTCTCCCGTAACACATATCCGGAACCCAGCAAAATTGGTTGTGTACATGTAACGTTGTTCTCTTTCTAGTTATAGCATGTAGGGATACTTTGGGGCCCCATATTTCGGAAATTTCTGCGTATGAGCCCAAACGCCAAAATACGTGTCTCCTACTTTGGTCTCCCGTAACACATATCCGGACCCCAGCCAAATCGGTTGTGTACATGTGACGTCATTCGCTTCCTAGTTATAGCATATAGGGATACTTTGGGGCCCCGTATTTCGGAAATTTTTGCGTATGGCCCAAACGCCAAAATACGTGTCTTCAATTTTGGTCTCCCGTAACACATATCCGGACCACAGCCAAATTTGTTGTGTACATGTGACGTCATTTGCTTCCTAGTTATAGCATGTAGGGCCACTTTAGGGCCCCGTATTTTGGAAATTTCTGCGTATGGGCCCAAATGCAAAAATACGTGTCTTCAATTTTGTTCTCCCGTAACACATATCCGGAACCCAGCAAAATTGGTTGTGTACATGTAACATCGTTCTCTTCCAAGTTATAGCATGTAGGGATATTTTGGGACCTCGTATTTCGGAAATTTCTGCGTATGGGCCCAAACGCCAAAATACGTGTCTCCTACTTTCGTCTCCCGTAACACATATCCGGAACACAGCCAAATCGGTTGTTTACACTTGAAACCGTTTCCTCGTTAGTTGGAAATCAAGGAATATGGTGCTTAGCACCTTTCTGTTTTCTGGGGGCGATATGCTTTGTAGGCCCGAGTCCGTGCAGACCTTTACTGTAAACATGTCGTTTGTATTCCAAAATACAAAAAGAAAAGGAAACAAAGAAAATGGAAGTAAATTTTGCTTTATGTTATATGTTGAAACAAACAAGCTTTAGAGTGAATGAGGTTCTACCATTCAACTGAATTAACAGTTATGCGTGCATACGCGCTCATGTGAGTGTGTATTTTTATATATGAAGTATTTTGAGGTTTTGTGCCTTATATTCAAGTACAGGGTGTCTCAGTCATAAGAGGCTCCAGGGAAAGTGTTATAAAAAACTTAAGAAAAGTGTTTATGAAACTAAATTTGTATATGGACTTTACCACAGCGGATGTTCTCACATAACTCGTCGACGTGGCAGCATTGTAAATCTCTGAAATGTGACAACAATGAGATTCCGCGAGCTATATGTGTGTTTCGTATTTCAGTGTAGCTTAGCTTACTGCTCGTGCAGGCCGGTACCCAGCCCGAAAATCTAGGGGCGGGGGGCTGAAGTTAGGGGGGCCAGATCCAACCATATTATAGTTCATCACCATATTATAGTTTCACTTGCAAGCCTTCCGTGAAAATTTTAGGGGGGCGGCTGAAGTTAGGGGGCCCCGATCCTACCATATTATAGTTCATCGCCATATTATAGTTCATTTGCAAGCCTACCGTGAAAATTTTAGTGGGGCCTGGCCCCCCTAAACCCCCTGGATACGGGCCTGTGCTCGTGTATTGATATCCTGTGGAAGATCGCATGTTTCTTGTGAAACAGCATTGGATACGTGGTTCCTTTAAGACATATCAGGAAATGTGAAACATCACGAAACATACATTTATGAAGTAGTGACAACCAGTATGCAATCGTTGAGGAACCCTTCATTCGCAGAAGGTCGGCGTGTTCTGTGCATTATCACATCAGTGCATCATTAGGCCTTTTTTTGACACTACTGTCCAGAGGCGGTTAATGTTAGTGTTGCAGCGTTGCGCAACGACCAAAGTATTTCAAGAAAAAAATATTACTATCAATAGTAGTAAAGAACAGAAAAAATACTTTTTAATACTTGCATATATACACTTTAAATAACATATTTTTTACTCTGTAACTCCGTTCCGTTAATCCGTTTTAAAAAGCGAAAAATAATCCGTCGCAGAGTCTCTAATTTATATTGTATTGCAGCGAGCATACAACGACCAGAGTTCTTCAGCGCGCCAATTGGAGCAAATGTTAAGTCTCCTTTCCCCTATCTCAGAAGTTAAAGGGACTGGTCGTTGCAGTGCTTCTGCAACACTGCACGGTTTCCAGTGAAGGAGAAGATTTTTCACGGTAAATAAGATTTCTGAATTTTCTTTCACTAGCAATTATCAAATGGAATTTGTTTTTATGCATTCATATTTTTAAATTACGGAACCATACTGAAGAAAATCAATATAATTACAATTAAAAAAAGTGATTGCAGAATTACAAAATAAGAAAGAAAATATCTAGTAGAGGAGAAAACAAATGAAAGTAGACCCGCATTTACAAGTTAATTCTTAGCTTATATTGAAATGAAGGGTTCTTCTACAGTAATTTGTGAATCAAATATTAATAAGTCAGTGTGTAGAATTGCTCCCCCCCCTTCCTCCGTGGATAGTATTTTAGTATAAATATATTTCTTTTATAAAATAAGTATATTTTATACTCTTGATAATTTCCACATAAAACTGTATGATGGGGAACGCCACATTGAATTTAGGACTAGTTAGCAATGCTCAAAGGCGTAACCACGAGGGGAGTCCACCAGGTCCGGACCTCCCAAAAATTTCGAAACTTGACTAACATTTGTAGAATTTCTTAACGAAATATACTTGTTTAATAGAGAAACGATTGATGTAAGCTAAATATTTTATTTTAGGCCTCATCGTGTACTTTTCTTTTCCTATAAAAATAATCGTTCTATCATTTTTTCTAAAAATATAGATGACAGTAAGTAAATATTACTTATCGTCTTTTCGGGTGCAGTATAAGACAGGTTCCATATTATGTAGACGTATTGGACCTTCCTCAAATACTGGGGCCGCGGTGGCTCAGTGGTAGAGCGTTCACCTCTGGTGCTTGGGGTCCCGGGTTCGATCCCAGCCCCCGCCAAGTGAACTTTGTGGTGGACAAACACCGTGTGCGTGGGTTTTCTCGGGGTTCTCCCGTTTCCTCCCACTTTCTTCATTCCACCATTTCATTCATTACTCATCATCACCGTCTCCTTTGGCCTAACCGGCGTACCCGCGGGACGTAAAACTCAAAGATTTCATTTCATTTTTTTCCTCAAATACTTTGGACCCCTCCCAGTTAACATTTCTGAGTGTAGAACTGGCAGTGCTGTTTGTTTTTATGTTCTTTGATTTTTTGGCTTCTGTTACAGCTTAGCTCACGAATCTCTGCCGCGAATATAATTCTTTTTTGCTGTCAACCGCAGCAGAGATTCGTGAGCTAAGCTGTGCTGATCCTTCATCTGGCGGGTTTCGAGGTTTCCTTTCCAGAACATATCACATTGGTAAGCATTATTTCGCCTCATGTGGAAGTGGAAGTATATTGTGTTCATCGTGCATTGCGTAACAAGCAAGACGGATGATTTGGAATGTAGTTTTTTTTTCTTTTACGCACATGTGTGTGTGTTGATGTATGAATATGTGATATTCAGAATTCATATACCAGTACCTATTTTGTATCAACTGTCCTGTTTTGGTTTTTAATTATTAGCTTTAATTTTATTGTGTGTGCTTTAATTCTGTAAATAACATACAAATTTTGAATGAATTGTATACCATGACTTCTGTTAAAAAAAAAAAAAAAACTTACAAAAAACATTGACCAGCTTTCAACTGAGGAAAAATTTGCAATTAAGGCTTAGACAAAACAAGCAAAGGGCAATTCAGGAGAGTGTTAAAAAAAATCCACTTTAAGTTTACAGGATATCTATGGCAGTAGTGTTGTTTGCACCAGATACATTTTCTCAATTTATTTTAAATTTTCCTGGATATACTGTGAATAAAGTGTGTTTAATGTACAATTTTTATAACACTAATCTCTGCTAAGAACTCTCTTCAGTCAACGCTGAAGAGGAATTCGGATCAATGTCAGGGACTGAGTTTGCTAGAATGAATCATTTGCAATAATCAACAAAAAAAAAAAAAAAAAAAAGTGAATCTACAAAGCTTCTGAAATTAATATTAATTGTACCTATGGCGTCAGCAAAAGACGAAGTTTTTTTCCACATGAGAAAGAATTGACACTTTCAAGGAATTGAATGTCCCAAGAAAGGATATCACCATTGGTTATGCTTTCCATCGAAAAAGACCTGACAATAAGAATACAGAGTTCAACCAGCAGGTATTAGACAGATTTGCTCCAATCAAAGAGAGGATAAAGAACTTACTAATTAATTAAGATGATTAATCGGATAAAATGTTCTGCATTTTTTTATTTTTTAAAAACAGAATTTTAATTAATTTAACATGTCACATAGAATTTGCATCTAAAGTTATGCTGATTAGTCAATGAGTCAACTTTATATCTTCTGTCTCTTATCGTTCGTACTGCAACACCCGAAACCACAATCCACCGGCCGCCACTGCTACTGTCACTGGTAAAGTGTACCGGTATTGTTCCATGAATTTGTGAACCAGTTGGACGACGAAGAATTAACACTTGACTGATACCAGCAAGATGGGGCAACATGCCAGACGTCTAAAGCAAGTACGATGGCTACGGTGCAATCATTTTTCCTTGACAGAGTGATTTCCAAAGGATTATGATCTCCAAGGTCACATGACTTTACGCCTGACTTTTTTTCTGTAGGGTCACCTTAAAGGTAATATGTACAAAAACAAAACACGCACCATCGACGAGTTACGTGAAAACAATTATCCTGAAATCCAGGCAGTCAGGCCCAATACTCTGGCAGCAACATTCACGAACATGCAGCGCCATGTTGAACTATGTATACAGGTGGGGGGGGGGAAGTCACTTCCAGCACCTTCTGTAATGTATCGTCATTTCTCAACCGTAAAGGTATGTCACATACAAATTTGGTTTCATACCCACTTTTATTTATATTTTTATCCAGGGCCTCTTACAAGTGGGACACCCTGTACAATACTGTCAGCTTATTTGCATTCCCTTTATTAATCTCTTTCTTTGAAAATGGAACTTCAGTTTCAATAAAATTATCGAAGTTAAACAAAATTAAATATAGCCCTAATAATAAACATAAGTTATTTATCCATCATAGCTATAAAATCATCCAGTAATTTTTATTTAGTTGTTATTTAATCTTGGCAGGTTGCAGAAACAACGAGCCACTTGAATGAACACGAAGCTGAGTTTTTTATAGCTTTTTCTGAATATCTGATCTGTCAAGGATATCAACCATCACAAATTACGATACTGGCAGCCTATTCAGCACAAATGTTTCTTCTGAAAAAGGTAAATATATATATATATATATATATATATATATATATATATATATATATATATTGTACAGTATCAATTGCTTCATTTTGGTGGTATAGAATGGAAGAATATTGACACACACTAACCTTACCGTCGTTTAAACACATTTAAGAGAAATAATAGACGTAGTCTTCAAAACTATTGATTATACAGGATGTTTCAAAACAACACCGACAACGTTTGAGAAGTGATTCCTGACACCAAGATAAGACAAAAAGTATAGACCAACCTGGGAGTACAAATGCTTTCTTTCGGAGTTATAGGCTGCCGAAAACATGAAAAAATGAACTATAAAGGTCCATAGCTACAAAACTATTGGACCTACCGTAGTCGGGTCAACACTTCACTTAGGAACTAATATGTCGCTATTCAAAAATACATCTTTCAGAATCTTAAGGTACCGTACTCACAAAGCAATTTTTATAGAGGAAGTTTGGCTATGGGCATGTAATTTGAAGTACTCTCCAACTACCTCTATAAAAAATTGTTGTGGAAATATAGCAGGATTCTGAAACTCGGAAATTTGGAAGGGCACATACTAGTTCGTAAGTGAAGTTTTTACCCGACTACGGTAGGTCCCATAGTTTTGGAACTATTAACCTTTAAAGTTCCATTTTTTCGTGTTTTCGGCAGCCTATAACTCCGAAAGGAAGTATTTGTGCACCAGAGTTGGCGTGGGTCAATGAAAACTTGACCTACCACCCACCGTGACCCACGACCCAGTGACCCACCACCCACCACATATCGTGACCCACTCTGACCCACTACCCACCACGACCTACCGTGACCCACCACCCACCATGTACCACTCTCTTCCACTGTGACCTACTCTGACTCACCAAAATCCATCATCATCAATTCTGAACATGATCCACAGCCTCTTCTGTACTAACTAAAGAGTTTACACTTGTAATAAAACAAGACTGTGAAATTCTCACTAATCGGAGTTTCAATTTCTAGTCAATCGCTCAAGCACCACTCTATTACAATAACGGTGGATCTGACGTTTACAATATCAAATATTAAAGTGTTTGTCAGTGAGGAAATTGAAGCACTTCGAGGTGGGGGGGTTAGTGTGTGCCCTAAATATACTTGTAATAAGAAAGTATTCTTGCAAGTAGTGCTCTCAAACGGGTCGGGTTGACCCGACCCGACCCGTGACCCGACCCGACCCGAGTCGGGTCGGGTCAGCTCGGGTCGGGTTACGGGTCGGGTCGGGTCAGGTCAGCTCGGGTCGGGTTGTCGGGTCGGGTTATCGGGTCGGGTCACTCGGGTCGGGTCACTCGGGTCGGGTTGTCGGGTCGGGTCAGTCGGGTCAGTTCGGGTCGGGTTGTCGGGTCGGGTTATTCGGGTCGGGTTGTCGGGTCGGGTCAATCGGGTCAGCTCGGGTCGGGTTGTCGGGTCGGGTTATTCGGGTCGGGTTGTCGGGTCGGGTCAATCGGGTCAGCTCGGGTCGGGTTATCGGGTCGGGTCAGTCGGGTCGGGTTATCGGGTCGGGTCAGTCGGGTCGGGTTGTCGGGTCAGTCGGGTCGGGTTGTCGGGTCGGGTCAGTCGGGTCAGTTCACTTTGGTCAACTAAGTTTAGGTTGAGCTTAAACTCGGCTGGAGTCGAAAACTGCTGTTTTACACTAGCTGCCTAATTAAAAATAGCAATTTTCAATTGATTTTACAGAAGCCATAAATGTATTTTGAACACTTCCAGCTAGTGTTTTTATGGTAAATGCTTATTTTTGTACTTCTGTGTACTTTAATTTTTAAATGTGGAAGATTGATTTTACCAATCGACTGTAATATTAATATCTACTCCAATATGGAGTCTGGATTTAGAACAAAACTAGAAGTTGTTTAAGCAAGGCCAAAAGAAAGATTGGATATGGACAACCAAGCCCAAGCAGGGCCGCGGTAGCTCAGTGGTAGAGAATTCATCTCTGGTGCATGGTGTCCATGGTTCGATCCCAGCTTGTGTTAAGTAGGCTTTGTGGTGGAGAAACGCCGTGTAGTGGGTTTTCTCTGGGTTCTCCTGTTTCCTCCCACTTTCTTCATTCCACCATTTCATTCATTTCTCATGGTCACCATATCCCTTAGCCTCGAAGCAGAATCGAGGGACCTTAAACTCAGGGGTGTAGCCAAGGGGGAACCATCGTGTCCAGGCCCCCCAAATGGTTTCCTGCCCCCACCCAAATGACCAGCTTTAAAAACATCATAGTAAAATTATCTCGCTTCCTTCATTTAAAAGTAACAAAGTTATTGATAATTAATAATTTACGGTAAAATAGTATGGAGAAATATTGTTTTTCCATACCGATCGAAAAATAGGATACATTTTTGTGACAGCAGATTACACAATTTACTGCGATTTATATTTGACAGTTTAAAGACAAACATTTTAACAAGGTATTATAAATACAGCCATAAAACAAAGCTACTAAACTGATTTGTAAGTACATTATATTTTTATATGCTTTAACAAGTTTTTAAAAGACAGAGAATGGAAAATTTGGTGAGAAACAATGTTTTTATTCAGTTTGGATTTCATTCGCTCTCTTTTATTTCTACTCAGTGTAATAAAATAATTGTTTTTTTTTTTTTTTTTTTTTTTAGTCACGAATAATAAATAAAAATTTTTGTCAGGAAACTATAAAGAAATTAAGTGAAATTTAAAGAAAATCAATCTCGTGTACATAGGTTCTGTATACAAGGTCTTAAATTTAAATAAAAAGGTAACCAAGAAAAGTTTTGTTGCTTTTTCACCCACCACATTCGAACATCGATACGTCACCTAACCTGGAAGATCAAAAATAGTCCCCATCAACATCGACGACCTTCTGAAAACATTCTGGAAGGCCATGGAATTCATCGCGGTAGAAGTTGGTGGGCCGTGAAACGAAGAAGGTATCGGGTGCATTTTGGACTTTTACTAGGGATTTGAATTGGCGGCCTCTAAGGTGATTGTCCAAAGAATGGAACAGGTAATAATCGGACGGTGCAATACCCGGGGAATATAGTGGTTGCAATATTGTTTCCCATCCAAGGCGGAGAATGGTGTCCTGAGTCATCCTAGCCACGTGGGACTTAGCGTTGTCCCGTAAACGAGGACCCATTTGCAATTCAGGAGTGATGGCTCCAGAGTTTTGAGTTTTTGTTGAGCACAGCTCAACTGCTGACACTACACAGTTGCATTGATACTCTGACCAGCTGGTAGCAGTTCCCGATGCACGATGCACCAAACACACAGAAGGACCTTCTTCTGGTACAGTGCTGGTTTCGGCTGTTTTGAAATCGTTTCATGGGATTGCTAACCAATGCTAACCAATGATGACGGCGCCGTGGAGCTTCGTATAGGACCCACTTTTTATCACATGTCAACGCCCTGTCCAGAAATGGCTCCGAAACAGTAAATAAACCCATGCGACTGCCGCGTTGCCTTCTGGCCCGGAGTCAAAACATGTGAGACCCAACTTGTAGTGCTTCCCAACTTGATGGATGTGCTGCCGAATGGTTTCTCCACACACTGAATTGTAGTCCCAGTTCCTCTTTGTACGTACATGTGTTGGTCTTCTGGCATGTGGTGTTTTCGGGTGTTTGGTCATCGTCCTTAAACTGGTTAAACCATCGCTGTACTGTCCGCGTCGTCACGACACCCTTAACAAAGGTTTGGCATATTTTCTGTCCCGCTACAGCGGCGTTTGACCTCCATTTGAACTCGTTCAGCATACATGCTCTTATGACGCTCTGTGGATGTCCCATGTTCCCTCTGTCTTTACGCAAGTTCACTGTGTATCTGAATTGCCACAACCAGGTAGTATGTTGGATATACCCACACCAGCAACTGACGTTCGCCTTATCTCCACTCGCATTCAACTCACGGTGTGAGGTCCAATTGAACACAGACCTCCACGAAAAGGGACAGAACTTTCTGGTTATCTTTATAGTTATGCACAAAAGTATAGCGTTTGGTCCCGGGCAGTAGTTCTTGATTAAGCATAATAAAAACTATCTTGAATATAATTTATGGATAATAATAATAATAATAATAATAATAATAATAATAATAATAATAATAATAATAATAATAATAATAATAAATAAGATAAAATAGTGTTTTTAGTTTTCCAGAAGGAAACCAAACTTTTCCTTTCTTTTAGGCCTGAAAAACACTAGCAGCAACACATTTTTTGCTTTGTACATTGTAGCCGCCCCCCCCCCTCAAAAACGACGGGCCCTTCCTACACGAACCTGCTGGCTACACCCCTGCTTAAAGTGAATATTTCATTTTATTTCACCAAGCCCAGGGACATCGATACAAGAACAAGATAAAGATTGGATATGCAAGACGAATTGCATAGGAATCTTGCTCTTGGCCTTGTTTTGATGATCACCAAGTAGCGATGAGCGAATTTTCTAGCTTTCCGTATAGTATGAAATACCATAATCAAAATCACACTTGGTCTTCATTTGTACCGATGAGGTGAGCATTCTTGGCTCTTGTATAGCATGAAAGATCACCAAGACTACGAAATGCAGGACCAAGACTTGACTGCAAGACAAAGAATAAGACGCAGTATCGATGACCAAGACCTAGGGAGCGAATTGTTTGAATTTCATGAAATAAAATGATGAAATAAAGTGATGAAATAAAATTAGTACTTTATAATTAAATATCAACCTGTATTTTTAAATTCATATTATGTATCTTCTTACGTGCAACTATATATACTGTAAAATACGTTTTAATTACCGAGAAAGAAAAATCAAAGTGGTACGGGTCCAGGAATCATAAGAACCTATTTTGGAATGAAAGTTGAAGGGTTGGAAAAAATCACAGGTGTTCTCCTGTTTCCTCAACCCTTATCATTGTAGTTAAACGATTTCCTTTTGTCTCCGCCAAGAGACTCTTGCTACTCCTTCCGAGAAGACGCCCTGCCGTCCCAGCAGGTGAGAACACTGACCTTGAAGAAAAATTTCGTCACATAGAACTAAAGAAAAAATAAATAAAATAAAAATAAATAAATAAATAAATAAATAAATAAATAAATAAAATAAAAATAAAAATAAATTTCTCCCACATCGGACATTGGTATCAGTTATAAAAAGAAATAACCAAACCTCAAAAGTGCCAAATATTCATTAAGATGCATATACAAATCCCCGCTTGATCTAGCTAGTGGTTAACGTGTAAGACTTCGGTACACGTGGTCTGGGTTCAATTCCCAATGGGAGTGCATTTTGGTGTTCACCCAGTGTTGTGACCATAGTGCTCTCAAACGGGTCGGGTCAGGTCAACTCGGGTCGGGTTGTCGGATCGGGTCAGTCGGGTCAGCTCGGGTCGGGTTATCGGGTCGGGTCACTCGGGTCGGGTTGTCGGGTCGGGTCAGTCGGGTCAGGTCGGGTCGGGTTGTCGGGTCGGGTTATTCGGGTCGGGTTATCGGGTCGGGTCAATCGGGTCAGCTCGGGTCGGGTTGTCGGGTCGGGTTATTCGGGTCGGGTTGTCGGGTCGAGTTATTCGGGTCGGGTTGTCGGGTCGGGTCAATCGGGTCAGCTCGGGTCGGGTTATCGGGTCGGGTCAGTCGGGTCAGCTCGGGTCGGGTTGTCGGGTCGGGTCAATCAGGCCGGATCACGGTTCGGGTCAGTCGGGTCGGGTCGGGTCATCGGGTCGGGTCAGTCAATTCGGGTCACGGGTCGGGTCGGGTCAGTCTTCAACCCGACCCGACCCGACCCGTTGAGAGCACTACTTGCAAGTGTTAATTTCTCAACGCATGCGAAAAGAAACTTCTATTCACAGGAAAATACCTCTGTACAATATGGAAAAGGTTATGGTTTCTCAGTTCACAGTATTTTTCTCACAAGACTTGAAAAATCATTTTTTCATAGTGTATAAAGGTGCTCGAGTACCCTCTGTGAGAGCATCTCCATAAAGTATGCTCATAATTGTAATTTGTGTAATCACTAAAACACCACGTTAAATTTAAGTTACAAATATGAATAATTGCAATTATTACGAATATTTATTCAAAGTAGTTTACCTAAAGCATAGAAGAGACTTACTAAAAAATATGTACAAAGTTGAATAACACAAATAAGCCATTAGTAATACAAGTATACATTTTCTATAACTCGTAATTTTCCACCTTAAAACAAATCTGAAATCGGGTTTATTTCCTGTTGGTAACTTTTTCGTGGTAAATCATCCGCAGCGGAATGATGTCCATCCTTCAGCCAAGAAATAACTAGCTCGTGTACTTTGAGCTTGTCTAGCGGTGGGCAATTAACATTGATGAACAACAAGTTAGACAATGTTTGAGCACTTAGTCTATTTCTAATATCAGTCATCTGTAAATTCATAAGGGAAAATCCCCGTTCGCACTCTGTCGGGGAAATTGATAATAGGCCTACTTCTACCCGATTTCTGCAACTCCTCATCGACAATCTGCTTGTTAGACTTAAGTCTGATAACGATTTTTCTTGGTCAGGTTTGAAATACTCAGCAAGAAGTATCATCTCTCTATCACCATACAACATCTTTTCCATATCAACCATATCAGTTGGCAATGCCGACTCATGGAGAACAGAAACTTCATCTACCATACCTTCGATAGGGAATCTTGTGCATAAATTATCAATTAAAGAGTGATAAACTGAAGATTTCTTATTTGTTTATAAATTTAATTTTTGTAATTACACATGAAGGTTTGATGCCATTACGAAGTTCCCTCTCCCGTCTAGAAAGCGAAAGAGAACGTGGTTCCTGGAAAGTGTTCAGAGGTGAATGGGAATTTCTCTCCTTCTTCTCCTTCAATTACCACACTGCTGTTTGCCATGTGCCAAATTACGATGAATTTCAATTAAATTATCATAGTATAATTATTTCCTTGTTGAATTATCAATACTTTTCAGTGGAAAAAAGGATGAAATTTGAAAGTTCCAAATCAAGGTAAGTAGACCAACGTAAAGGAAAAAAGAGAGTAAAATTTTCCATATAATTATGCGTACAATCCAAACTTAAAATTTCCGTGTAATTAAGCTTACAGCACAAATTTTATGTCTATTTTTCTCACAGCTTTATGGGTTGATTGCCCTGTACTGTATATAACAAACATAAGCTTCAGCAAATATTATAGTAGAAAGCAATGGATATATGAAGCAAAATACTGTATTTTTTGTTTCTGTTTTTTTTTTTCTTAACTAATATCGATCGTTTTCGATCATTTTTACAAACCAACTCACTACCAATTTTCCATATATAGAAAGTTTCCTCCCCCCCCCCCATAAAGGAGAATTTAAAAAAATGCTAGGACACATTCCGTTTATTTTCAATAGGGAGTTAATACACTGAATTTCAGCTCCGTAAGTTTAACGGCTTGCGAGATACTCTTTTTTTCTCGCAAAAATTCGGATCCTCACTACATCCTTAGGATATTATGTATTATAATGAAAGCAATATAACATCCCAGTTTAGATTAAGACCTAACTATATACCAAAAGTCATTTAATTTGACTTTGCAATTTGACCATGATGATCAGGGACACATAGTTACATCAATTTTTTATATATTACAGTGATTCAAAAATGTATTTTTTCCAGTAGTTAACTCCTCTAAAAACTCACAGACCTCGAAAGCCAAGTAGTAGTATAAGCCCTATTGCTATTATTTTAATTACAAATATCAATATCCAAAAGTACCTGAAGTTCTTTTTTTTTACTTGGTTAGATATAGGGCTACTCACCTCAGGTAAGTAGACAGAAACAAATTTTAAAGGAAGGGAGATGAAGGTCTTGAAAGTAAAACGAAGACAAATTTACCAGTCTTCAGAAGATACTGTCTACAATGCAGTGAGCAGAGTGGGTCGGTAGATCACGTTGTCGGTGTTGTTTTGAAACACCCTGTATACAGCAAGGTGAAAGCTAGATTTTTTAACTTAAATGTGACAATTTCAAATTATATATGACTTAGTAAAGCAGCCTAAGAATCAAAATACAGTAGAGCTACCATTGGTCGATTTTTTATTGCTCAAATTTGCAAGATCTCGAAGATTCCATGTCCCAGATATCAAGTGTTATCCTATAGATATACGTAGAATTTCCCAGAAATAGGTAAGATCTTTTATGAGTTTAACGTTCCACAAATATTTGTTTTTTTCATTTGATTTTGAGTTAAGCACCCCTTTTCATCAGCGAGGCTATATGAGACATTGATCTACAGCTTAACGTGGAATCCGAACCATATGAGCTCCTGCCAGGAATCGGAATCGAACTCGGATCTTCCATGTCAAAGGCGCGTGCGCTAACCGTTTAGCCACGGAGGAGCTCCCCACGATCATTCATCGAGGCTAAGGGGAAGTATGATAATGAGATGGTTGATAATGATGGCGTGATAAAAGTAGGAGGGAATGGGAGAACCCCGAGAAAACTAATGCACACAAGTTTGTCCACTATAAAGTCCTATTAACGGAAGCTGGGATTGAATCAGGGCTCCAGGTGTCAAAAGTGAGCACGCTACCATTGAAGCACTGCAACCCTCAATTGGTAAGTAGTATCGTTATAAGTATATTCATAAAAGTATGAAGGAATAGACGGCGCCAATCCTGGGGGGTGTTCATGTGGGTCCTATGTACATGAATATGTATTGTTTATACGTATTTTATTGTTATACGTATTGTTAATATATTTTTATTAATATACGAGTACAACATTTAGCATAATTTGAATTCAATTTGTCTTAAAATCTTCATATATACCTTCTTAGACCTTTGTCTGCAACCAAACACACATCTGAATGCCCCCTCCCCCAAAGTTACAGAGAAATCGGCCCCCTTGGACCTGTCTACTGAAATATAACGTTTTGGAAGAAGCAGTTTATGAACTAGATGAAGGATCAATAAGAAAGATGTGCCATTACTACCACAGCGTTATAAAGATTTCTGGAATGTGATACTTCTTTCAAAGAATGTGAATTGCAGTTTAATTCTTTTCCAGAAGAATTAACTGTGCCTTTTAAGTTAATTTTCAAGATTAAATTGCTGTTTATATTTTTCTGACTGATAATTATACATAAAATGACTATCAGTATATATTCTATACAATTATACATTATATATACATGCTTAAATTATAATGATTGCAACCGTGATTTCCCCCTCCTCCATTTCCGCGTGGAATTTTTGAAAAAGTATCTTTAGTTGTACCTAGGTATGTTATGCCACAAATCATATGTACTGTCCAAAATTCAACCTCTGAATAACTAAGACGAAATTGCTAACAGTGCCGTAACAATAGGCGGTGCAAGCAGTGCAAGCGGTGCAACGCACCGGGGCCCCCAAGCCTAGGGGACCCCGTCGAACCCGTTATTTACTCAGTAGGCTACTGATTTTATTATTAATTTCTTATGTGCAAGGGAAAATCATTTTCAATTTTAAAATTGTCAGCAATTTTAGTAATATTTTTTTTTCTGTTTTTGGGGCCCCAAGCCTAAAGGCCTCGCTGAACCCGTTAATTACTCAGTACTGAATATTTATATTGTTATTCACTTCTTATGTATGAAAAAAAATCATTGTCAATGTTAAAATTGCCAGCAACTTTAGTAACATTTTTTGGGCGAGCCCCCAAGCCTATAGGGCCATTTCTTATGTATGAGAAATAATCATTGCGGTGAAATTCTAGATTACTAGTACCTTTCGTAACATTTTTTTTTTATTTTCGTTCTTGGAGTTCCCAAACCTAGGGGACCCGCTAAACCGTTTATTACTCGGTACTGGATACTTATATTACTGGAAGAAGTAATCATGAAGTTATTTTTGAAGATATTCGAAAATCTTTTTTTATTATTATTATTATTAGATAAGCATGGTGCCAAGAATTATAAATAGGGAACGGAACTTCATGTGCTAAAAAACTCAGAAATATTTATTTATTTATGTGCTATAAATTTTGAAAATATGTGATAAAACTAGAAAAATATGTGACAAAAATAAAAATATTTGGCAACAGAAACTTAAATATTACGTGTATTGTGAACATCTTAAATTCGGTTTTGAAATGCTTACCTTCTAGCGAGCTATTCTTTGGACTACCATAATTTTCTCCAAGTTCTCTATTGTAAATTTGTGATGATTATCTCTAAAAATCACCTTATATTGCTAGAAAGATCGCTCCACGTCCCAAGAAACAATTCTCGCTTATTTGAAACACGAAATTTCACTAACTCTGAAATTGAGCACATCTTCCTTTACCATTTCGCCTTCCAAAACACGTGCAATTTTACACAATGTTTGAAAACCTAGGTTTCTTTAAAAATGTCTCTAAATTTAAACATTTTTTAGCACTTGTCCGTTAGCAACAGGAAGTTCTATCAGTTTCGTTTCTATTATGTGGATTTTACCCACTGAAGCTGACACTGTGTTCGATGAAGATTGAAGCTTTTCTATAAACGAGAAAGAAAGGACAGGTTTGTTGAACTGAATGCTAACTCGAGTTTTACGGATGGATCTTTTAACAGTTCTTGTAGAATTTCTGTGGACGATGCTTTGTCTTTGTCGAGATCGTTTACCACAGATACGAATTGTTCAAAGTTTTGGGCATAATACTCAACGGCATTCAACCAAGTACCCCATAGTGTAACTACAGGAGCAGGAGGAAGAGGAATCCCAGAACATTTTTGATTAAAAATGTCTATTCGTTTAAGTGACTTGGTAAAAATTTTCTCTCCATTTGAAACTCGTCTATCGACCTAGGGGCAAAGAACTCTTATCTTTTCACATACTTTATGCAACGCATGAGCCACACGGGTAACACGCACCCTTTTGGGGTAGCTAACGGCAAGGCCTACTGCAGCTTTTTTTATGTAAGCTGCAGCATCTGTAATAAAAAGAACATTGTCAAATTTTATGCCTTCTGGCCACAAGTTGCATTGCTTCGTTCAAAAGTCTTGTTATCGTTACATGTGTAGCAGCAGATAGCTCTTTGCACACTAGCAAATAATTTTTCGTCAACACAGTTTCGTCATCATTACTTAGCACTCTTACAATCACGTTTCCTACTTTTTTACCACTGGAGTTTGTAGTTTCGTCCATACATACCCAAATATTTTGATGCGCACATTCCGAGCGAATATGTTGTAAAGTTTGCTCGTAACACCTGTGGAGATAAGTTTTCGCAATGTTGATTCGTCACGCGGTTCGAAGTTCGTATATTTCACGAGAAACTTTCGTAATTCAGGGTTCTTTAATTTGAACAGTGGAATATCTGCGGATACAAAAGCTTTGCACAAATCCATTGAAAAAGCGGACAATTTTGACGGTTTACCAGAATTAGACACAATTGGTTGACAGATAAATGCCTGTCTCTTGCTCAAACGTGAAGCAGCAACACTATGCTTTTTGCTCTACAAATGCTGCTTAATTTGTGAACGTTGGTCAGCCGCGACGTATTTACCACACGGTTGGCAAAATAGCACATTGTCATCAGTAGAAAATACATCTTTATATTCATCACAGAACTTCTGCAAACAAGATGAAACACTTGCTTTTATTTTAGGCATTTTACAGTAAGGAAATACATACACTGTGCTGAAGCACCACTTAGAATAGAATAAACGAAAAGACAGGTAGTGGATTTCAAGTTCTGCAGTGTTGCAACTTGCTTGTGACTGGGTAGAATTCCCTCAATAGGACCTCACTTGTAGATTAAAGTAAGGCATCAGAAGTCTGCCAGTCAACGTGCTCAAAGACAAAACAAACTTGACACACTCGATATGAAAGAGGTGTGGGAAAATAAGCATTTTTTTCTTTCGAAGATTTAAATGTAGCAGTCCTCAATGAGTTATTTTATGCCTTTAAAACGAAAATTCTTAAAATATGTATTTACATACGGAAAATTGGATAATATGTTTTTTTTATGTAAAATAAAATTTGCTGAGGTGGCATAAAAGGATATGAACGGCATTTTTGCAAAAGAATGGGCCTCTATCTCACTGCAGAAAAAACATTTATTTAAATAAAGTTCCGTTCCCTAATTATAAACATCTTACTCAGCAACCAAATCGACATTCCACGGTGCAGAGGGCAGGGATATGATAGAGCATCAGTGATGAGCAGAGTTTATAGTGGTTTACAACCAAGAATTAGTAATACTACTCCGTACGTTCATTGCTGTGCGCATAATCTGAATCGTGTTATTAAAGATGCTGCAAAAGTCTCCACATACTTTTCCATTTTTTAAAAATGTTCTTCAAGGTATTTTCCTCTTTTTCCATTTTAGTTCTAGTGCTCCTAGATGGTCACTTTTAGCTCTTAGTGATGAAATGGCTTTAGAATTAAAGAAGGGAACTCTAAAAAACATGTATAACTACATGGGAAACAAAACATACTGCTGTTAACAGCATGAAAGAGAGAATTGCTGATGTTTAAAAGTTCCTTACTGCGGTTTGTCTGACAAGCAACCAGACGAGTTGAGAGTAGCTGAGGCATTAAAGAAGATAGAAACATTTGAATTTGTGTTGGTCCTAATCATTTGGGAAAAGATCCTAATGTCCATGTATGTAACTTCCAAAACTTTGCAGTTTTCTGATATTGATCTGCAAATAGCAGAGAAAAATCTGAAGAAATCACTTCAGCAAATGAAAGATCTTCGGGGAAAGTATGACGAGCTTGTAAAATCCACAAAAGACCTGTGTTCTAAATTGAATATTACAAAAACATTTCAAGGGAAACGCAAAAGGTTTGCAATTAAATATTTTGATGAACTGGCTACGGATAGTAGACTAGATATATAGGAAGATACATTTCGTGTCACTGTATTTTATTCTATTCTGGATTGAATTGTGTCACAACTCACTACCCGTTTCCATGGAATGACTGAAGTGCTCAATAGCTTTTCTTTTCTCACTCCAGCAACATTGTTGTCTGATTCTGAGGAAGACCTTCAGAAATCTGGATTTGACTTTTCTACAAAGTACAGTAGTGATGTAAGATCAGATTTTCCACGGCAAATATTGGTATTCAGACATTATAATAGGGCTAAAATAAGTAACCTTCGAACAATTTGGGAAATAGCTTTATTCTTAGTGGAAAAAGGGTATTCTACTTCTTTTCCTGACGTGCTTACTGCATGTGAAATTTTTCTAACAATATCCGTTAAGTATGGCTTCTGCTGAACGCTCGTTCTCGAAACTAAGGGTTATAATGAACTATTTGAGTAGTAGTACCTCACAACAAAGGTCGACATATTTTGAAACAAACTTCAAGACTAAACATAGACAAGATTGTTTCAGATTATGCTGATGCTAAAGCTAGGAGAAAAAGCTTTTTGAAACAACATTAAATTTTTGTTGTATTTTATGGTATTGAGTCCATTACAATAAGTTTATTTTGAAATTGCTTCAGCAGTTGTAAAACATTCCTCATATCCTCTTTTTATTTCTTAATCATGATGTTCTTTTCTGTAAATAACATGTATATAACTATGGTATACTATGAATAACATCATTTCTTATATTTTTTGTATTCTTAAAAATTGTTTGTGATTAATACATTTTTTCATTTTGACTAATATTGAAAAGACGGTGGATACGATACTCTACTTTTTAAAAGCTCTATAAAATTATCGTAAATTGTGGAATGCTGTAGTATATAAATATATCCTTTCTTGCGTTATTCCATTATCTAAGCTTACTTTGGAAGAAAGTATTTCTGTGTATGTGTGTATGTGTGTTTGTATGTAGTATCGTGCTTGCTCTTTTACTATTATGTTGAAAAATACATTCGCTTGTGGGGCCTCCAAATATCTTCTTGCACCGGGGCCCAGAAGAGTTTTGTTACGGTACTGATTGCTAATATATTTTATTTGATGTACGAGATAATATATGACGCTGAAAGTAGTAATGTATATACAAACTATTTAATTATTATTATACATGCGCACCTATCTGCATGACCATTATATTACGATATCTTCTTTTGTTTCTAATCTGGGTATTCCCATATTTTACTTACAGCTTGCAAAGAAATATGAGTTACCAAATCAAGTTAACATTACTATACTAGACAATTTCCAAGGAGAAGAAAATGACATTATTCTGTTATCCTTGGTAAGAAATAACAGGGACGGAAAAATTGGATTCTTAAGAACAGAGAACAGAGTTTGTGTTGCACTCTCTAGAGCAAAGAAGGGTCTCTACATCATGGGAAACATTGAAATGCTTGTCAATGGGAGCCAAGTATGGCCAAAAGTGAAGACAGCTCTAGACTCTCATAATGCTGTGGGTACACAGTTGACTCTCAAATGCGGCGTTCACCCTTCAGAATTAACAAATGTCACTACAGCAAAAGAAATACGAGAGCTTATTAAACGAGGGTGTCCCAGATTGTGTGATGTACAATTTGATTGTGGTCATAAGTGTAAAAAAATATGCCATTTTTTGAAGGACAAGCATGAAAACTACAAATGCCAAGAAAACTGTGAGAAATTATTATGCGATTTGAATCACAAATGCCCAAAGTTGTGCTATGAAGAATGTGGATCTTGTATGGTTTTGCTTCACAAACAGTTACGTTGTGGACATAAGGTTAAATTAGTCTGCAGTGATAGTATGTGTCCTGTGGAAATCGAAAAGATAATTCCTCAATGTCAACATGAAATTACCATGCCATGTGGTGCAAATCCAGAAACATTTCCGTGCACTAAGTTGTGTGATTTTATTTTACCTTGTGGACATAAATGCAAAAACAAATGCCACAAACAAAATGATGAGAAACACGATGGATACGAATGCAAAGAAAACTGTGAAAGAATAATATGCGAATTGAAACACAAGTGTCCCAAATTATGCTATGAAGATTGTAAGGATTGCACAGTATTGGTGACGAAAACATTTTCTTGTGGACATGAAAATATTTTACCTTGTCATGTGAAAAAATGTCCTGAAATTGTGGAGAAGATCCTTCCACATTGCGAACACAAAGATCAAATGCCCTGCAGCACAGACCCAGCTAGGTGGAAGTGTAAAAATATATGCGAATATCGCTTACCTTGTGGTCACTGTTGTGAACAGGTATGTCACACAGATGATGACCCTGATCACTGTGATTACAAGTGTAAGAAACCATGCACAAAGAATAATAAAAAATGTCGTCTAAATCATCTGTGCACCAAACTTTGTTCGGAAGAATGTGACATATGTACAGTAATCGTAAGTAAGAGATGGTTTTGTGGACATGTTCGCGATCTTGAGTGTTCTTCAGACCCCAAATATTGCGGATATAAATGTGAAAAAATATTAGCATGTGGTCATAAATGTAAGAATAAGTGTGGTGAATATTGTGATCCCAAGTCTTGTTCTGAGAAAACTAACAAAATTATTAAAAGTTGTGGTCACAGTGTTGAGAAGCCATGCAACGAAAGTCCAAGCAATGATGATTGTACTAGTATATGTGATAGACTTCTACCTTGTGGTCATAAGTGCAGAGCCAATTGTAGAGATCTCTGTACTAGAGTTTGTGAAGAAATGGTAGAAACCACTGTTGTTTCCTCATGTGGACATAGTGTGAAATTACGGTGTCATGAAGTACAATTTCAAGGTAAGCTTTCTCATTACGTTAATTCAATTACGTGTTAAAATTTATCGTTTTAAGAATAGTCAGTGATGAATTGTAGGAATATGTTACACAGGATGTATATAAAGTCACGTAACACTTTCTATATACACAAACTTTATTCACGTAAGAACAAGCACACCGAAAGGTACATTAATGTAGACAGTGGCGTAATTAAGGGGGCTTCCAGGCTTAAGCCCCTCTTGGACTTTTATTTACTATTTTAAAGCAAATGAAATATCTTGCAGAATTTTTACATTTCCAGGAATAAAGTTAGCAAAGCCTCCTCAGCCCCCGAACCAAAAGCGTAAATACGCCACTGAATGAAGAGATCCCTTAATTTCACGTTTTTGTGCAAGTGGAGAGACTAAAAGCAACAGGTGTGCTTATTCTATTAAATCGATTTATCTAAGAATTTCTAGTCCTCCTATCACTTCATCTGACCATGCGTTTACTCTCAGGAAGTTAGTGAAGATAGTAATGGTCCGGAGGAAGCTTTCAATTTATTTTCACTTACTAGTGCTGACCAGGAAACCTTACATATCTGGGAATTGTGTACATCAGTCAAAATTTTAAGATCAAAGAGTGTTACCTTGGTTGGGGGTGTTTGTTTTCATTAGTTGATGCCTGTTTTACGAAACATTCAGGGTAATTCCAATAACTGGGTAAAAATACGTAATATTTTCAGCCGTTGGATAATTTGGTAATCACCATACAAGCTTACAAAATTCCTTATGAGTGAAAATTCAAAGAGCAAAAAATTACTCGTAGGTAGAGTGTTCAGTGTTGTTTACAATTTCATTTTCATTTGCCAGAATGAATTATACCTTTGCTATTGAAGTGGCACCTGTTGCTTTTACTCTTTTTACTAGAACCAACTCTTCTTTTAAAGGGCTTTTATTACTTCTGCCTCTTAACTAATTCAGGTAAAGACGTACTTCTGAGTGTTGTCAAGCTTACAACACTTACTCTTTTGACCATAATTGAATATTCAGATTTCAATTCCGGGTACGGATGTGTATGAACTAATCTGACTGCCTGCTACTTGATTGCCACAAGTATGAGTGTATGTGTGCTAGTTATTGACGTTCATAATTTTTATTAGTATATCTACCAGGGGCGGATCCAGGACCGACTTCTGGGGGGGGGACTGGGTTGTCATACTGCTACTCTTAAGGGCTCCAAACTTTGGGATGGGTTTTATTTATATATATAAAATAAGAAAGTTTTCTTCTTCTGGGGGAAGCGATCGCCCCGATCGCCCCCCCCCTGGATCCGCCCCTGATATCTACATAATACTATATTAGTAATAAATGCTTCCAACACTTGCAACATTACTTCCGAACGGTCTTTTTAAGGACACAATTATGTGAACCCTTCGCATTTAGAGAACTATTCGCAATATCGTCTCGCTGCAAACATATTGCTCTTTTCATAATCATTTAGGCTTTCAGTACCTCCACAGAAATTAGAAGGAATAAAACCCTAAGGTTCTTATGCAGAGTCGTTCTGACCCGTGATTAGTGTCATACTAAAGAGTTCGAGTAACATATATTTCCTGCAGTAGTCAGGCATTTAGTATGACGCTAATCATACATCAAACAAGGTGGTAAGTGTTTTAGAGAAAAATCCTATCCAAACAGTGGTCATTTCATATTTCAACTGTGGGATTTTCAATACGCCAGAGTGAAGTAGCACTTGAAAAAAATTGATAACCCACGTTGAAAATGATTGGAAACATGATCCGACATGGAATTTCATAGCTCAGGGAGGAAAATCCTCTTCCCCGGGCCACTTCCTAAAGTCATCACTGTTTGCCAAGGTATGACACAACTCTGAAATGTGAATAATTTAAAGATTAAGTTGTGTGTAAATCCTCCCTAGCTCTACGGTTCTGGAAGAATTAACTCTTCGATGCCTGTATTTTCCTTGCCTTTAATATTCCTAAAGCGATGATATGATTTCATTTAGGGGTAAGTAATTTAATGTCATTACCATATACTTTTAATATTTCAGAAACGCTGAATAAAATGTCACCAGAATTCAAGAAACGTTGTGTGGCACCGTGTGAAGCTACTCTTTCTTGCGGCCATAAATGCAAAGGAACATGTGCATCTTGTGAACAAGGTCGTTTACATCAGCCATGCAAAGGAAAATGCAACAAAGTTTTATTTTGCGGTCATACGTAAGTTTTTCATTGATTTACAACGAACATCAGCTTACATTAGTGATCCAAACGAATTTCGCTTAAATTTGGCAGGTAAATACTATTATTAAATACGAGAATACAGCTTTTTGTTTTGTTTTGTTTTGTTTTCTAGGGAAAAATTGTTCTTGAGGGCAAAAATTCTTATCAAAAAATTTAAAAGTGGGCTTTAAAATTGAAGGAAAACGTAGACCGAAATGAATGAAATTGCGTACAGATATAGTAGACGTAAAATAAGGGAATATGTCTTTTGTATTTTCTTTGAGAAAACAGTTGTGTGGGCCACAGCCCATCCAAACTTATGAGCATAAAATATAAAAATTTCTAATGAAAGTAGTTCAGAAGTATCTAAATACGTGCAGTATTGCATCGAAACAACATACAGAGATAGTACACATAAAAAAGCGAATACGTATTTCTTTTATTTTCTGCCGAAAAATGGTTCGTGGCGGCACAAATCCTCGTCGGAGAAACAGTATAAAATGTGTATAGAGAGATAAGAGGGAAAAAAGCAAGGGCGTATTTTGGAATGTAGCGTATACACGTACAGTGAGCGCAGAAAGTGTTCGTACACCGTGTACACTTTATATTGAAAACAGCTAGCATGAGAACGGGAGGTGGAAAATATATATAAATCCAGAATTAAGACTACACATTAATACATTTTATTTCTGTATACAAGAGAAAGGCCAAACAAACACAATCACTGTTTTGTTCAAACAAAAAGAGAGAATTCCTATCTTGTAAGCGCAAAAAGTCACCGTACACTTATGCTTGAACGACTGTTTATAAACTATATTACGTTATTTAATATTTTGTGGGATTACCCTGTGCGTTAATGATTTCCTGTAGTCTTCGTGGCATTGATTTCACCAACTGTTCTGTAGTTTCGGGAGTGATTAAGTCCCACTCTTCTTGAATAGCTTTTTTCAGGCCTTCTTTAGTAGAGAAGCTGTGCCTTCTGATTCTTGTCTCCAGAACAGACCACAGATGTTCTATGGGGTTAATGTCTGGGGATTGAGGAGGTGTGCGAATCTAGTTTGGGGTATTGTAAAGGAGCCACAATCGAGTATTTTTCGCTGTATGTTTGGGGTCATTGTCTTGCTGAAAAATAAAATTATTTTCAAGACCCATCTTCTGCGCACTAATATGGAGATTTTCCTTTAATATGTTTCGTGCTCGTTTGGGGTGGTCCATCACTTCATCGATGAATTGGAGACGACCCACTCCTGACGCACTCATACAACCCCAAACGAGCACGGACTCTCCTCCATGTTTCACTGTAGGGAGGAGATTTCGAGGATTCATCTCTGTATTCATCTTGCGCCATACCATACACCTCCCATCGGACCCGAAAAGATTAAATTTACTTTCGTCCGAAAATATTACCCTATTCCAGAAGTCTGACCCCTTATCTCTTCACTCTTTTGCAAATTTTAGTATCTTTATACGATTTGTCTTGTTCACCCAGAACTTTTTCGTGGCTACCCGACCATGATATCCATTCTCTCTGCAAATATTCCGCACTGTACTGGCTGATACTTTAACACCGCATGTTTCCAGATTTGTTGCCAATTGCACAGCACTACTTTTCGGAACCTTTTTTATTTCCCTAATAATGTAACGTTTGTCTTGTTCAGTTAACACTCTTGGTTTTCCAGTTCTTTTTTTGTTTCGCACAGTGTTACAAACTTTATACCTCGCAATTATTGTTTGTACTGTTGAACGAGGCCTGTCTACAAGGTTTGCTATCTCTCTCAAAGACTTACCCTTCTTATGCAATTTAATAATAACTTTCCTTGTCTCCTCACTTGTTTCTGTTCGGTTGCTCCCCATTTTGACAGCCCAATGTAGCTACAGTTTTTCACTTCTATTCGCAACTAAACTCACTCTGTCACTCGTCACTGCCATACAGAGGTACACCTTGTCTCAAAAAGGTTGAGCGCATTCTTTATTGGTGTTTTGAGGCAAAAATTTTCTAAGTCCAGCTTCGGGTATCTTCGGGAAAAAGTAAGCCAGGTTCGAACCTCCAAGCCAGCCTTTGCAATCGGGAAAAAGTTTGCAGATGTGTTTTTCTTCTTTTAAATATAATAAGACTTGTTACCAAGTGTTTAAAAAAGCAACATTGATTGAAATACTTAATGATACAATATTTCAAAACTTTTTATTAATGTGAGCACATGCTTGTTTGTCATTTAGCTCTCTATACGTAATGGAGCATTTAAATACGTTAAAGAATCTTTCCATATGTAAAAGAATGCTCAAAGTTAAGAAATAGAACATAATTATCGCCTGAGTACTAAAAAAAGTCAAAGTAGAACAGAAACAGCGTTTGTAATGGATATGAATGTCATAATTATCTTGAGACCCGTTATACATCGCTAGAAGCTGAGTTCTAGAAGTCCTTGTGTTAGCTCATTGGTAAGCTGTCGGATTTCAAATCATAAGGTTGTGAGTTCGAATCCCATCTGGGTCAATATTTTTTTAAATTATATTTTCCGCAATGCATGAAAAATTATATAAAATAATTACATTAAAATACATAAGTTGTTTATATATAACATAATAATTGCAGAACATAGTAATTATTATGTTTAAAATATAACATCTGAGATAATTTTCACAGTAGGTCGTTATTATATATGAGAGTGTTAAATACAAGTTAAGAAAATCGTTTAATAGCAATAAATAAGTTATGTAGTGTATTTATTTGCAGCTATTTGTCATACAGATTTAACTTCTCAATATTCTCATTACAGTATGTTATTTATATTCGTGAAATACCGTATATTCCTACGGATATAGAAAGTGTATAAACAGAGTATCCAAAGTCGTATCCTGCTTCAAGACACATAACTTTTCCCGATCCCCTTCACGTCACGGGAAGAAACACAAATTCTCTTTAGAACGGAATGTCGTTACTTAGAGTCTCATTCGAATACGGTGAATATGCTTTTGTGTATTCATCTCTCTCTCTCTCTCTCTCTCTCTCTCTCTCTCTCTCTTTCGCTTTGTTTATGTGTGTGTGTTGCGGAATATCCCAAGTTGAATACAACATTTGCAAAGTATATGAGCATCATTGTCATCGAATACCAGAAATTGAAAGTCGTGTTTCTTCAGGTTAGGTTTGCGTGTTCATGTTAGCTCACTGGTAGAGTACGGACTTGCCACTGAAGAGGTCTTGAGTTCAAAGCCTACAGCTAATTATCATTCTTTTGTTAGTAGGATTGCACAGAAATCGGATACAAGGAGTGGTTTACTTCTAGAAATATTTTCAGAAGCGTTTAGGTAGCCCTGAAAAGGGCTGTTTTCGGGAGCTAAGGCGGGGACATTAATATTGTGTCCAAGACCCTTCTGAATTTATTACACGCTCCATTCTTCTGGGCATGGAATCTATTACATGGGTGACAAATCTATCTCCTTCCCCTACCTCCAGCCATGCTTCGGAAACAAGATGCCACAGGTCATCCTGAGTTCTTGGTGGATCTGCCTCAGGCCAACTTTCCCTTAGAGTACGCTTCACTTCTGCTCACATATTTTCCATGAGATTGAGGTCTGCTCCACGAGGCGGCCAGTCGATTAAATCAATCTCAGGGTGCCCTGCGAAAAATTCCTGAACCACACGGGAATTATGTATTGGCGACTGGTATTGCTGGAACTGAATTACACCATCAGGCTGAAATACTCGTACAGATGGCACCATGATATTACTGATAATGTCTAAGTACTGAGCATTGTCCAGATGTCCTTCAATTCTATGAAGCTGTCCTGCTCCGCGACTGGAAATCCAACCCCAACATAAAATAGATACATGGCCACTGCGATTGCAAGCAGCCACATATCCATGGTCATATCGGGTGCCTCTCGGACGATACACAAAACGGCGTCCCTCCTTTGATGTTGTGAATATGGATTCATCTGAGAAAACTACGTTTTCCCAATTGAGACCCACATTCGCCTGTGCAAACGCGAGACGGTAAATTTTGTGGTCGTCTGAGAGTTTTTCCTTCACGTCAGCAACACGGCCACGTAACCCAGCATGACGAAGCCTTCGCAGAGCTGTATGCTTACTAACAGGAAAGAGAGAAGCTTCCCTTATCTGTCTAGACGTCCTTAGTGGGTCTAAGCGGGCTTCGTTTACTAATCTCGCATCTTGGGCTTTGGTTGACACATGCGGACGACCAGGAGATCGTAAATTACCAGTCTGACCTGTAGCATCATATTTCCGAATCCATTGCCTTCCTGTAGAGGCCGGGACACCTACTCGCCTGCTAGCTGCAGTTGCAGAATAACCTTCCAACTACCATAAAGTAATTACTGCTGTACGTCTATCCATAGTTACCAATGTTCTGAGCTGTGAGAAGAAAGCAATAGGTAAAAGCTAGTACCTGACGTGTGATTGGTTACTTGCACGACACGCCTATTGTGGGGAACAGCGTTGCCAGATCTAGCATAATGATGCTAGATCTAGCATAATTTGCATGTCTCTAGCACCTAGCATCTTGCTTTTAGCATCCTGCCCAAATCTAGTACAATTTCAGCAAGTTATCAAAAAGCCGTAAAACCTGGGTAAGTTGGTCGTGGGAAGAAAAAGAACGGCAGAAATGTATCCTCTTCCATTGATTCATACACTCGGTAAACCATACAGGCAGTCTTATTTTCCTAAGTAAGTTCGGAACGGCTTTGGGCTTTTCTTTTTTCTTTCTTTTTTTTGTGGCTCCACCCAGGGTTTTCTAATCCTTTAACTCCGAGGCATGGGCGGAGCTATGGGGGCCATTCTCCCCCCAACTTTTTGACAACTTCACCATCTTTACTTCTGACTTCATGATCATATTTATTCCTGAAATGACAGCTCCGAGACCGACCAAAAATCTGCCCCCTCCCCCAGCAGACGATTCCCAACTCCGCTTATGCTGCGAAGTAATTTTCTTTCAAAATATGTAAACAAAAACTTTGCATTCATTTATACGATATATACGCCATTGAGTTTGGCAACGACTGCAGTAATTTAGTTGAGTTAAAATTTTGGTGCGTGAAGTATTGAGTTCTATCCATGCATTCTTGCTCTCTGTGTATTTTAAGTTACGTTATCGTATCTCAACTTTGTTTTTTTTTAAACTCCTGAATTAGTAATTATGAGGATCTAGCATAATTTGACCGAATCTAGCATAAGTTCGATCAGGTTTTGGAATAATTCCGAGCTGTGAGTCTGGCAACGCTGGTGGCGAACGACTTGGTCAACGACTCGCGAAAGAAATCTGAAAATGGTGCGCCGTAATAATAATAATAAAAACAGTTTTTATAAAGGAATATTAATACATACGAAAAGCTGTTTAAAGAATGAATTGTAATACTGACTTTACACGTATAATATAACGAGATACTTTGTATAAATTGATAATTACTTGTATTTTTGGGCAGAAAGTGCTTCTACATAAGCACTATACCAAATATAATGTTAATTTAAAAATAACAAAAGAAGAATGTTTTCAAAATATATATAAAACATACATTATAATATAGTTAGTTGCTATGTAGTTGTTGATAGATACCTAACAAACATGTACGATTGCAATACAGTCTATGTGCATATTCGTTCAAAGAAAATCAACGAATAAAATTGTTTAATACGTATCATCGTTTTGTGATTTCAATTAAAAGGTGAGAATACTAGTAAATGTAATCACAGAAGATATTTTAATGTGTAAACAATTACTACCACTCGAAATCTATTTATATTATTAGCCGAACCAGGTTGATGACTACCTTTGGTGAGTCGTTGTAAAAATTTTGGTTTACCTCACCCGGGACTCTTGTAAATTCATATCCCGAAGTAAAGTAAGGGTGAATTTACTTCTGTAATAAGGTTAATGACTACGAACTTGACAAGACTTAGAAGTGGTAGAATAATCACAAGAAAAATGAACGGTGAGACAATGCAGAAAGAAACCAGTGATAGTGATAACGGTGAACAAAATGCAGCACCAGGAATGACATTAGAAGACCGAATTTTATTAGTCTTACAGCGGCAAGAACAAAGCCGAAAAGACGATATGGAAGCCATGAAGCAAGAATCCAACAGACAATATGAAGGATTAAAACAGATGATAGAGCAGAAGTCCGAGGAATCCAACAGACGATATGAAGAATTAAAGCAGACGATGGAGCAGAAGTCCGAGGAATCCAACAGACGATTGGAGCAGAAGTCAGATGAGACGAAACAATTTATTATCCAGGCAATGAATGACATCACTTCGCAGTTTGATGAAAAGTTAAAAATAATATCTGAGGATTGCCAGGATAATCAAAACCATCTAATCCAAGAAGTCAGTGGTGTAAAAAGGGATTTGGAAGCAATAGAATCTTCTGTACAGCAACAAAAGATTCAGGTCACGGATAACTCCAACCAGATACGTGTGAATACACAGTTGATAGCTACCTTACAAGAGAAAATCAGGACACTACAGATCAAGGACAACACATACCACAACAACATGGATAATGATCGTGTAGAATTCCCTTGTTCACAAGAGATGACTTCGCCTTCACCCGTATCTGATGAGGACATTATTTTGGAAGAAATTCATCCGAGAATTACAGATGGGCGGAAAAGAGATGGTGCAACTACACATCACGCCATAAGTAGGAATTGTCACTCAACAAGAACACGGAATGATAAAAGGAAGGTAAAGTTAAGCGTAAAGATGAGTGAAATACGTGCTATGAGTAAGTTCAGTGGTAAATGTAATGAGAATGCTACTTCTTTCCTAGAAAAATTTCAGGACGAGTGCAATATAATGTGTATAGATAGATCACAATATATGAAACTAATCCCTCATTTATTACTCCCACCATGTTCTTTATGGTTTAAAGCAGTACGAGATCACGTTAGTACGTATGAGGAATTCAAAGCAGCGCTAATCGCAAATTACGAAAATGACTTTTTGCTTGCAAATAGAGATGCCACGATTAGAAACCAACCTTTTAATCCTCGTTTGCACAAATCTGTTGTCGAGTTTGTTGTAAATACATACAACGAATTAAAAGTTGTAAATCCATTGCAATCGGAATCTAGAATCATAGCCTCAATTCGAAATTTGCTACCGTTTAAGTTACAACAGATCCTGTTTTCTACCCAGTGTATGAGTTTTAACCATTTATTAATGCTTGTTCAATGTTATGAAACTCAATACCATGCTCTGAATCAACAAGCAGGAATAGGCAAAAGTAAAAATAATTCAGATCATTTTGTACCTGTTCGGAATCTAAATATCCGTAGTGTGAACGATACGGAACACAACCTAAACCGAATAAATTCAAGCAATCAGAACGATCAAAATAGGCAAAGCTATGTTGGTAATCAACCTAACCTAAACAATCGTGACAATAATTATGTCAGATCATTCAACCGAAGTAGACACAAAAACAATCGAAATACATGGCGAAATTCTAGAAATGCTACAAATTCTATGTATAGACATAATCGTTGTTCAAGAGATGGCATGTCGTATCAAAATCAGAATCACGACGCAATACATGTACAAAATATTGCGGAACCTAATCATGATAGTGCAGTACAATGTACTTTATTAGAATCATATGCTAGTACAAATTTAAACTGACTCTAGTTAATGAAGTAAGGGTTAAACCCATACCAGCTATAGATTCTTGTGAATATTTATTTTTAAGTTTATGTGTTAATATCAATAATGAAAACAATTCTTATGACTTCGATATGGACTCAAAGATATTTTATCACATTTGTTTCAACAAATGATAATTTTCAAATGATTTTAATTCTTTCTTGTTAATATGAAGAATTATAGTTCGATTCATTAAAAGCAAAGGTTATTTATAGTATATTTGATTTGTGTTGAAACTTAATTGTCAAAGATTATGTTAAGTATATGATTCATTCTATTAAGCTAATTATTCGACGACTGTCTTCATGCACAATCTTATATGTTACTTGAATAAGATTCTTCTATATTCTCACGCCCGATTGATACAATGCATACTGTAGAATATCATCTAAAGTAATTAATATATAATGCGCCCTTGATCATGGTGACTCATGTTTTGAAATGTAATTGCTTCTTACTATTTTGAATTCGTACCCTTCGTTAATTATATAAATAAGCGACGACGTTTTAATAATAAAATATATATATTAATGTAATAAAAGATAAATGATAATGAAATGAAAGATTAATTATAAATATATTTATATGAATGAAAATAAATAATGTTATATATATGCGAGGGTCGATCAAAATGTATAGGACATAATTAATGGAATATTGTTCTTATAAACGGACCAGTGGTTCTTAAATATAAAATCCAAGCTCCCTTGTAACTTTTATATTCAGTCCCATCGTCGGGCGACATTTTATATAACGAGATACTTTGTATAAATTGATAATTACTTGTATTTTTGGGCAGAAAGTGCTTCTACATAAGCACTATACCAAATATAATGTTAATTTAAAAATAACAAAAGAAGAATGTTTTCAAAATATATAAAAAACATACATTATAATATAGTTAGTTGCTATGTAGTTGTTGATAGATACCTAACAAACATGTACGATTGCAATACAGTCTATGTGCATATTCGTTCAAAGAAAATCAACGAATAAAATTGTTTAATACGTATCATCGTTTTGTGATTTCAATATAAAAGGTGAGAATACTAGTAAATGTAATCACAGAAGATATTTTAATGTGTAAACAATTACTACCACTCGAAATCTATTTATATTATTAGCCGAACCAGGTTGATGACTACCTTTGGTGAGTCGTTGTAATAAAAACATATACCATATACCAAACAGATTGAGCGATATGATTATAGCTGTTTTGAGACTAACACTTTCGAAGTCCAACTTCGGGTGTCTTCGGAAAACAGTAAACTAGAGCTGCTGGTTCGAACCTCCAAAGCCAACCTTAGTAATCGGGAAAAGATGTACAGATATGTTTTTCCTTCTGTTAAATATAATAAGACATGTTGAAATGGTATTAAGTGTAGAAAAAAGTAACATTGATTGAAATACTTAATGATACAATATTTCGAGACTATGTATTCACACTCTCGTTTCGTCATTGTGATTTCCATACGGAAAAGAGCATTTACGTATAAGCTCAGTTATATTTCAGAAGCAGCTTCCGAAAAGCGGTCATGTTAGCTCAGTGGTACACCACCGAGCGTTTAAATCGTGAGTTCGATACCCGTTCAGGTGAGATTACAATTCATCAGTTGTATATATATTTTCATATCATCAGTTGTATATATGAGTTGAATATATATATTCATATCATCAGTTGTATATATCAGTTGAATATATATATTCATCTCATTTCAATTCATAGTAATTCTTATCTTTAAAATATAACATCTGAGGTATTCACAGAACGTCGGTGTGTTATATGTGAATATTGAATACAAATTTAAAAAAACGTGTAATAGCAATAAATAAGTTATGTAATATATTTATTTGCAGCTACTTTCATCGCAGATAACTTCTCAATATTCGCATTACAGCATTTAGGTAGAGCATATCGAAAATCGGATCGTGGTTCAAGACAAAAAACTAGCTAGCCCCAAACTGTCACGTAAGAAATTCACGAATCGCAAAAGTAAAGTGAAGAGATTGAGAGCGGTAATTCCTTAATCGCTCTCTCTCAACTCTCTCTTGTCTGCATTTATACATATAAAAGTGTATGTATGTATGTTCCATCATAACTCATGTATGCCTAGAGCAGGGTTTCTCAACCTGGGAGTCGCGGCCCCTAGGGGATCGCGAAGATAGGCGGAAGAGATAAATATAGTTAGAATCTAATACCAGAAATTATTTTTAAATATTATTTTTAATTTTGTTCTGATAGGCATACTTTTATTTTTTATACACACTGTAAAGAACAATAAAAAATAAGTCTACTGAACATTTTCAAAGGGTGTAGAATTCGTGTTACTATTCGGTTCAAAGTCTCTTGTCGTCGCGAATTCTGTCGAGAAATTTGAAGCTTAAAATATACAAAACGATAATCATGCCTGTTGTTCTGTATGGTTGCGAAACATGGTCGCTTACTCTGAGGGAAGAACATAGACTGAAAGTATTTGAGAACAAGATCCTTAGACGAATATTCGGACCCAAGAGGAACGGGAATGGGGAATGGCGGAAACTTCATAACGAGGAACTACATAATTTATACGGTTACCCAACATTGTTAGGGTCGTCAAGTCTAGGAGGCTTAGGTGGGCAGGTCAGGTAGCTAGAATGGAAGAAAGTAGAAACGCTTTCAAAGTCTTGACTATGGAAGACCAAACGGAAAACCACCATTAGGAAGACCTAGGGGCAGATGGGAGGACAATATTAAGATGGATCTCGCTGAGATAAGAATACAAAGTAGAAACTGGATCCAATTGGCTAAGGATAGAAGTCAGTGTAGAGCTTTTGTGAACGCGGCATTGAACCTCCGGGTTCCATAGGCCATAGAATTAGTTAGTTAGTAGAGTTGTTTAAAAATGAATTTAAATCAAAGAGGTATGATATAAAACTAATGAGAACAGTATATAGAAATACTAGAAAAAATACACATGAAACAAAACCTGCACATTGAAATACAATTAAAATTAAAACCTAATGAGATACCTAAGCATGGCGTAATTTCACTAGTGCAGCAATGCCCGGTTCAATCTTCATGACGAATATTATCAAGCCATTTTCAACTGATAAGCGATTTCTTATCTTTGTTTTAATGTTTACCATAAAAAAAACACTTTCGCACAAGTACGATATAGCAAATGGAATTATTACTTTTAAAGCAGCAATCACCAGACCAGGATATTCTTCTCTCCTCATCAGGCAGAACTTGTCCAAGTCTTCGTTACAGAAAACCAGTTGCAAAGACTTGTCGCATGATCATTCTATTATTTGGTCAAGAAGTTGTGGGCTTAGATCGGATACGTTAATGGCCTCTTCAATGAAGGAGTTTAACATCCATCTTGAACCAGCACCTTCGTCGTTGGGAATATAGATATTACAGTTACTGTATCCACTGTCAGGGCCGGGCGCCGAAAAGAGGGGCCACACATTTCGGAGGAAGTATGTTACTCAAGTTAGGAAAGTGCATGTGCACATGTGTAAAATAGAAGGAAAAACGTAATAAAATGTGCTCAAAATTAAGGAAAGGTAGGGTTTATTTTGAAAATGTTATTGAGCTTCGTGCCAACCATGGTGGCGCTTCGTAGCTAGTCTGTCGACGTCACTCATATATACGGTGACATTGTACTATACTCTCGCCCCGGGCAATGATTTTCCATGGCACTGTTCACTATAAACAAACAAAAAAAAATGGATTCTACTATTATAGAAATAGGTATGTTAAAAATCCCACACAAGCTTATTATAAAACAAATTATAAAAGGGTCGCTGGCAAGAGCGTGTGATAAAAGGGGTTCGTGATAGGAATTAGATTGAGAACCACTGGCCTAGAGTAATTTTAACCACATTTCTTATAGTTTCAAAAAGAGTGCTGTCGGGTTACCTATGGTGAATGGGAGGGGGATACATATAAAAGATTGCTAGAAAATGATCGATATTAGATTCATAGTTTTCGGGGTCGCTTAGATAAATAGTGAGACTTTCAATTTCGCTTAACTCCGATTAAGCTCATTAGCAGGGATGGGCACGAACGACTTTTCTTTGAAACTCGACTCGACTCGAAACAGACATCTTTGAGGTCTACTCTTGGACTCGGCGCGAAAAATATCTTCCAACTCGACTCGGATTAGAGTCAAGTCGAACCAAAACGAGCCAAATCCTGTGTGTAGTCCTACCTAGACCATACATAGACAATAATTATTCTATCATCAATTATACTACTGTTACTACAAATAATAATAATAATAACAATAATAATAATAATAATATTAATATTTATTATTATTATTATTATTATTATTATTATTATTATTATTATTATTATTATTATTATTATTATTATTATTATTATTATTATTATTATTATTATTATGACAACACCGTGTACAAACATGAACGATAGATGGTTAGTAAAGGTATACTAAAAGCTAGTTGACTGCCGACGTCGGTAGTCATGAAGTCTACAAGGCAAGGACATCGTTCATTACCCTAAGCTGTAAGCGTCGGTGGACTACAGATGGTCAACTATTAACCTCTCGCCAGAAATTGGTGTCCCCGCAGCGACGATCCGTGATGGCCCAAGTTCCATTTTGAAAACTTTACTACCAGCGGCAGAGACGCGATGAAACGCCAACGAACCACAAAATTACTCTCCCAAAATATGTTAAAATGCCTATATGTGTGATTTGTTTATATTTAGGTGAAACAAAAAAACACAAAACAAATACCCCGGGGTGGACGCGAACTATCAATATTACGATTACTAGGCACGTGTTCTTCTGACTTCCCCACGGAAACGATCATAAAAAGCTTGGTTGTTGAAGGATAAATCATTGACGTCTTAATTTAGCCAATCAGACAAACCCCTACATCTCGAGTTCTAGGAGGTCATACCGTGAACCGTTTCAGATTTATTGCTTTCTGGTGGAGTACTATCCATGCGCAAAATTTGAGCATAATAGCCGACATGCATCTTCGGTGCCTCTTATCTTTAGTACAATTTTAACCAGAGATGGTGTGGGTCAATGAAAATTTGATCCACGACCCACCATGACCCACTATGACCCACCACCCAAATGACCCATTGGCCCACTCTGACCCATCAACCATCGTGATCCACTCTGACCCACCACAAACTATGAACCACTCTGAACCATTGCGACCAACTCCGACCCACCAAAACCCATCGACATCAACTCTGACCGATGACCCACGTCCTCCTCTCCATTGACTAAAGAGATTACACTTGTAATAAAACAAGACTGTGAAATTATCACTTATCGGAGTTTGAATTTCTACCGTCATTGGCTCAAGCACCTCTTTGTTACAATACTGGTGGGTCTGACCTTTACGATATATAATGGCAAAGTGTTTCTCATCTTCCGAATTAAAATGAATTTAAATTTATCATATGTAATTATTTCTTTGTTGCCTTACAGACACATTTCAGTAGAAAATAGGGTGAAATTTAAAAGTTTCGAATCAAGGAAAAGTAGACCAACGTAAAAAAAAAGAGAGAGAGAGAGAGAGAGAAACTAATTTTCTATATAATTAAGCATGCCGCACTAATTGAAAATGCCCATGTAATTAAGTTTAGAATACAAATTTTATGGCCATTTTTCTCTAACTTTATGGCTTGATTGCCTTATGCTCGGAACGCTCCATATATTAAACACCAGCTTCAGCAATTATAAATAGAAAGCAGTAGGTATAAAATTCAAAAAGAACTTTAGTTTGCATTACTCAATTTTTTTCTCAACTAATATCAATCGTTTTCGATTATTTTTACAAATCAACCCACTACCAATTTCCAATATATAGAAAATGCACCCCCGTCCCCCCGCTCATAAAAGACAATTTTAAAAAATGCCAGGGCATATTTTCTTTATTTTTAATAAAGAGTTATATGCTGAATTTCAGCTCTCAGTTGAACGGCTTGTGAGATACTAAATTTTTCGCAAAAATTCGGACTTCTACTCCCCCTAAGGATATGTATTATAATGAAAGTGACACGCGTATGATAACTTCCCAGTTGGGATTGGAGCCTGATTATATACCAAACGTCAATTCATTTAACTTTGCAATTTGTCCGTGATGATTACGCAGACATAATTACTTTCAATTTTTTATGATACATATCCTTATTTCATATGTTACAGATGATTCAAAAATATTTTTTCAAGCAGTTAGCTCCTCTAGAATCTCACAGGCTGCATCCCAAAATCCAACTCCTACTATCCTATGACAATCCAAAAGTGACTGAACTTTTTTTATTAGGAACAAATGACAAAAGAAAAATGGAGATCTTGAAAGTAAAATGTAGAAAAGCTCGGTGCCCCCAATAACTCCATATTTCTCCGCCCCTTCATTCCGAACTTAAAAATAAAACTTAATTCGAATATGGTTAATTAGTGAATTTATTACAGTTAAATTCCACTCACTACATGCTACAGCTACAACTATGTAAGAAAAAATAACAACTGTGAAACATGTTCTGAATTACTATGACATTTCTTACGCTATTATTAAACATATTAGAATAGTAAAAGAGGATTGTTCGTGAAATAGTATATTTGCTCATGATTTTTAACTTTTTATACGGAAAAAATTAAAATATTATTCAAGTTTTAAAATTTGCACTCTGCAAATATGTTGCCCTCTAGGCAATGGGACTAATGTGGACTAATGGGAAATGCTGCACTGTTAGCGGCGCTGAAAACTTACGATTCATTCTAACATCGGTTGATTTCGATATCTTTATGTCGCTACGTAACCACCCTGGGTGCTAATGGGAACTTAATTGGACTTGAATTGAAAGTAGAGCTATTCACCTAAGCGACCACGAAACTATGGGTTCAATAATAATATCGACCCGTTTCTAGCATTTTCGATATGTATCCCGACAGTACTCTTTTTCCAGACTGTAAGAAATATAGTTAAAATTGCTCTAGATATATCAGAATTATGTTGAAACACACACATAAATCCACTTTTATATTCTGTATAAATAGAGAGAGAGTGAGTGAGCGAGCGAGCGAGAGAGGGCGACTCAAGGCATCACCACTTCCACATTGCAAAAGCATATATATCAGGAATTGAATTGAAAATCTATGTAAAGACTTTCTGCTGTGGCATGCTTCATAAGGACAATTCCAGTCTGCTCACGTGACCTTTGGGGTTCATGAATTTTTTTTGCGAGCGTTCCGACTTTGGATTCTCTGTTTATACCCTCTGTTTATGCATCGAATAACTTTTCAAGAACATAAATGACATTCTATATTATGAATGTTGAGAATATGACAAATAGCCGCAAATAAATACACTACATGATTTATTTATTGCTATTGAACGAGTTTCTTAACTTGTATTTACATCCTCATATATAATACCGACCTACTGTGAAAATTATCTCAGATGTTATATTTTAAACATAATAATTACTATGTTCTGCAATTATTATGTTATATATAAACAACTTATGTATTTTAATGTAATTATTTTATATAATTTTTCATGCATTGCGGAAAATATAATTTAAAAAAAATATTGACCCAGATGGGATTCGATCTCACAACCTTATGATTTGAAATCCGACAGCTTACCAATGAGCTAACACAAGGACTTCTAGAACTCAGCTTCTAGCGATGTATAACGTACCTCAAGATAATTATGACATTCATATCCATTACAAACGCTGTTTCTGTTCTACTTTGACTTTTATTTTAGTACTCAGGCGATAATTATGTTCTATTTCTTAACTTTGAGCATTCTTTTACATATGGAAAGATTCTTTAACGTATTTAAATGTTCCATTACGTATAGAAAGCTAAATGACAAACAAGCATGTGCTCACATTAATAAAAGGTTTCGAAATATTGTATCATTAAGTATTTCAATCAATGTTGCTTTTTTAAACACTTGGTAACAAGTCTTATTATATTTAAAAGAAGGAAAACACATCTGCAAACTTTTTCCCGATTGCAAAGGCTGGCTTGGAGGTTCGAACCTGGCTTACTTTTTCCCGAAGATACCCGAAGCTGGACTTAGAAAATTTTTGCCTCAAAACACCAATAAAGAATGCGCTCAACCTTTTTGAGACAAGGTGTACATACTCAGGTGAATACTAATGAACCCCAATTGTGGTGTCTTTGTTTCGTGTTCTTACGTCAGGTGTACGATCACTTTTTGCGTCTACTTTACACACTCTCTACCGAGTTTATTTACTTTCTAAACATTACACTTGTTTTTGTGGTTCTTTATTGATATATTCGTAAAGTTTAGTTTTCATTATTCATATTGTGTGTCTTATTACACTTCTAAAATTTTCTTTTTCTTTTTCACAGGCATTCTCATTTCAATAGCATAGATGTACGAACACTTTCTGCGCTCACTGTAGGTCCAACCAGACCGCTTTAATTACCTGCGATCTGTGAAAGATTTGTGTCGTTCACTACTCAGTTTCCGCTGCCTCTATGTACGCCAAGACTAGCAGTCCTAGGGCATACAATGAAATTAATTTAAAGTTCTTGCGATCAGTTGGAAAACCCCTTGCTCCAACCTAGCTACATCTTTGCATATATACATGTCATTACTGATGTACACAGGGATATCTAAGCTAGGGGGAGCAGTTTCCCAATTGATCGCAAGAAATTGAAATTAATTTTCATTGTAGGCCGTAAGACTGCCAGCATTAGAGTAGGTAGAGGTAACGCGGAATGAGTAATGACACGCATATAAGCAAGGACGTAGCTTGGCTGGAACAAGAGTCCTCCACTTGACTGCAGGAAGTTTAAATTAATTTTCATAGTAGGCCATGGGATTGCCGGTGTTAGAATACACAAAAGGAGCGGAAAATGAGTACTGAATGACATAAATCTTTCACGAAGTACAGGTAATTAAAGTTGTCTGGACCTAGATGTGTTGTGTATGCTGCACAACAAACCACATCCTTGCTTTCTTTCCTCTCATCTCTCTATACACATTTCATTCGGTTTCCTCTTTCTCTCTTCTCCATTTCCACGCTCGTTGTAGTCTGGTGGCAGAGCAAGAGAACATTGCATTTTGGGGTGACCAAGGTCTTTTGATGTTTGCTTATAGATTTTGATATGCTGAATCCAAAACTGCCGGGTGCAACTCTGGCACCCTTGAGCATTTCCCACAAAACTCACTAACGATTTCCCCTTCCCCCTTTTTATTAAAAAATCGTTGACTTCGGGGAAATTATCTGTAACTTCTACACTAATTAACGTAGAATAACGGTTCAGACCTTGTTATGCTTCTATTGGAACAGTCTTTCCAACTATGTTAATCACTTGGGCTGCGACGAACAGGAAAGGGAAATAAAATGGGAAATTCTGGAAAATTCCCTCCCAAAGCATCTTTCTGCTCTTAATATCCAAGAGCCGTACCTCGAATCTCCATCCTGAAAGAAAATATTTTTATATTTTCATGAACTTTCGACACTAGCAAACAATATTAGGAAGGATACTGCCCTGGCACCCTTGAACATTTCCCACAAAACTCACAATTTCCCATCATATGTATTTTACCAAAAAATTATTGACTTTTGGGAAATTATCTGAAACTTCTACAGTAATAAACGTAGAATAACCTTGTTATGCTTCTATTGGAACTTTCTTTCCAACAATGTTAATTACTTGGGCTGCGACGAACAGGAAAGGGAAATAAAATGGGAAATTCTGGAAAATTCCCTCCCAAAGCATCTTTCAGCTCTTAAAGTACAAAAGGGATGGGGTGTATCTCCTTCGGATAGAAATATTTTTATATTTTCATGAACTTTCTACACTAGTAAACAATGTTAGAAAGGTTGCCACCTTGACCATTTCCCATTAAACTCATGATTTCCCATCATCTATATTAAATATAGTTCATCGCGGGAATTGTACCTTGAACTTCTATACAAATTAACAAAGAATAATGTTTCATCCCTTTCTGCTTCTGTTCGAACAATCTTTCCAACGATATCAGCCCTTAGGGCAACATTTGCAATTTCGAGACATTTTTATTAAGCAGGAATGTAATGTATTTAGACTGTTCCAAAATTTTCTATTATCAGTAAAGTGTATTAATAAATCGAAGTTTAAAAAAATATTCTTATAACTTTCTTCGATTTTTATGATTTTGATTAAAATGTAGCACGTGTAATTCGAGAGATTTCGCACACTTAGGAAATGAATGTTCTAGTAGTATTCTAAAAGCCACATTTATCTGTAAAAAATGGTTATTCAAGATAAACTTACATAATGACTTAAGTATGTCATGTTTATTTGTAATATTATTCCTCACCACTTTCTTGATTCTCGTCAGTGTCGTTATGTGAGTACGTGTTTAGTTTGTTGTAGCATCTACCATCAAAGCATTTACAGAACATTGTACAAGGTAGTTTACCTACACAACTACATCTTCTTGTTGAACAAGGTTTTTCACACAACAAACACATTTGATGAGGTGAAGTACATCTGCAGGAGCTGGCTCAATATTTGGAGGAAGCATAACTGGCCTTAACGATTTGGTTGTTTCAGCACGTGTCCATCCATAACAAGTTGGACCAACATTTGGTTGGTCTGCTCTGTCTGCACTCAGCCAAATTAGCATTTGTAGATGTGCGCGCTTTACATGTAGTTTAAAAGCTTCCGACGTCGGTGGAAGAGAGCAAAGTAGTGGGGTGTCTTGTGTGAGCAGATGCAGTTTTTTTTCTTCCAAACGTTAATACGAACTTCTATCATAGACTTCACAATTGCTACACCACCAGCTACAAAGTCAGTTGCTTCTTGTTCTATATCGCTGGTTATCTCTTCCTGAGACCCCAATTTTTTCAAGATAACTCCTTTTAACACTTGTTTAATGGCTGTTGATTTTCTTGTATTATAGCCACCATATTCAGGAGTGACTTCAGGACTCCTAATGATCGACTTTAAAAATTCGAAATCTATTCTCTGTGCTCTGTACACTGAATAAACTTAAGATGCAAGTAATGCTAGAGTTGGCACTTCTTTTACTAAGAAATGTTGGGGCATTGGTGGCTTTTTTGGCCCTGTGTACCAGTGTACAAGCACTCCATTAGTCACACGTTCCTTCATTTCTTCTTTTGTAATGCGACAAATTTTGTTACTGTTGCAACTCCCTGACTTCTCCACTTGAGTTATCAGCAGAGCAATACTGTGAGTTTGACGTAGGCTATTTTGAGATGAAATAGACGTGTCGAAGTTGTCACCAACAGCTTGCACAAATCCGTCTGTTGAGGGATTAAGTCCCTGCAAAGTTGGTGCTTTGCTGGCTTCTGCTGCAGCTGACGCTTTAAATCTTAGGGTCTCACTGTAACTACAACTGATTCCAAACTTATAGAATTCGTCAGTGAGACGTTTGCTGTTCAGAAGCATAGCAAAAGCAATCTGGAGAGTAGTTGGCTGCTTTGTCAATGCTGCAGTTACGATATTGCAGGTAGTTTCCGATGAGTATTGCAGTTAGCTCAGTAATTCCAAACATTTCTAATAGGGAAAGTAAAGTTTCACTAACATTATTTTTAATATTGTCTTCAGAGAGGGTAGTTTCGTAACTTTTCAATCTATCATCAGGCTTCTTCACTTCATTCATTATCTTTGTACTTAGTTCTTTTATTGTTTCTCCTCATCGTCGTCATCTTTGGTAATATTCATGGCAAGAGCAGTTTGATTTTTAAAGGCAAGATTGCTGGATACACCAGGAGAGGACAATACTAGAAGATCTTTACCTATTCTTTCCTGAACATCTCTTATAATTGCAAGACGATCAGTTCTAGATCCACCGTTTTGTTGATAAAGATGGTAAACTTCGATGGAGTTCCAAATACGGGAGGTGTCCTCTTTTAAAGCTGTCATGACTGCGTTGATTCCATCTCCGTCACTTCCTTTATTTATGCTGCGTTTCAGTGAACAAATTTTAGCTGACTTACTGTGCAAGAATTGATTGTAACAGTCTTTGTGGTAACGAGCGTCTGCCGCATGTAGATCTCCAACAGCTCCATTTACAAGCACTCGGACAGCTTCGGATAATTCGTCATTTCTAACATCACATATTTTGAAGATAGCTTCTTGTATAGTCGGTTGCCCTGGACGATCGACCATTCTAAGAAGGTAATATCTGCGCCATCAACTTGGATTTTTTGGATCAGGATCGGAACAGATCTCTCCACAGAATAGACAGTCAGTACGAAAATTGAAAGTTTTTGCGTCTGATCTTCTAATCCGTTTTACCTGTGGTTCAGAGGAGGTTGAAGTTGACTGCTCTTTGGCTCTCTTGATATGCCACTACGAAGTATATGTTGATACGCAGTCCTTATGAAAGTATACTGGCACATTTTCCTCAAGAGAAATAAACCGTCCGTCACGTCTAAGACTGCTTGCCTTGCCAACGTAATTGATCGAACTCGAGCTGGTCCTCCAGTTATAAGCCGCTCTTGTGTTTTCTGACATGTGAAAATGCACTTCTTTTCATCCTCCACGATTTTAAAAAGTGCACTATGAAACACCACTTTGAAAAGTGTTAACACACATAAAACAGTGACCGTTTATTCACTTGGCACTAGTCAGTTGTAAACTCACCCACATGTTCACTAAAAACTGTTATGTCTATGTGATGGCTGCTACCTGTAGATATATAAAAAGGTTGAATTAATACATGGAGGAACGTTAGAATTAATAACGATGAAAAGATAAAAAAAATTAAACATTAAAAACCATGAACTTTTAGCCAGAAATCGTAAGCTGAACTTAAAAAAAAAAACAATACAAGTACTAAATATATCCTACTGCCCAAATTATATGAGGAAGATAATTGTACCATATATTGTGCTACTTATAAATTCTATAAATGTAAATTCCTTTTAAATTTTAATTACCGCACGGTTACAGTTCACGTGTGTACGGTTATTTTCAAATGTAGAAAGTTCATGAAAATATAAAAATATTTCTTTCGGAAGGAGATACACCCCATCCCTTTTGTACTTTAAGAGCTGTAAGATGCTTTGAAAGAGAATTTTCCGAAATTTTCCGATTTATTTTAGTTTCCTGTTCATTGCAGCCCCAAGTAATTAACATTATTGGAAAGACTGTTCCAATAGAAGCATAACAAGGTCTGAACCGTTATTCTATGTTAATTAATGTAGAAGTTTCAGATAATTTCCCAAAAGTCAATAATTTTTTGGTAAAATACAAATGATGGGAAATTGTGAGTTTTGTGGGAAAAGTTCAAGGGTGCCAGGGCAGTATCCGTTTTAATATTGTTTATTAGTGTCGAAAGTTCATGAAAATATAAAAATATTTTCTTTCCGGATGGAGATTCGAGGTACAACTCTTGGATATTAAGAGCTGAAAGATGCTTTGGGGGGGAATTTTCCAGAATTTCCCATTTTATTTCCCTTTCCTGATTGTCGCAGCCCCAAGTGATTAACATTGTTGGAAAGACAGTTTCATTAGAAGCAGAACAAGGTTTGAATTTTTATTCTACGTTAACTACTGTAGAAGTTACAGATAATTTTCCCGAAGTCAACGATTTTTTTAATAAAAAGGGGGAGGGGAAATCGTTAGTGAGTTTTGTGGGAAATGCTCAAGGGTGCCAGAGTTGCACCCGGCAGTTTTGGATTCAGCACATCAAAATCTATAAGAAAACAACAAAAAACATTGGTCACCCAGAAATGCAAGGTACTCTGCAAATCTTATGGACTGACTGCCAGACTATTGCCAAATTTCTCCGACGAGGACTTGTGCTCCCACGAACCGTTTTTCAGCCGAGAATAAAAGAATACGTATCCGCTTTGTTTATATATGTACTGTCTCTGTATGGAGTTTCGATACAATACCGCACGCATTTAGATACTAGAAATTTTGATATTTTGTGGCCATAAGTTGGTCGAGTGTGCCCCACCAAACCGTTTTTTAAAAGAAAATACAAACCACGTCTTCCCTTATTTTACGTCTACTATATATGTGAGCAATTTAATTTGCTTCGGTCTGCGTTTTCTTTCACTTTTAGCGCCTACTCTTAATTTTTTTTTGATAAGGGTTTTGCCCCCCCCCCCCCGAACTTTTTTTTTCTCGTAGAAAATAAAACAGACCATGTTCTCGTATTTCATGTGTGGTATCTACCTGCCAAATTTATTCCAAATCGGCTTGAATCATTAAGCTGACGTTCTTTGTTAGTTCACAAATTAACATGTAAGATTAATATTTTGATTTTCATACTGTAGTACAGAAAGAAATAGAACTATCTGAATCTGAAACTGGGTTAAATGGAACTGATATTGGAAGTAGACGTGAGGTAGTATATTCTAAAGCTAAATAACCCTGTCATCGACAATTAGACTTGCTCACATGACGAAATACACTTCGTGAAATTCGAGATAAGACGAGACATTTCGAAAGAAGTCCCGTCTCTTCTCGAAAACTGCAAAGTAAAATTTGTAAATTATTTTTAAATAATTATTCTCCTGAAAGAAGGTCTCCAGCTTGGCAAAGAGACCAGAGTTTACTTCTTTAATAGAAGTTATACTACCAAATGTACAGAATATACGAGTAACCCTAAGCAATATTGTGAAAGATTTATCGTCTTCTGAATGCCCAGTTTGTAGTAATTTGGCAATGTATTATATACGTGTAGTAATTTTTAAAAAATAATGCATAGTACGGTAATGTATAATAAAAGAATACATTTTACTATAGCTCGCACTTCAAGAGTTGAATTGTAGTTAGAATAAATAAAATTTAAAATTAAATTCAAAGTTTAAATATACTTCTAATCCTGTTTTTTTCAGACTTGTAAAATTGCTATGTAAGTTAATAGGAAACAAAGGTTATCATAAAATGAACACTTTATGCATAAATGATATTGCACTGTAGGCCTATCTGTCAGTACAGAAATCAAATATATTTATGTACCGTACTTAAGGAGTCTTTTTCTTTATTCTTTGTTTTATGTACAGAATGGAGCAAAGAAAAAGCATGTTTTTTAAACCACTAGTACTGGACGACGAGTAGGGATCTTGATTTTGAACGACCGTAGGCAAACAGCTCAGACAATGCAGTTTTAGTTGCTATGGAGCGTAGAGCGTCGTGTGTTCGCGATCGAGCAGTTAGAAACAATTGTTTGAAACTCTTTGGTTCACTGATTGTATTGATACAGTCGAGTTTATATAGTTAGAAGCAATCATTCTGTGGTCACGGTTCGACATCTTTTCTGTCGAAAGTTTAATGTAGAAAGTCGAGGTATAGTCCCAGATATACTATACTCCGATAGATGGTAGCGTTCAGAAGTACTGGATCTGTGATGAAAAAGAAATCACCGGTTCAATTCGAACTCAGGAAAACGTAGAGTGAAAAAGCAGTTCCTGCCAGTCCGAAACGATCTGCTAGGTGACAGGCTGTATCGCTGGGCATGTCACGTTGTTCACTTCGTCGCATCTTACATGATGATCCCAAATTTTCTTTTTCATCAGAGTTCCCATAATTCTGAACGCTGCAACCCATTTGAGTATAGTGTTTCGATTTGGAACTATAACTCGGCGTTTGACATTGAACTTTCGACGTAAAAGACGTTGAATCGTGATCACAAAATCATTGTTTCTAAAGACCTACTCAAGCTCAGCGAACACACGATGTCCTACGCTCCAACGCTCCATAACGACTGAAACTGCATTGTCTGAGCTGTGTGCCAACGGTCGCTCAAAATCAATACCCCTACTCGTCGCCGAGTACTAGCGGTTTAAAAAACATACGTTTTCTCTTCTCCACCCTGTATATTGAAAAACTAAGCTACAAGGAGAGACTTACAATTTGAAATTAATTTCTAACCACTTATTTGTATGCGTTATTATGCAGTGTATTTCTACTCTATTGTAATAAATGTATATGTTCAAAATGAAATACACGATTATGAAATACACGATTTCTTTGTTTTCAATTGCAAGTTTTCCGTTTTTGAATCATGATTTATTTGAAGTACTTAATCGTGTCAGTTTATGTTATACAGGCTGAGATATGATTTTTTTTTTTTTAATGTACGTTAAGTGTAAGGAAAGTTCGTTTATTGAATATATTCAATTTTCTTACCCTTTAAAAACTACAGCAGTTGATCTAGTACAGCTATTGTATTTTATGATATTTAGGAAGTTTCCTACATTATTTTAGAAACAATTTCTTTAAGTCCAGTGAAGTTGTGTCCACATTTTTTCATTTTTTAAAAAAATATCCATTATTTTAAAATTGTTTTCAAATTGTGGGTGATTACTGAACTACCTTTTAATCAGAATTACATACTCTGAAAAACGATGTAATTGGAACAATCAGAAGTATGATTGAATGTAACAATATGGCTCCAGCAATAGGGCAATATTATGGTTCTAGTCAAAACCGCGCAAACAATAACAGCATTGAGCGAAAACAGCGCGTGTAAATACAGCGTGGGCAAACACAGCGCATGGACAAAAACCGCGCGTGGACAAATAGAGCGCAGGCAAATACAGCGTGGATAAAACCGCGCATAGACAAAAACAGCGCATGGACAAAAAGAGCGCAGGCAAATACATTGTAGACAAAAACAGCGCAGGCAAATACAGCGTGGACAAAACAGCACAAGGACAAAAACTGCTTAAATACAACGTGGACAAAAACCATAGATGAACATTTTGCACTAAACTCACTCGCGCTCGAGCACACTTCTTCCAACTGGGCTCGCGATCACTTTCACCAATTGGGCTCGCGCTCATCTCTCTCGACTGGGCTCGCACTCACTCGGGCTCGCACACAATTCAGCTTGCAGTCACTATTCTTAGTTGGCTTCGCGCTCATTCAGGCTAGCGCTCAGTCGGGCTGACACTCACTTCTCTCTACTGAGCTCGCACTCACTTGAGCACGCTCACTTCCCTCAACCCGGCTCGAGCTCGCGATCACTTCCCAAACTGGGCTCGCACTCAATTCTCTCGAATGGGCCCGCGCTCACTAATCCTAAGCGGGCTCGCGTTCACTCGGAATCGCGCTCACTTCTCTCAACTGAGTTCGCACTCACTCGGGCTCGCGCTAACTTCCCTCAACTGGGCTCTCGATCATTTCTCTCAACTGGGCTCGTGTTCATTCGGGCTAACAAACACTTCTTTCGACTGGGCTCACGCTTACTTCTCTCAACTGAGCTCGCACTCACTTGGCTCGCGATCACTGACTTCAATTAGGCTCGCGCTCCCGATCACTTCCCTCGACTGTTCTTGCAATCCCTCGCGTTCGCGATCACTTTGGCTCGCGCTCGCCTCCCTTGACTGGGCTCGCATTCATTCGGGCTTGCACACACTCGATTTTGCAGTCACTATTCTTAACTGAGTTTGCGCTCACTCAAGCTCGCGCTCAGTCGGGCTCACGCTCACTTCTCTCAACTGAGCTCGCACTCACTTGAGCAAAGCTCACTTGCCTCAACCGGGCTCGAGCTCGCGATCACTTCTCTCAACTGAGCTCTCGATCGCTTCCGCAAACTGGGTCGCACTCAATTCTCTCGAATGGGCTCGCGCTCACTAATCCTAAGCGGGTCTCGCGTTCACTCAGATTTGTTCCGTCTATCAAAACGATACTTGGTAAACTCATTTTTTAACCCCTATAGTTTTTTCAAGATATATTTGGATTGTATTCTTTTATTTGGGACCACTCCAGAGGGAGCCAAATTTGATGGGAGATATTTTTGGAGATAATTTTCCCCGACATTATCCCAGTTTTCCGTGTTCAAATACGTTATGGGCGCCAATACATAGCACATCTGGAGAACTTGTTTCATGCCGAGAAGAATGAACTATAAAGCATGACATTCCAATGAACAGTGTTGATGCAATAGCCTTTTCATTGCGAGTCTACAGTTGTTTTTATGGTAACAGGACTAATGGGCCCCAGGGACTTACTCCATTTACATGACACCTAACTTTTTGTGCATGAACATATTTTTGTTATGTTTATTGAATAGACTAGGTTTAATTCGGATGTTCGGATGACACGTTCTGAGATCCGCATGCCATTTGAATACGGCAACGCGGGTACTGGATTGTGCTTGTGTTCCGCGACATTTTTTCATTAACGGTATTTATAAGTTTACTATTTACACAAAACACACTCACTGACACCGTTCTCGACACACACAGAAAAAAGCAACGAACCACACACTCTCTCTGTATATCCGGAGTTCATATCCGGTTTTACCTGGGGATATATCGAGTCCACGCACACAGTTTCTTTCTGGGACACGCGGAATATCGAAGTTCCTGAAGGATTCCTCCTATCCAGAAAGATTCACATCCACTCTTCCATTCATTCAGCTACACTATTATCATTTCGGCGTTTCTCCGTTTTGTTTACAACTTTAATAATTTGTCCTAGTATATTGTTCTCTTCTTAATTTTGATTAGTCATTTGTTATTTTGCTTAATATCCTATAATCCACCTCATTAGCTATACTTTCATTTATATATTTCCTTTTTATTTGATCTCTTCCCACTAGCCGTTTTACCAGTAACGTACACCATAATACATGATGTTGTGGTGTGCCTATTTCTTCGCATTGACACCTTGGGTACTGTATTTATCCCATTTTCCATAACGTGCGACAATATAGTCCTAATTGATAGGAATCAGCAGTAAGATGAAGTTTATAGTAAAGTTTGAAATACTGCAAGTCAGCGCGATCCAGCCAAGAGTCGGGTTCATCGCAAGAGCTAGTGTGCTTTGCTAGATTAGTCTCACAACTATTGCCTTAATGTTTGCTTTGGGAAAGGGTGTGCATTGCGGGCCATGCATGTGCTGCTTTTGTCATAGGCATTTTAAAACTCACGAGCCCGACGCTCGCGAGCTCGGCACTCGCGCTAAACTAGGCCCGAGCCTCAATGAAATAAGTGAGCGCGAGTCCAGTCAAAAGAAGTGAATGAGAGACCGAGTGAGCGCGAGCCCAGTTGTGAGAAAAAGTGATCGCGTCCCTCACTGAGAGCGAGCTCAGTTTATAGAGTGAGCGCCAATCCGAGTGGACGCGAGCCAACTTAGGATTAGTCAGTGCGAGCCCATTCGAGAGAGTTGAGTGCAAACACGTGTGAGCGTGAGCCCAGTTTGGGAAAGTGATCGCGAGCTCGAGTGAGCGCGAGCTGAGAGAAGTGATCCTAAACGCGAGACAAGTTGAGGGAAGTTAGTGTGAGCCTCAGTGAGCGCGAGCCTATTCGAGAGAATTGAGTGGGAGCCCGTGTGAGTGCGAGCCCAGTTTGAGGAAGTGATCGCGAGTCCAGTTGAGAGAAGTGATACCGAGTTCGAGGCATGTTGATGGAAGTGAGCGTGTGCCCGAGTGAGCGCGAGCCCAGTTAAGAATAGTGAGTATAAGCCCGAGTTCGTGCGAGCCCAGTAGAGAGAGGTGAGCTTGAACCCAAGTGATCGTGAGCGCGAGTGATTGTGAGAACAGTCGAGGGAAGTGATTGGGAGCGCGAGACCAGTTGGAAGAAGTGAGGTCGAGCGCTAGCGAGCCTAGTGCAAAATGTTTACCTATGGTTTTGTGCACGCTTTATTTGCTTGCGCTGATTTTGTCTGTGCGCGGTTTTTGTCCATACGCTGTTTTTGTCAATGCTGTATTTGCATGCGCTGTTTTTGTATATGCGTGGTCTTTGTTCATGCGCTGTTTTTGTCCACGCTGTATTTGCATTCACTGTTTTCGCTCATCCATGTTATTGTTTGCGCGGTTTTGGCCTAGAACCGTCAAATATATTGACCTTTGTCGAAGTTCATTGAAAATAATGTAAGAAGTACCTAAGATCAAGTTACTAATAAAAAAGTGCTCTTTTTGTTCATTCTTTGGTTTTGTTCGCGCCGCATCTCTCCGTACGCTGTTTTTGTCCACGCGCGGTTTTTGTTCATGCGCTGTTTACGTCCTTGCTCTGTTTTGACAGGATACCCAATATTATATGGTTAAAAATATAGCTGGATCAACAAAAAGTATTGCTGTCGCAGTCATTTTTATGATGGTTTCAACTAGGTCAATTATGGTATTTGTAATTATAAAATTTTGTGATAGTCTTGGTATTTCTAATTATGTGGTAGTTTTATAATTACAAATACCATAACTGAAATAGTTGTTACCAGCATCAAAAATGGCTGCTACAGGAATACATTTTCTTGATCCAGCTATATTTTAACCAAATAATATTGTCCTCCCAACTATAAGTATTGCTGGAGGCATATTGCTGCATTCAGTCATACTACTGGTTGTTCCAACTATACCGTTTTTGAGTGCGGTTTAGTTAAATATATATTAAAGTGATAGGTTTGGTTAATTGCTTTCGTTAATCTCGAATGAGAGGTTCTACGAAAATGAAAAATCTTTGAGTTTTACGTCCCACGCTTATGCCGGTTAGGCTAAAGGAGACGGTGATAATGAAAAATGAATGAAATGGTGGAATGAAGAAAGTGGAAGGAAACGGGAGAACCCCGAGAAAACCCACGCACACGGTGTTTGTCCACCACAAAGTTCACTTGGCGGGGGCTGGGATCTACGAAAATGAAAAATACTGTACTTCCCTGTATTTAATGTTCCCATAATAATGTCTTGATTATTGACCATTATTAACAAAAAAAAAAGTCTATTACCAGGGACAAAAGTATATTTTGTTTGGTAATTGCAGGCCTACATATTGCAGTATTTACAATTTAGCATGGTAAAATATTGTAAAGACTAATGTGATTGGTACACCTTACGAAGTTCATATTGCAGCTTGAATTTCTTAATTCTTTATTAAAGCATAAGAACAAATGGATAGAAGTATCGTCAGACCAAATTTATAGTAGTATTTTGCATGTCCTAAAATCCTATAAATGCAGTGATTTGTTTCCGTAGCATTGTTCTAGCAATATTGCGTCATCTCTGTGTTATATATAATTTTAGGTGTGATTTTACCTGTGGAAGTCCATGTCCGCCTTGCAGTAGAAAGTGCGAGAGAATTTGTCGTCATATTATTCCGAAGTGGAAATGTAAGAAAAAGAAATGCAAACAACCTTTTCCTTGCACACACCTATACATAGAAAAACAATGTTCTTCAAATTGTGGTGACCCTTGTTCAGAATGTAAAGTAAGTGTGCTCATACTTTGATTCATTCTATTGTGTTCTTTGGTTTGAGACTTTAGTTTTCTAAATGTATGTCGCAGGTCCATTGTATAAAGGTAACCAAGAAAGTTGTGTTGCTTTTTGTGGAGGTCTGTGTTCAATTGGCCCTCACACCATGAGTTGAATGGAATGGAAATAAGGCGAAGGTCAGTTGTTGGTGTGGATATCCGTCATAAGGGCATGTATGTTGTACGAGTTCAAACTGGGGTCAAACGCCGCTCCAGTGGGGCGGAAAATATGCCAGGCCTTTAGTGAGGGTGTTTTGACTACACGGAGAGTGCAACGGTCGTTTAACAAGTTTAAGGACGGTGACGAAACACTCGAAGACGCACCACGTGCCAGAAGACGCACACACGTACAAAATGAAGATCTTCAGGCAGCAGTTGATGCGAACAGTAACCAAACATGTGAGGAACTTTGACTACAATTCAGTGTGAGTGGAGAAACCATTCGGCAACACCTCCATCAACCTGGGAAGCACTACAAGTTAAGTCGAAGGGTCCCATATAATTTGACTCCGGTCCAGAAGGCAACACGAGCAGACACCTGTGTTTCTTTGCTGTCTCGTCTGAGGAAGGAGCCATTTCTAGACAGGGTGTTGACATGTGATGAGAAAGGGATCCTGTGCGAATCTCCATGGCGCCATCATCATTAGTTAGTGTCTCATGAACAGGTTCCAAAGCAGTCGAAACCAGCACTGCACCAGCAGAAGATCTTCCTGTGTGTTTGGTGGACTGCTCGCGCCATCGTGCATCGAGAACTGATAACAGCTGGTCAGAGTGTTAATGCAACTGTGTACTGTTAGCTGTCGAGCCGTATTCAAGAAAACTCAAAACTCTGGAGCCAGCACTTCTTAATCGCAAAGGGACCCTTCTGTTACATGACAGTGTTAAGTCCCACGTGGCTTGGATGAACTGGGATACCATTCTACGCCTTGGATGTGAAACACTGTTGCATCCGCCATACTCCCCGGACACTTGTGTATTGCACCGTCCGATTATCACCTGTCCCATTCCTTGGACAATCACCTTAGAGGACACCAGTTCAGACCCCTAGTAGAGGTGCAGAATGCACTTGATTCTTTCTTCGGTTCACGTCCCACCAAGTTTTACCGCGATGGAATCCATGGCCTTCCAGAACGTTGGCAAAAGGTCATCGATGCTGACGGGGACTATTTTTGATCTTCCAGGTATGTCTTAGGTCACATAGCTTTATTCAAAGGTGGTAGGTGAAAAACCGACAGAACTTTCTTGGTTACCTTTATACTTTAAAGAAAATCACCGTCTATTCAATGCCAAATTACACTGATAATTATAAATTAAATATGGGTTTACATTAAAATGCTGAGTAACCAGAATAGTTCATTTTAAAAATATTTTCCCCTATGATTATGTTAAAATCAATGTGCGTAACCAACAATCACTGATTGTTTGGCCACTACAGGTCCACTTTTTTGAAAACAGCCGAAGATAGTGATATTCTGGATTTCGATAAAAATAACTGAAACTGTGATATGTTGTAGATGTTGAGATCCTGAGAAAAGGTCTCAATAAGCAAAACTGCCAATCACTGACCGTTTGGCCACTACTGGTCACATTATTGAAAACAGCAGAAGGTAACGTTATTCTGGATTTCGGTAGAATTGCTTGAAACCATGATATGTTGTAGACATTATGATCTTGAGAAAAAGTCTCAATTTGCAAAACCTTCATTATTGACCGTTTGGCCACTACAGTATCACTTAAAAAAAAAAGAACTGAAGGTTACGGTATTCTGTATTTCGACGAAATTGCTTGAAACCGTGATATATGGTAGATATTGTGATCCTGAGGAAAAAGTCTAAAGAGGCAGAATCACCCATCACTGACCGTTTGACCACTATGGGACCACTTTTTTTTTTTTTAACGAGCAAGATTGTAACGGTATTCTGGCTTTCAATGTAATTGCTTGAAACAGTGATATGTTGTACAGCGTAGTCCGGAAGTTGACGTACCCCTAATTGGTGTTTTCTGACGGTTTTAGGTTTTACTCACATTTGTTTGTTAACATCGCTTGGTATTATCTGGTAACATTGCTTGGCATGGAGTACCAGGATGGAACACCAGCGCACTCCGCGATCCACGTGCGCAATTACCTGAATCAGATGCTTCCTGGCCGCTGGATTGGAAGAGGTTGTGCATCTTCACCAGCTACCTTTGCCTGGCCTCCAAGAAATCCCGATCTAACGACACCAGACAATGCTCTCTAGGGTTTCGTAAAGCAACAAGTAAGAAAACACTCGATATCACACAACGCAGGAATTACGAGCAGCTGTGGAACACGCCTTCACTCTGGTGACTCCGGAGTATCTCCGCAAAATATCTGCGAGAACTTGGCACAGAATTCAGCTGTGTTATGACATGGATGGTGATCATACCAATGTTTATGACTCTTAAGACTTCAAGGTAACTGTGTACAGACATTCTACCATAACTAACACTATACTGTTGAAACCTAAAGGGGAATACGCCCACTTCTGGATCCGGGGCCACATTTTTTAAAACAGCAGAAGGTAAGGATACTCTGCAATTTTGGTAGAATTGTATGAAACCCTGGAAAGTCCTGTCCCACAACTCGGAAAAGGGATGAGGAGAGTATCGGCCAACATCATTTGAACATAGACAACATTCAGATGTTCATCTTGCGGGACAAAGGGAAACTCTGGAAAGCCCTAGACAATTTTTCTCAGGATCATGACATCTACAACATGTCACAGTTTCATTCATTTACATCGAAATAAAAAAATATCGTTATACCCACCTGTTTTAAAAGAATCTCGACCTGTAGTGGCCAAACGGTCATAATATGATGGTTGTGTCCATTAAGACTTTTTCTCATGATGAGAAGATCTACATATCTTAGTTTTACTCAATCTTACCGAAATCCAGAACATCGTTATACTTAGTTGTTTTCAGAAAAGTAGCCCTGCAGTGACCAAACGATTAGTGATTTGTGGTTGCGACCATTGAGACTTTATCTCAGGATAACAATATCTACATTATACGTATTACGGTTTCTGTCATTTTGACCGAAATCCAGAACATCACTATCTTCGGTTGCTTTCAAAAAAGTGGTCTCGTAGTGGTCAAACAGTTAGTGAGTGGTAGTTTGCCCATTAAGACTTTTTCTCAGGGTCACAATGTATACAACATACCATGGTTTCAAGCAATTCCACCGAAATAAAGAATAAAGTTACCTTCTGCTGTTTTCAAAAATGTGGTTCTGTAGTGGCCAAGTGGTCAGTGATTGGCAGTTGTGCTTATTGAGACTTTTTCTCGGAAACACATCTACAACATATCACAGTTTTAGTTATTTTCATCGAAATCCAGAATATCACTATCTTCGGCTGTTTTGAAAAAAGTGGCCCTGTAGTGGCCAAACGGTCAGTGATTTGTGGTTGTGCCCCTTGAGACTTTTTTCTCAGGAACACCATATCTACAACATATCACGGTTTCAAGTAATTCCACCGAAATGCAATTTCTGTAAGGATTGTCCAGTCCTTTGTCATTTCGAAGGGGGCCATTGCCCCCTATAAACCTTTTCTCGCAAAAGCGACAAAACCCGTATTTCCTACTTTGAAGTCATCTTTGCATCGGCAGAGTTTCGTTTCTTTAATGTGGCCCTTTTAATCAAGGGGACCCTTTTTTGAAAAGGGGCGCTTTGCCCGCCTTAACCTATTTTTTGAAAGAGTGGCATCGGTTCAGTTGGGCCATGAGTGAATCAAAATAAATGAATTTGCGTTTGAAAGAACATTAAAGAACTTGGAACAGTGATTTTCAATCTTTGTATGACTGCGCCGCGGTTCACAAGTATGCTTGTAAATATATTTCCAATACTTTTTTTTCATTAGGATCACAAAGAGCATTTAACTTGACTACTAAACGAACCCGCATAAGGCATGTATAGATTATAAAGTGGTGTACAATGTGTGAAAACATAAAGAAGACTAATGACGGTTCAGAGGAGAGTTTGTCAAAATATGTATGCGGTAGTCATCAAGACTATTAATACATTCGTGAATATATGAGTCACATTGCTAAAAAATTACAAAACTGCAAAGTACAAAATTACATTGGCTATAAATTTAAACGAATTTAGTTACCTACAATGTTGCGATAAAAGGTACACTCACGTCCAAAATTAATCTCCCATGTCTATAAATATGTTGATGTAGGAATATAATTTGATAACGAATTCTCCCGGTATTTCTTATAATGTTAGTATGTTTATAATTGGCAAAGACATGTATGTGGCAAATTTCATGTCAAAAGAGCAGTAAATAAGAACAATAAAACGAAAATAAAACTTTCTTGTTCATTTAGCAACATTTTGTTTTACTCATTCTAATTTTCGTATTTATAATTCTTTTCCTATGAAATTTACCACAAATATACGTTTCCCGATTGTGCACATAGTATCAGTATTAAAAGTACCCTGCAAAATCATTATCAAATTATATTCTCACAAGAATACTGTTACAGATATACGATAATCATTTTGGAGATGAGTGTAGGGGAGAGGGGGGTACATTTGAACAGGGGGTACCTTTGAACATTTAAGATAACAGGCTAGAAATAATAGCATATCTGGTGGTTTCAAAATTTTTAGTTTGGCAAAAGTGCGTTGCGTGACGGTCAACTGTTATCTGCCATTTTAGTGTAACTGTTGATGAACAGCAGTATTTTGGTACATTTGTGGGGTGTAAAGTTGGAATTTTTGTGAAGTTTTGTAAGATTTTTGACAGAAGCCTGTGTTTTGATATTATCTGCCATTCATTGCAGAAGCAAGTACATTAATTTACTTATCTAATGTTGCCCTTTGTATTTCACAATAGTTTGTACTATCTGGGTATTACCAAATTCCGCTTGGTCATGCCGGTTGGGGCAGTTTTGAACAAAAATTAGGGGGCACATTTGAACATTGTTCTACCTCTACTTTTCTGAAACTTATAAGTACCACCAACATATTTGTGTTCTCAGACAAGGAAGACAAATGTTCAGTGCCAACTGCTGATATTGTGTGTAGACTTTCTAATCCCACAACTTCTGGAGAGAGAAAGCGTACTGCAAAAATTCTGACATTTCATGTTGATTTGCAGAATTTTAGGTTAGAATAAATTTTGTGTCCAGTACCCGGTTATTGGTGAAAAAAATGTAATTTCCTAAATCTCTTAGATTGCTAGTAGTAATAGGTTTTCCATTAAGCCTATCAGGTATGACGAGCAAAATTAAAAAGTGAATCATAATCATATTTTCACAGATATGCTACGATGATCGTATTCTTTTAAATTTTTCTTCAGATCACACCTACGCCTATAGATATTAATATGTTGTCCACATATCCTTTTGTGTGTGTGTGTGTGTAACGTATAACGTACAGCATATATGCAGGCCCGTATTTAGGTAACTACTATTCTGTGCTCGAACACAGGACGTCACAATTTAGGGGGCGGCAAAATTTTGATTTTTTTTTAAAAAAAAGGATTCACAATAAAGTTATATTTAATGCTATCACACTCAGAGTCCCGCGCAAGAGCGAGAATATGTATAATTCGTTCTAATTACAGTAGTTATTAATTAGCTAGCTTATCTGATTATTTTTTAAAAAGTCATTCTCTCCTACTCCCACCCCAAGGGGTGAGGATGAACTTGAACATTATGAAAACTGATACCCTTAAACTCAGCGACCTCGAAAACAATGAATCCAACACTAATATCTGTCGTTTTCGATTACTTTTAAAATCTCGCCCGCCTCACTCGGGAGTTGAGTATGACCTTGAAGTTGAATTGGATTAAAACTGTCACTATTCATCTCAGTGACCCCAAAAACTATGAATTCAACTCAATTCAGATGTGTTTCCGAAGGGGAGGTAAATTATTTAGAGCACAGAGGCGCACAATATACAAATACGGGCCTGCATATATGTTTCAGCAATTATTACTATTATTATTATTTCCTTGCCATACGCGATTGGTTAATTCTTGTGCCTTAAACCGTTAATGGTGCTTTGTTACATTAGCCTTGTTGTTCGTAAACGAATTCATCCTGAAAATAACGATTATTCTAGTAAAATAATGGTTTGTTCAAAACTGCCCCACGTATGTTCAAATCTACCCCATGCTTGTTTAAATCTACCCCCCAAGGGGGTACATTTGAACGACACCCCCTGCGCCCTTGCACAGAATGACAAGATCAAACAAAGTACTCTACTTTATGGCAAATATAATGTATATTACATTTAGTTTTTGTTACAGTTTTAGGAGGAAATTTACTGAGTGTTTGGAAGCAAAAGCGAATATTCGAAAACAGAAGTTCAAATGTACCCCCCTCTCCCCTACAATATCTGCAATTAGCAATAAATGTTCTAGTATATCATGTTGTTGTTTTAGCACTTCAAATATCAGATCGAGTTCATCTAACCTAACCTAATCACTGACGGATCTCAGTCGCGAAAAAGTTTCCATTTTTAGGCAGAGCAAACAGAAATTTAAGAACGAAATAGAAATGATAAATTTAGAACATCTGACGTTTATTTGTCCATGCATACATTAGTCAAGAAAACTATGACGAATTTTAGTTCAACATTAGTCAAGTGAATTAATTCATTAATACTATAATTTAGCTTGATTGTAATGGGTATTCACACAAAATAAAAATAAATAAATAACAAGGATTTTAGGAATGATCCAAAAAATGGATCAAAAGACTGCAATCTTGACCAAGAATTTTAGGAATGATCAAACAACAACAACAAAAAAAAAAAAACATCAAAAGATTGCGACCTTGATCACTAATTAGTTTTTGGATCAGGTGCCACAAAATTTTTGAACGGCTTCTGAATCGAGTTTTCGTATTTTTTTACGTAATAAGCACATCATATTGAGTTAAGTGATAGTTTTTTTTTTTTGTTACATCATACGTAGTTCTCCAGACATGGGGCGTACAAGAAAATTTTTGATTAATTAAATATTTTGGATTTTTAAGATTAGGAGTAACAAAATTTTTGAACGACCCCTATTTCGGTTTTCGTATTTTTTACGACTGAGTTAAGTGACAGTTTGGGTTTGGTTACACAATATGTAGTTCTCGAGATATGGTCGTACAAGAAAATGTTTGATATATTGGATTTTTTGAATCAAGTGCCACAAAATTTTTGAACTGCCCCTAAATCGAGATTTTGTATTTTTTTACGGAGTAAGTACATCATACTAAATAGGGATGATTCCATACTGGGACCAAGTATCTGGGGAAAATCTATATACCGTCTGAAAGCTCTTGCCATGAGGAGTACGAAACTGTTTTCAAATCATGGGCAAATCCGCAACCTGACCCTTTAAGGGATCAGCTTGTTGGTGTTTGTGATTCTATGTATGGCATATTCGACAAAAGTAAAAATGACTGTAACGATGCATCATGCCTAAGCATCTGAGCCCATCATGTTCCTTTCTGGCTCATTGCTAGAACGCAATTCGAGCAAGAGTTTCATAATATCACTTTGCACCCAGACGTACCCATTTGGTCAGTGTTGTCAACGAATTGTAAATACAATGTGGCAGATGGTTTCTGTACCACCGGATGTAGCCTATATCAATGAAACGTGGCATAAACATAATTCGTCACCAGAGAAAATATATTGTGAACCTATTCCTCTCCCAAGAACCCCAGTTTATCAGTGTTGCCAACCAAGTGTAAAAATGAGAAATTGGAAAACAGCTTCCGTACGATGAAACATTTGTACACCAAGGTTGGCAGAAATATCACACGACACTATAGTGAAAAGACGTCGAATGTGACCATCTCCCAACCATTCTAGATTGTCAGTGTTTCCAACAAATGTTAACATCACAATGTTGAAAATGGCGTGCGTGCCATTGAACGAATATATAACGAATGTGACAGAGCAGCATTGGACAACGGAAAACATAGTGTGAGTGTCCTCGTCTCCAAAGCAACTTAAAGTCACAGTGTCACCAACCAATACGAACATTCAAGATTTTCCTATGAAGTCTACCGTATTGGCGAACATAACTGACAACATCGGTGTTTTTGTGTTCACACTAACATACTACAAACCTAGTATGGGTCACAGTCTAATTATGTCCACCAATGTTGTAGACTTCATACGAAAATCCTGAAGGTTCGGATTGGTTGGCAACACTTCCACACTGGGTTGCTTGGGAGAAGGGGACACTCACAATGTTTCCCATTGTCCAATGCTGCTCTGTCACATTCTTTATATATTCGTTCAATGCACACACGCCATTGCCATTTTCAACATTGTGATGTTAACACTTGTTGGCAACACTGACAATCTAGAATGGTTGGGAATGGTCACACTCGACGTCTTTTCGATATAGTGTCATGCGATGTTTCTGTCAAGCTTGGAAACTTTTTATCTTACGGAACCTGTTTTAGAATTTCTCTTTTACACTTGGTTGGCAACACTGATAAACTGGGGTACTTGGGAGAGGAATAGGTCCACAATATATTTTCTCTAGTGACGAATTATGTTTATGCCACGTTTCATTGATATACATCCGGTGGTACAGAAACCATCTGCCACATTGTATTTACAATTCGTTGGCAGCACTGACCAAATGGGTACGTCTGGGTGCAAAGTGATATTATGAAACTCTTGCCCGAATTACGTTCTAGCAATGAGCCAAAGAGGAACATGATGGGCTCAGATGCTTATGCATAATGCATCGCAACATTCATTTTTACTTTTGACGAATATGCCATACATAGAGTCACAAACACCAACAAATTGACCCTTTATAGGGTCAAGTTGCGGGTTTGCCCGTGATTTGAAAACGGTTTCGTTCTTCTCATGGCAAGAGCTTTCAGACGATATATAGGTTTTCCTCAGGTACTTGGTCCCGGAATGGAATCATCTCTAGTAAATTAAGTGATAGTTTGGATTTGGTTACCCTATATGTAGTTCTTCAGATATAAGGCCTACAAAAAAAATTTTGGCTGACATATATTGGATCATTTGATACAAAAAAACGAAATGAAGGTCAATTCAACATTTTTTGCTTTGTTGAAATTAGGATTGCAGTGGAAAGGTGTCATTTTTTGTGTTATTGCAGAATTTTAGGATAATACGAGAAAGGTAAAAATAATAGTATAAGTTATCTAAAAGTCAAACACCCACACCCCTCTTAAATTTTTGAACACCCCCTGATTTTGAAATTCTGGCGGAAACCCTGCTTGTGATCCTTTTTTAAAATAACTCCCCCGTCCTTTCTATGTATCAGCGTTATCAGGTGTACAGAATATTGTCACATGTCACTTTGAAAAGTTTCAATTGGACTAGTTATTTTGGTAGTTACGGTGCACCTCCCCCCTCAGAAAATCCTGGATCCAACCCTGAGCGTACGTATTTCACGAAAACACCGAAGTGAGGATTTCTGCTGTTTTAACCAGGGTTGCCACACTCGAGACTCGTGATGATGCCAACCACGGGTCTGAATTATGCTAGATTTTTGTAAATTATGCCAAATCTTCAAATTATCTTTCCTAGCTAAGGCTGATATTTAGTATCTCCCTTAATCTTGCACATATAAGATTTACAGTGTGTTACTTAACTTTACAAAATATAGCTGAGCTAGGGACAGCTAGCAAAGGGAGTTAGAAACCCCCAGGGCCCTTGTACTTCGACCCGTATCACAATTTAGACAAAAAACAAGGTACTCGGTTCTGGAACCATGAAACGAGTTGGGGGAGATACTAAATGCCATCCCTAACTAATTTTAAAGACCTGCCCCTATTTATCTTCATTATTTTAATGAAGTTTATTAACTGTATTCATGTACAAAACTAATATGACGCTGTCAGGAATGATGGTAAATGGCACATTATAGGGGAGGATGGTCAAATTTATATTTTATGAAAGGATAACATTTTAAGAAATATATACATAACATACCGCTTCCGACACATCCCTGAAGCATTTCTTTTAGTGTATTACTAGCTGTCCCCTGACGCCCATATTCCTCCCCTCACAAGTTGTACATTGAAAGGGACAGAGACATCCCAGATAACCACATATTCAGGTTTCAGTTGACAGTAATAAAACTATGAGTAAGTAAATATGTCTTGTAGAGTTACGTTTGCTATTTTTGAACATTTGCGTTTGCTTTGAATTCAACAAAAAATTACAACCGCAGAAATACTGACTGGTTTCATTGCTCCAACCATCGCTTCAATTAAAAAGAATAATTCCCGACGGTCCTAGAACCATCTAAATTTTCGTTCTTTTTCTGTTCACCAGAGGGAAGAATGAAATTATGCTAGATTTGGCCAGGATGCTAAAATCAAGATGCTAGATGCTAAATGCATGTGGATTATGCTAGATCTAGCACCAAGATGCTAGATATGGCTTCACTGGTTTTAACCGACGCTGAATGTTTCACATTCCACAACTACCACCTATGAATTTGAAACGGAAGTTAGTAGTAATCAGCGTTGCCAGTTGCAAAAGGAAAACGTTGGTTGGAAAACTGTACTTTTTATTTCTGTATTTTAACAACTGAAATTGACGTTTTAAAAAATTCGCAATTTGTCGCGTTTTTTTGGCATATTTCGCTCAAAATGTCAGTTATCGCATTTTGTCGCGACTTCAAAATACCTACTATCTTAATCTGACGTAGTTCGTTGAAAACCCAACTCTTGGCTTTGTCGGAAAACTTTCGTGATTTCGCAACTTGCGAAAAACTCCTGCCCCTACTCATTACGTAAAGATGCACACGAAACAACAATTGAGCCTGTCTCGTCTCGAAAATATGTCGTGAAGATGATGTCTTGACCAGAGATGGGCATTTTTGCTAACCTTCACTCATACTCACCCTCAATCGACTCCCTCACACTCACCCTCAGCCACCCTCACCCTCAATCGACTCCTTCACACTGATCTACCAAAATGAGGGTGAGTGAGGTGAGAGCGGCCCTCTTGAGGGCAAAAATGAGTGAGGGTGCCTATCTCCGTTCTCGACTCATATTTGTTTCTATTGGAAGAGCTCTGTCACGTCTCGTGTCCTACACAACCACGCTATTACGCATGTCGCGTGTGCCCCTTCTGACCAAATGGCTAATGCAGTGCTTTCTGTGCGCTATGTGCTTGGTTCTGGGTTAGAGCACTTGGCTCGGATAGAAACCCAAGTAATGGTTCGATTCCCATCTGAGGGTCCCGTCTCCCATAGCCTCAGTGATGAAGAGGAACGTTAAACTTAACTAACCACCTATCAAGCATGCCCCGTGCTGGCAACACGCAAATGAATGATACAGTATGTAACACACTTGTTCGTACAGTGTGAATATACTGGAAAAATTGCTCTGTAACCTTCAAAAAGTGAACTTTATGTACTAGCTTTGTTTCAGTTTGTTGTAAGGAAACATCACAAGCACCAATATGTGAAAACCACGAACGAAATGTAACATGCAAACCTCAAAAATAGTGAAAAGAACAAAAAGCTACTTTTTTCGTACAACATACTTGTTCGTAAATGAACTATGTTTTTAGTAGGGTGACACCTTTCCTTTGTCTCTCTGAGCTTGCTACATAGTCACCCACTAGAGGCACAGGATGCATTAAGGAAAACGAGTGTACGGTAGTTTACGCTGTGAATCTGCGTTGAAGAATATGGGACGTCGAAAGGAGTTGAATAGTGATTTGAAGGATGTGATTGTAAACCTTGCCTTAAAAGGTAAGTCACCTAGAAATATAAGAAAAATTGTGAACAAATTCCATTCAAGTATTCAGTACATTGTGAACGAATTTAAATACAACGGCTCAACAAGAAATTTACCGCGCGGGGCGCCAGAAAAAACTAAATGAGATGAGTGAATGATTGTGAATGAAATCAAACGAAATCCTAAAATTCGTGTACCACAACTTCGTCCAGCAGTAGAAAGTATGCGTGAGAAAGTAGTGTCCAACGAGACAATCCGTAGAGTGCTGTGGGAAAACGGCTACCATGGTGGAAAAGTAAGGAAAAGGTCATATGTCAGCAAGAAAAAATCGTGCTCTTAAACGTGAATTTGCTAAGAAGTATCTGAATGACCCGTCTGTGGCTTTTATCCACATTCTTGTGATGTCATCTGAGCCAAATAAGTTTATTTTTGTCTCGTCTGACCAGACGACACTATTCCAAAATTCCTGACTGTCATTCAGATGCCTCTTAGCAAACTCAAATCTAAGATCACGATTTTTCTTGCTGACATATGATCTTTTCCTTACTCTTCCACCATGGTAGCCGTTTTTCCACAGCACTCTACGAATTGTCTGATTGGACACTACTTTCCCACGCATACTTTCTACTGCTGGACGAAGTTGTGGTACACTAATTTTAGGATTTCGTTTGATTTCATTCATGATCATTCACTCATCTCTCTCCTTTACTTTTTTTTCTGGCGCCCCGCGCGGTAAATTTCTTGTTGAGCCATTGTATTTAAATTTGTTCACAATGTACTGAAGAGTTGAATGGGATTTGCTCACAATTTTTCTTATATTTCTAGGTGACTTAACTTTCAAGGCATTTTTTACAATCACATCCTTCAAATCACTACTTAACTTCTTTCGACGTCCCATTTTCTTAAAAGCAGATTCACAGCGTAAACTATCGTACACTCGTCTTTCTTAATGCACCCTGCATAAAAAAGTAGCTTTTTGTTCTTTTTACTACTTTTAGAGCTTGTATGTTATATTTGGTTCGTGGTTTTCATACAGTATATTGGTGCTTGTGATATTTCCTTACGACAAACTGAAACAAAGGTAGTACATAAAGTTCACTTTTTGGCGGTTACAAAGCAATTTCTCCAGTATATTCACACTGTACGAACAAGTGTGTTACATACTGTATATTCAGTGAACCAGAAAGTTCCTAACTACCATAAACAGTTTAAAACTAACGTATAATGCTTAAGGGGCAGACTACTAAATATTTTTGAAAAGCTAACAAATTTTCATTTGCCCGTTTTTCATAAGTGAAAAGAGATAATGAAATGTACCTTATCACAGTAATAGATAATGCTATTCTACATCCGAAAATACGAATCGGAAGAATTATCAGTGTTGCCATCCATAGAGATTACAGTGTGTCCAGAATTTGAATTACCCAAAAATCTAGGTTAAGGCAGCTACTAGAAAAATGGACTCAACGGTAGTTGATTACTAGGACAACCAACTTTGTGCTTAATACAGCTGTATATTATAGGGATGGTATCGAAACAAGATGAGACGAGACTTTGTACAGTCTCGGTCTCGTCTCGGTTGATAAATAACGGTCTCGGTCTCGTCTCGAGTAAAAAATCACCGTCTCGGTCTCGTCTCGGTCAACAGATGCTTGTCTCTATCTCGGCCTCGGTCTCGAGTACCAAGTCTCGGTCTCGTCTCGAAAGTCTCGAAATAAATAGTGTGAAATTAATATAGCGAAAGTATTATTCTCGTATAGTCTGTCGTTTCCGCTTATTTTTTCCTTTCACTTTGACTTAGAATTATGGTATGGTGTACCTCTTCATAGCTAATTTGCTAGTGCTAATGCTTTCCATGTGTGTATTCCAGGTTCAATGATCAGTGGGTATATCACCCTAAAACCCTAATAGTAATCCATATTTCACTTTCAGCAATAGACTTTGTCTCATATAGCCTCAGAACTGTCTATACAATTAAACTCTATTAAATTAATTCCAGTACTATACAGTAGTTTATTTCCTGCCTTTGAATCAGAATTGTTCAATACCTCCTAACGAATAAAGCAACACATAGCAGCACGAATGTAGGTCTATTAAATCGTACCGAAATTGAAATTATACAATTTCTCATTTATTATTTAATACATTCTGTATTGACTGTCATTTTAAAAACAGAATATAACGTTCATTGTCTTAATAAACACGGTAAATTATTACTACAATATTTACGTATTTTGTTTAAAATTGATGAAATGCTTTATTACCGTTTCACATCTCCGTGTTTAATTGACACTTTATAACACGAACATCCTGAACCTTGTGGTGGGAGCTACTACACTCATCTTTGCTATGTGAGGTCTCGAGTTGGATCACGAAACAAGTTGGATTCAAAGTCCGATGTTTCGCATAGTTCGTGTCTCATTTTAAGTGCATTATGTTTCTTATTCAAGTTCATAAGGTCGTAATGCATTACGTAAGCACATATCCAGTGCCGTAGCATAGATTAATCTTATTCCTGAGCTCTTGCGATGCATGCGATCTTTATTCGAGAAAACTAATCGTCATTAAGTTGAAATTTTAATTGATTGAAAATTACTTGCGAAACTTGAACATACATATTGTATAAGTATGTAGGTAATTCGAGTTATCTGTATCTATTTTTTCTCATTCGCCAAAACAAGTGATTCTTAACTTTCTAGTTTTCTTTTGTATTAATTTTCGTAGTTTTGCTGCAACATGATGGATTGACTAGTCAAATATATTTTTTTTTTCGCTCTACGACTTTCATTAAATTTTGGATCCAATTTTTACCCTACCTTACCTAGTAAAAGTTATACATATATACAGGGGCGGATCCAGGATATGATCAAGGGAGGGGCTAAACCATATTTTGCCGTTCTATCCAGTGTAAAGCAGGATTGAAGTCCATTTTATTCAGTGTATATCTGAGCGTCTAGGGGGAAGCTATAGCCCCTACAGCCCCTCCTTGGATCCGCCACTATATATATATGTACCGTGTCCTGCGAAAACGAACTAAGCGCCACTTTCATACTTTTGAGAAAATTATGTTTAAAGGTTGATGTCCAGCATTAGTGTAGCCGTAACCAAAAGTGAAATTATGTTTCTTTTTTTTGGAAAGGTGTTGATTTTTCTCTCTTTTCGATTGTGCAAAACGTTCTAATGCTTATCAGGAACCAATCGTCGCATTTACGTGGATTTTCAAAATTTGGCGCTTAGTTCACTTTTGCATAACACGGTACATATATATATATATATATATATATATATATATATATATATATATATATATATATATATATATATATATATATATATATATATATATATATATATATATATATATATATGAACTTTAGAGGTAGACTATGCTAAGTCACTTTTTAGTCGAAATTGAGTTAACAATACTGTTTTAATAGACTATGTTCTTTCTAGTGGTGTAATAATGTAAGTCTGAAAGCATCTTACTACTTTGTAACTACTTAGTAAGTTTCAAAAGCAGTACTATAGGTCTTAGTTGAGAAACCGGTTTTTCGCTTCTCTAAAATTACGAAGTTATGACTTGGTTTAGTTTACCTCCGAGGTCCAGATATAATAAAATCATCACCATCATCATAATTAACCATTATCTATCCATTGCTGGATGAAGGTCTTTCCAAGTCTTCTCCAACAACTATCTAACTTGGGCAATTCTTTTCCAGGTTAGTTCTCAGTGGTGCTTGATTTCGTCACACCTTCTTGTATGCGGAGGTTTCCTTGAGTGTTTTTGTCTCGTGGTATCCAGTCTAGAATTGTTTTCGTCCGTCGATCATAATTTCTTCTTGCAATACGTGCAGCACATCTTCCAGCTCATATTAAATTATTTCAGTAGCACCATCAGTATTCATTTCTATATATTTGGGCTACAAATAGTTCGAATTCGCTACTTTCGGAGTACAGACACGCTACTTTTTAATCTTCGAATCTGGCAACACTGACTGAATGATTTAAATCAACACAATGTGAGGACCCCCATTTGGTCTAGCGGCTAGCACGCTTGATTTCGGTTCGCGTGGTCCCGAGTTCAATTTCCGGTAGGGTAAAGTTGAACGACCGAAGTGGTTCGGATTCCACTATAATCATTAGCTCCACGTCTCCTTTAGCCGCCCTAGCATAACTGTGAGACGTTAAACTAAAACAAAACAAAACAAGAATGAACACTGTGTATTACTAACTGTAAGTCCTTGAATAATTGCATATAGCTATATGGTATGGATCGAGTTTGAGGTGGTCGGTGGTTAAACTAAAACAAGTGAAATGTAATTAGGGTGTAATTAGAACTTTTAATTAAGCACGGTCTTAATATAAAGTGTACACCAGGCCTAAAGCTTAGGGGGAACAACTAGTGTTACTGAAAATGTATCAGTTACATTTAATTTCAGTTACAATTTGCATTTACATGTATTGCCTGAACGAAGACTCAAACATTAACATTATAAGTAGTCCAAAGACTATGAAAAACGTCGTCTCTTGAAAGCATTCTTGCACCAGAAAACAAATTACGACTAATTCTAAAATATTTTGCAGTTTATCTACGTTATTTGCACATATTTAGAATAATATTTAGCAATATATTTAAGTGGGCAACACTGCCTAAAATAATGTAACTGCGACTTGTAATTAAAATCACCAAAAACTATTCTTGTAATGTTATAGAAGCAAAGGAAAGCAATAATCATTATAAAAATTTAATACAAATACGTCATTTTAAGTAGCATACAATCACTACCAATTTGTTTGGATCTCAAACGATTTGAAATAACAATTGTTGTAAATGACGTTATAAGCATTTAAGTCTTTTGGAAGCATCTACATGATGAGACGTGATATGTCAGCGCGTTTTCGAACTTAAGTCTTTAGAAACATTTAAATTTTCCGTTTCTTGTAACTTTGTTCCTTTATTGATTCGAAATATATTATTCCATGATCATAGTATTTGACGCTAAGATACAGTTGATGCGCACTGCACCGGCCATGCCATTTGAGTTATTAGAGATCTCCAAAATGTTGATGTTAGTGATACTGTGTTGTCCTTTGTTACGCTAAATAATGTATGGGCTATTGTGGTTTTGTTAAATAACTAAATTAGAAATATGTAATACTTAACGTAGCGTAATTTGAGAAAATACAACTTTATTTTGCTTTAGCAACATTGCTTGTTTATCTAGTGGTATTGCAGAGTATTTAGAAGAATTTTCCAACTTGGTACAAAATTTCAGCATTATATATATATATATACAGTGCGTTCCACGAATAACACTAAGGTCCACCTCCTGAAGAAACCAAGGCAGATAGAAACATGAAACCTTTTGGAACCTTCAAGGGACATAAAAGGCAACATTATGCTGAGAAGGAGAATCCCCCACAAGGGGGGCTAAAGGGGGTTACTGGGGGTAACTCAAAAATTTTGAATAGCAACCCCCATCGTGTGGTGCCTCGTTTGAAAGGTATCACGTGTATTGGCCTGTTCTGGAAAGTGCCTGTTGATTGCATGTCCGTAGCCAACATGGTTGCCATCCGTCAACTATGATCGAAGAAACATTGCAAACCTGTAAGCAGAGAGTAACATAGTATGATTTGGAACATACTTCATTAATGCAGGAGATGCTCGAAGTGTGCACCGCCCACTTCCTGGCAGTAATGTAAACGTTGGACGAACTCCTCTCGAACACGGGTAAAAGTCATTACCGGTATAGAATGACAGGCATCAACTATGCGTTGGCGCAACTCGGCAATGCTGTTCGGCTGCGTGCGGAACACTATAGTCTTCAAATAGCCCCAGAGAAAAAAGTCGGGTTCAGCAAGGTCTGGCGAACGGGCTGGCCATTCAATGGTGCCGCGACGACCAATCCATCGTCGCGGAAGCTCACTATCTAAATAGTCACGTACAAGGCGGTGAAAATGGGCAGGACAGCCGTCATGCTGAAAAACGGGCGGAATCTCTCCAAATTCTTGCGGATTCTCTTCCATTGCCTCGACAATCAACGGTGCAATAAAGTCTTGCAGCAGCGCCAGGTACTTCTCACCCGTTAATATTCCATCGATGAAGAGGGGCCCGATTATGTGATTACCTACGATACCCGCCCAGACATTCAGCGACTCTGGGTGTTGAGTGTTGCCTTCACGAAATACATGAGGGTTTGTGTCACACCAATATCGGCAGTTATGCTTGTTGACCTTGCCATTCAAGTAGAACGTACTCTCATCGCTGAAACACACGTTTGTCAGCCCAATGGTTCCACGTGCCAATGCCTCACACATCTGCTCACAAAACTCGATACGCATATCGGGATCATGTTCACTTAACTCCTGGATCATATATAGTTTGTATGGATGGAAGGTATGTTTTTTTAAAATTCTGTATGTCGTTGTGCGTGACACACCACACGTTTGAGCCACAGTTGTTATGGACTGTTGAGGATGCACATTCAGCTCCGCCAACACTTGTATCTGTGTTTCTTCCGTAGCAACACTAGGGTTTCGAGGCTTTGGGGCATTGGTCACACTGCCTGTCGTAAAGAATTTGGTTAATAAATGGCGTACAGAAGAAACACTAATTGGGTTGCGCACATTTTGTTCATTGAACAACCGTGCTGTTGCACTGTACGAACGATTTGTAGCACCAAAGAGTAACACAATTTCAATTCTCTGTTCAAGAGACCACATTATGTATGCAATGTAGGATGGTCAAACGCACCAGCACAAACACACGTCTACGTCCTTCAGACCTACTGTTCCGGGTTGTAATGTAGCGCACTGTTGGTCGGAAAAGCACATCTGATAGTGGTGCACGAGTAAAGAGAGTAGCTTTGATAAAGTACGTGTGTCCAACACCAAAGCGCCACCACGGGCAACTCGTCGTCATGAACTACATCTCCTCGTCCGTAAGAGTAGCAGTTCGACAGTAGCGCAAAGGTAAAGTGTTGGTTCAGTACACGTGCGGTCCGTGGTTCGAGCCTCGGAGGGTTCAGATTTTTCAATAATATTATGGTACTCTCTTTTCTATCGGTTTCAGTTCAATTTGCATGTTTTGTATTTGCAATACTGTTATAGTGTTAGTTGTGTGGTATGTGTATTGTGCATTCGTTCCGAACTAGACCTACGTTAGACTTTAGAGTTTGTTGTGGACACGGTCTGGTCTCTATACGCAATTACTTTTCCAGCGAGGTACCACACGATGGGGGTTGCTATTCAAAATTTTTGAGTTACCCCCAGTAACCCCCTTTATCCCCCCTTGTGGGGGATTCTCCTTCTCAGCATAATGTTGCCTTTTATGTCCCTTGAAGGTTCCAAAAGGTTTCATGTTTCTATCTGCCTTGGTTTCTTCAGGAGGTGGACCTTAGTGTTATTCGTGTAACGCACTGTATATATATAACGCAGATCCTAGGGGAGGGCTATAGGGACTATAGCCCCCCTTAACGCTCAGGTATACACTGGATAAAATGGGCTTCAGTCCTACTTTCGTTACACTGGATAAAGCGGCAAACCATGGTTTAGCCCCTTCCTTGATCATATACTGGGTCCGCGGCTGTATATATATATTATCACGAAAACGGTTCAACATAAATGAACCGAACAAAATCTCATATAGGAAATGCCATGGGGCACACCGAATGGTGTTGTCGCGGCGCCTCCCGGGGCCGCCTTTCATGGTGTCCCAGGGCTAAACTTTAAAATTTTAAATGAAAAGATGGGGCGAGTAATACTTCGTTCCATAGATCTTTAAAAAGTAAAAAGTGTTGTGGCAAAAGATTTTTCATATCGGTCACTGTATTCCAGATGGCCACCAAGACATGGTTCCTGTATCAGATAAAACGTCCAGTACCGCTAGACCCCTAATATGAAAATAGTTGGAGATAAATGAACAGAATAAAACTCGTATAGGAAAGCAGACAGGGTATTTATCATTTTGCGGCTGGAGTATAATGCAACGGAGAAGAAGATTATTAAAGTGTGATTGACATGATGCAAAACAGGAAATAATAGAAAATTATATTTCCAATCTCTGTCCGTAAGTAGGTGAAGCGGAAATGAATGGTAAAACCTCAAATGGGAACCTCACTTTTATTTGCAATAGATATGGTTTGTCTGAAACACTTGTGTGTACAAATGACTGGTACTATAATGAATAAAAATAAAGTGAAATAAGGTGAATACAAATAAGGTGAAATTCAAGTTTAACATTTTGCCCGCCTCTGATAATTTAACGCAATGCGTGCAAGATTTTTGGGACATATCTGCATCAGTATGTACCGTTTCGTTACAAAGGATCACAGCTGAAATTACCGTTGAAAGTTATTCGGAATGTAACTGTGGACATCTCAGTGAAACTCATATTCTATCACATGCAAGAAGACATAGAAGGAAAAGAAGCGAACCAATATCATGCAGACGACTGTTGAACAAAATCAACGTTTGTAAACATTGTTCTAAAATTGCATTCTTCGACAAATTTTTTTCGCATTTCAGTTGATTCATTTTTGCATCAAACCATTGCCTGCAATCAAAGTGGAAGATACCATTTAACAAGAATTTTACACACTTTATCCCATTAACCAACTAACTCTATGGCCTATGGAACCTGGAGGTTCAATGCCACGTTCATAAAAGCTCTTCATTGACTTCTATTCTTAGCTCTTCATTGACTTTATCCCATTACAGAGACATTTATCCCTTATAAAAACACATTTCAAATAACTTTGTTTCGTAGATACAATTTGCAAAAACTAAGGCTCTCATTTGCAATTTCACCGATCCTTCCCGCTTCACTCAGTTACGGAGTGAGGTTGGAATGATAATTTTCTAGGAATTAGATTTCTTCCTTTCCATTATGGCACACTCACTCTAATCATCTTTTCGACTGTTGCAACATTCCCGAGCTATAGAATGATAAATACCCTCTGTGATTTCCTATTCGAATATTTGTTCTGGTGTTTTCATATTAGTGATACTAATGCAGGTACCATGTCTTGGTGGTGATTTTGAAAACCGTGACCCATATGAACAATCTTTTGCAACAGCACTCTTCAGTTTTTAAAGATATATCGAACGAGATAACTCACCCCATGTTTCCATTTACAATTTTGAAGTTGCGCCCTGGGCCCCCATGAAGCGTGGCTCTGGAAGCCTCCGCGACAATAGCAATCGATGTGCCACATGACATTTTCTATTTGAGTTTTTGTTCGGTTCATTTATGCTCAACAGTTTTCATATTACTGGTACTGCACGTTTTCCTGTATCTGATAGAGGCAACATGTCTTGGCGGCCATTTTGAATAATACAGTGCCCGATATGAAAGATCTTTTGCCACAACGCTTTTTAGTTTTAAAAGATCTATCGAACGAAATACCACTCACCCCTTGCTTCCGTTTAAAATTAAAGTTGGGCCCCGGGAACCTATGCAGGGCGGCCCTGGGGCACCGCGAAAATTTATATATATATATATATATATATATATATATATATAGAGAGAGAGAGAGAGAGAGAGAGAGAGAGAGAGAATTCTATTTGCACCAGCGGTGGATTTTGTTTTGGGAGAGGCTTGAGGAACGAGTAAGAAACATTTGCGTTGTACGTGCAATCCAAAAAATGATGACAAATTTATTTCGGGAGGGGTTTGAGCCCGATAACCACCCCCTAAATACGCCACTGTACATCAGTCAACCGTTCTCATATTATCTAACACAGCAATGAAAGAAATTTTGAGTGAAGGCAATTTTAGTATCTATTAATATTAATATTCGAGACGAGACCGAGACTTTCGAGACTGACCTAAGTCTCGTCTCGGTATATAAAAGTCCGTCTCGGTCTCGGTCTCGGTACCATCCATAGTATATTATGCTTTATTATGCATTTCCCTAAATTATGCCTTAATATTTATTTATTTATTTATTCATCATCAACACAACAGGCATAAGTTCAATTATTTCCTTGAATTAGACTTCAGTTTTACCAATTTTTATTACACATTTGTTTTATTTTACTCGTTTTTTTTTACACAAGCGTTAAAAATATACATGAAACGATTCATTTTTCCTACTAAAAATTACATCAATACAACATACTACCTCATTTTGTGCAGGTTTCCTTAAGCGGTGCTTCGAAGATGAAACATGTACTTTCACAGTAGAATTCTCATATTTAATGAATTCTAGTGCATGGAGTTAGTGTCAGAAACCACCAAAATACTTCACTTCCGGCTACCAGTCTGCAATTTTACACGGTTCTTATATATATACCAAAGTACAAGAATTCGCCGGGAGACACTTGATCTGACGTCCGGAACTCATGTGATGACATCATCAAAATGGCGGACAGCTCGACTCAAAAAATAAGCCATATCTCCGCTATTTATAGATTGATTTTCTTCAAACTTCGCTCATTTTAAAGGAAATTAAATTTGCAATAAAACATGTTACCGAAACATTTCCCCTAAAATTAACCGTTTCGGAGTTATTTAAGAATTTAATAAATTCATGAGTATTTATTGAAGAAAAATACAAAGTAACTCCGAAACCCTTAGTTTTAGACGAAAAACTTAGGTAACGTGTTATATTGTTAATTTCATTACCTTTAAAATGAGGTATTAACGAAGAAAATCGGTCCATAAATAACTGAGATATCACATATAACGTGTTAATTACATTATTAAAATGGCGGTCACGACTAACAGATAACGAGAAATTCAGCCAAAATACTTCACTACCATATACTAGTCCCAAATTTTACACAGTATTTATATACATAATAATTAATTTTAAAATACTTGGGTGACACTTAATTTAACACACTGAACTCCTATGTTGACGTCATCAAAATGGCCGCCGGGATTAAAAACATAGGTTTGCTTAAATACACTTAACTTCGTTACCAATCATTTTATTGAGTCTTCCAATTGCTCCATTTGAAAGAGCATGAAATAAGCTACAAAAATTTTATTCGATTGTAAATGGTGTATGGCGATGACAACGTGGAAGGGGGTAAAAAATCAATGTTTTAAAATGGTTGCTTTTGGCTTAATATATTTTGCAAGACATTTCTGTTATTACAAGAGGCGTTAACTGAAGTAAATACACATTACAGCCATGCAATGTTGCATGCTTGTATAATTTTTTTAATGAGTGATTCATCATGTATTATAAATTATACTACAAAAGAGTGAACATGAAAATAAAAATTGTTATTTACAACTTTTAGTGGATCCAATGCCCTCTTTTTACTGATTGGCAAAAATGAAAAAAAAAACTTTTATTTTTTAAGAAGGGTAACAGATATTTACAACAGTTTCTCACAATGAAAACATGTACAGTCCATATGGATTATTAACGCGGAAGGCACAACTATTGAAAACAATGTAAACTTTAAACAAAGTGACAAGTTTGTAAGATTAAACTTAATTTCTGCATTGGGCCTCACAACTACAAAGTAAAGTACAAAGTTCGTAAAATTTTACACATCGACAGCGCGTGCAAATCTGTTTGCACTTGCATGCTATCAACTCTTTTAGCTTTTCCATGGTGAAGTTTGGGCTTGTCGACCAGAGGGGCTCGTAGTCATCTGCGGTCTTCTTCCATCCCCACTCACAAGGATCCAAGCGTTGACTGTTCCGTTGAAGACAGTTTGTCCACAAAGAACATTGTAGAATGGTCCTCCTCTTCAAGTGCTGTAACAGAGCGTTGCTGGTTGGTGGAATAGTTTTAATGGGACTGTTTTGCTGGGTAAAGAGAATCCGCCTAGTCTCATTGACGGTCTCTGTAGAACTTGATGAATGGTACATAAGAACTACAAAGCGTTGAATGAGTAAAAACGTGCCATCTTCAGAGATGTCCAGAACTTGAGAATCCGAAAAAGCTTTGTCTACGTCTCGGAAAGTCATTCACGTTTTCCATGGTTTTACCAATACTTGCAAAACTTGACACAGCGTCAGTCCCCGTAAATGCATGGAAGAAAGGCAAAAGGTCTGGAACTCCTCGTGGAACTTTGTTGTGCAACTCGTGGATCGGAAGGTATAGGAGGTGCTTTCCACTGCCGTATTCCATCCAAAATTCTTTCAGTGTATTGAGTCTAGAAAAGGCATACATAGCAATTACTACCACGTCACTATCAACAGTTTTCACCATGACCTTAGAACAACCCGAGTATTCCATGGCATGCCATACATGAAGTAGGAGACGGGCGTCGGCTTCTACATGAAATTCGGAAGATATAGCTTCAAATGTCGCCTCCATTTGCGATCCAATTACCGTGTCTCTGTAGGTGCAAATGACTTTTTTCCCGACTGGGAGATCCATTTTGACCAGGTTTTTAGCTAAAAATTCAGAGTTCTTCTTTGTTTTTACTGTGAGCAAGGAATATACTGAAAAACTTGGGGATGACAACATTAGATTTTACATTTATTCTGAGCCCAGACCCTCTCGAGTGCCTTACGTCATTTTTTAGGCTTCCTTTTAGGTAGCGATCAGAAACTAAGTCAACTCTTTCCACAGATCTTAATCTCATTAGAATGTATGGTTTAACAATCTGGTTGCAGCACTCTTGAAATGTCCGGCTGGATTTAGGGACAAGCATATGGATCAAGGCTGCTGCATCCATTATGAGCGAAGAAACTTCGGGCTAATGAGCAGTGGTCACCCGAACTTCACTTGACTCGACGATACAGGACACCACGTCGGATTTTTTTTATTGATTTTCTGAGTTTACCGCGGTCGGATATGGAAGGTGGACATGAGCTATTTTTATGGGAAAAGAACTTTCTGACGTCAATTCCCCTTGATTGACTAGCAACGTACAACTTGGCAAAAAGAGTACTGTCTTTTCTCAGGTCTACTATATTCTGCTTGTCTTTGGACTTAACTGTAACTTTCTTAGCACTCATCAAGGGAAGGTTGTTTCTTTTGATGGTTTCATGGATGGAAACTTTTCTAAGGATCACCCGATCTTCGACAAACGTATCAAATTGGCTTTTCCCTGTAGCATTTGCCGACATGACGCATAGTTCATACACAATTTACCTATAAACTAAATCGAATAACATTTTTGTAATTTATTTCATGCTCTTTCAAATGGAACAATTGGAAGACTCAATAAAATGATTGATAACGGAGATAGTTGAATTTAAGCAAACCTATGTTTTTAATCCCGGCGGCCATTATGATGACGTCAACATAGGAGTTCAGTGTGTTAAATTAAGTGTCTCCCAGGTATTTTGAAATTATTTATTATGTATAAAAATACTGTGTAAAATTTGGGACTGGTATAAGGAAGTGAAGTATTTTGGATGAATTTGTCGCTATCTGTTAGAAGTCGTGACCGCCATTTTAATAATGTAATTAACATGTTATGTGTGATATCTCAGTTATTTATAGACCGATGTTCTTCGTTAATAGCTCATTTTAAAGGTAATGAAATTAACAGTATAACACGTTACCTAAATGTTTCGTCTAAAACTAAGGGTTTCGGAGTTATTTTGTATTTTTCTTCAATAAATACTCATGAATTTATTAAATTCTTAAATAACTCCGAAATGGTTAATTTTAGAGGAAATATTTTGGTAACATGTTTTATTGCAAATTTAATTTCCTTTAAAATGAGCGAAGTTTGAAGAAAATCAGTCCATAAATAACGGAGATATGGCTTATTTTTTTGAATCGAGCTGTCCGCCATTTTGATGACGTCATCACACGAGTTCTGGACATTGGATCGAGTGTCTCCCGGCGGCTTTCTGTTCTTTGGCATACATATAAGAACCGTGTAAAATTGCAGACTGGTAGCCGGAAGTTAAATATTTTTACGCTAACTCCACGCACTATTCAGACCGACTTCTATTTTGAAATGGTCAGTTGTGAATGCTCTTACTCTCTGAGATTTCATACTCTCGATTTTGGCATCTTGAAATAAGCACAACCAGTCTTGCCTGTTTTTTAACAGGAAAGAAACAAAAGTCCTTGTGAGTGTAAAGTGCGGAGAGAGGAGGAATACGAAGTTTTCATTGTTACGTGCAAAAGCAATTTGCAGGTGATATCCATTGTTGCGGCATTGATAACAGTATTTGTTGGTATTTTATCTTTGTTCAGAAAATATATTAACATATTTTTCTTTGTTGTACACATACACAAGGTTCTGAAAAAAAAGCGTTAAGCATTATGCTTTATACTTTATTTTTGCAAATTATGCTTTATTATACTTCTAAGATTAGTAAATTTGGATATGTAAAGTGGTCAAAATGACAGATATGGTACCAGGCCGATAGCCAGGCCAAAAATGTAGGGGGGCCTCCGTAGAAGCTAGGGGGGCCCAATCGAACCATAGTATAGTTCATCACCATATTATAGTTCATTTTCAAGCCTACCGTGAAAATTTTAGGGGGTCAGCAAAAATTTAGGGGGGCGTCCCCTTAGCCCCCGTGCATAGGGGTTTGTATGGTACCAACCATAGGTGAAAAATTCCATAATGTTTTTACTGCTTTTTATGCTTTATGGTTGCCCTATTGATTACTTATCATGTTGTCTTGGTTCCTTCTTAACTACATTTTAAATAAATAAGTTATTACAAAATAAATACAAACATTATTTAAAAAGTAGTTAACAAGGAATCAACATGATAAGTAATCACCTACCGTTGAGTTCATTTTTCTAGTCACTGCCTTAACCTAGATTTTTGGGTAATTCAAATTCTGGACACACTGTAATTTCTATGAATGGCAACACCGATAATTCTTCCGATTCGTTTTTTCAGATGTAGAATAACATTACCTATTATTGTGGTCAGTTACATTTCATTATCACTTTTCACTTATGAAAAATGGACAAATGAAAAGTTGTTAGCTTTTCAAAAATATTTAGTACTCTGCCCCTTTAATACCGAAAAATCTTTTATCTTCTTCTTCCCCCTCTCTTAGAGCAAAAATTATAATAGTTTAAAATTATAATAGTTTGCATTTTGTAAAATTTTATACGCCCAACAATTTCGAATATCTGGTTGAGAGGGAGAAAAGGTCCTCTTCCCCTTATTATAAGGAGAATTTTACAAAATTCCGTGAGTCAATACGTAAATCGATTGTTTACTATTTTATAGATATTCAATAACTTCGTAAATTACTGAACGCAATACGTAGCATAGTACATTATTATTATTAAATTGCAGATTACTGTCATTTTAGCCCATGCAATTGTATGAGAATTTTTATGAACGATTAATCAGTTTTTTTTCACTCTTATTTATCCGTTTACTACTATCCCGAATTAAATTGCAACCTCAAAAACTGCTAAGGATAAAACATATATAATACTTTCGAAATGCATAATAAAATCAAAATATGCTAGACCATCATATTTTATCTTCATATTATAAAAACATGAGCATGTGGAAAACTAATCTGTATTTATTTATTTATTTAAATCTAGATTCATTAAAATTTAAAATAAGTGGCAGTGAAAATTAACGAAATTATTATTAAATGTGTAGGTATTGTTTCAAAATTACAGTGTTCATTAATTTCCTCTTTAACTATCTAATTTCCTCTCTTTGTAAAATTATATATTTTTACTCGTAGGTAGTTAGAATTAAATCAAACAAAACTGAATGTTCTTTAATCAAAGCGGATCTTTACTACAATCAATGGTGAATCTTGAGGGAAATCACATCTGTAAAAATTAACCTTTTAGAGCTTCAACCTAAGAAAATAGACTTACCTAATCTACTAATCTTTGTATATAGAAGAATTAACGTATAAGTTTTCTTCCTTTAGTTTGAAGCGAATAATTGTTACCGATATGACGCCACTTAAGAGCCGCCACTGACTACAATCCAACTTCTTAAAATTTCGCTTTGTTCTTGCGGTTACATCAATATACAAGGTTTTCAAAGAGAGGTGGGTGGGCAGTGGCGTATTTAGGGGGGCTTCCGGGCTTAAGCCCCCCGAAATCTTACTTAATATAGTAAAGTATATGAAATATCCTGCAGAATTTTCACATTTTCAGGCAAAGCCCCCCCCGAAAGTTAGCAAAGCCCCTCCCGAAACAAAATCGTAAATACGCCAGTGTGGGTGGGTAACCATTTTTAAAAACAAGACTTACAAAATTATCAATATCATATTTACAGGAAAAATGTGAATGGAGCTGCAAACACCACAAATGTAGCAAGCTATGCTTTGAGTTGTGTGATCGACCACCGTGCAATGAACCATGCGACAAAACATTGAGAGGTTGCCGTCATCCATGCATTGGATTCTGCGGTGAACCATGCCCTCCGTTGTGTAGGATCTGCGATGCCGAGAAACTGGCAACATACAGCAAACATAACTGGAACAATATCAGGTAATAAATTTGTGCTCTGTATCTTTTTCTTTTCTTTTCTTTCTTTCTTTCTTTCTTTTTTTTGATTAGGCCTATATAGTCCAGTCAAATTACCGTACATCAAAAACGGGCCAAACCTAGACATTTAGAATAAAAAGACGGGACCTTCTGGAATTTGTTCGTGATCTCTTCTTCATTACCTCCAGAAAATCCAAAAAAAATCCAGTTGTGGGGTTTCCGCCATTTTGAATAAATAGTCTCCCATCTTGGATTTCTCACATGCACTTAGTTTATGCCACATAACTTCTAAACTAATTAACGTAGAAGTATCATTCTTACTTTATTATACTTATAATATTAGAGACAATGTAACAGGTTATTATCACTTTTTTTCAACTAACCATTTGTCACCAGCCTAAAGCTCAATTTTTTAAATTTAAAAGAGATATAGGAAAAATAGACTTATTCTGAACTTTATTAACCAAGCCTCGTATATTCCAAACACTCTAGAAACTCTTCTCTCATCACTTTGGTATGCATCTTCGTTTGTGTTGGTAAGCCTCAGTTAGATTTTGTGGCCAAATATGGGCATACGACGCAGAAACAATGACTTCCTTTGTGAACGATTTCTTGAGTCCGGAAAAACGGGAAAGTTGCAATAACACCTTCGTCTTGTTACCGTTCATCTCTGATTTGTTAATTCAAAGCATCCTCATCTCTTCAGCCAACGAGCTTGGACTCAACACCATACGTCATAACCGGGGAGCTCCAGCCCCGAAGAATTCATACGAAGAAGCTAACTAGGAAAAGCTTCAGTGTTTCGACACCCTTGGTGCATTATACCTCCTCGCTGCCTGTGCTAGGCTAGGGGTGTTCGATAAGGCTGAGGACCTATCGAACTTCGGGAGTGAAAATTTATCGAGTTGTCATCGGTTACTCGAAACCGTTCGAGTATTTGAAATTATCGAAATTTCGAGTATTATCGAAGATTTGGGTATTATCGACATTTCGAGTATTATCGAAGTTTCGGGTATTATCGACATTTCGAGTATTATCGAAGTTTCAGATATTATCAACATTTCGAGTATTATAGATGTTTCGGGTATTATCGACATTTTGAGTATTATCGAAGTTTCGGGTATTATCAAAAGTAGTGATGGACAGTTTGGTTCCTTCACCTCTCCAATGATTTCTTCTTGCAGCCAAACTAATCAAACAACTTTTTTCACCTGATAAGTTATTGCAAAGTTGTATTTGTCGAAATCATATGTAAAATTATTTTCCTGCCTGCCCCGTTATTGGGGCAATCGGCAAAGTGACTATTAGTAGACTAATGGTGTCTTGGGTTCCAATTCCATTTGGCTGATGCATGTTTTCTCTTCCTCTTTCTCTCTTCTGACAGACTGCTTAAACCTTGTACAGATCTGTGCGAAAAAAACTTTTTCTTCACTTCATTGCTAAGGAGAGAAGTTATAATATGAACATCCTGCATATATGTAATACATATTATATACAACTATGCTAACCTCGAATGCATTGTTTCTTCCGAACACTCCAATAACCCCGAACTTTTCAAAATATTCAAGCGACTCGACAAATACGATCATATTGATATATTTCTGTATTTGCTGCTTTCAAACAATTCGAGACTCTTGAACAGTTCGAGTGTCTCGAAGTTGTCTAATGTTTCTTACATTTCGAGTGCCTCAAACACTTCGAGAGTCCCGAACATTTCGGGAGTCTCGATCATTTCAAGATTCTCAATCATTTCGGGAGTCTCGAAAGTTCGATAAAATTAAAATTCTTTATCGATGAAACGGTTTTGAAATTTTATCGAATTGTTATTGATTACTCGATTATCGGAACAGCCCTATGCTAGGCGAGGCAGCCAGTGCTTATTCGAGAGCAGCGTCCACGCTGCCTGAAGTTACGTACGTTACGTACCTTAACTCCAAGCGTGCGAGTTATTCCTCCGTGAGATGAATATACGGACTTAATTAATTAAACGGGCGACTGACGATTTAATTGCAAAGTATTTGGAATGTGAATACACAACAGTTCTATTTACAAAACGTTTTGATGTGACAAGTGAATCGAGTCTATTGTTCATTACGACAAATATAAACTAAACCCTAAAGCACGATTCGGTCGGGACTATGAACTAAAAATCATACTCGTAGAGCTAACTTAGGACACTCATCGAAGAAGCAGCAGCTGGGATCTAAACCCAGGATAATAATTCCAGGAGCAACATCTACAATTGGACCCAGGACATCGATGGAGTAATTCGTAGGCTAGCCGAAGAAATACGTGAGTTGTCTTTTATCCAAGCCACCCCACCATAATAATAATAATATTCAGTGAAAAGTTAATTCTAGTTACATTTTGAGCTTGAATGTATGTCATGTTTACGTTTATTGAGTAATATTATATTGTTACTATTCAAAAGTGATTTTATCATTTGTTGTACAGTTAATATTTAATTCTATTATATTTGTAGTTTAACAAATATCTTTACGTTGTCTACATTTTCGTCTGTTGTGTTCCCAGCGACCGCATGTCGAAATTGTAGGCATGGGCGCTAATCATAGTCGTCGTGAGATAGCTGGAGAATAAAAAGGAAAAAGGAACAAGGTATGAGACTAAGAAATTAATCCGAACCACGACGTACACATTGGTCACAACCCGAAATTGCTAAACCGTGACACGACAGAGTTCAATCTTGGGATAGAATTGTATTTAAATATATTAGCGTTCATTTATTAAAACCTGACAACAGTGAGAATTTGAATCACGTAGTCACAAGTAGCAGACTTGCTGTAAAAGCACGCGCAGATTGTTTTAACTCGGGAAAAGAAAAGAGGAAAGAGAAAGAAAATAATAGGTAGTGTTTAAAAACAGAAAGTAAATCTAAGTATCATAGAAATATCATCAGTATAATTTGTTTCGTAAGAAATTAAAACATTTTATTTGTTCGCGAATTTTTCTTCCGTCAATTTTTATAGTACGCGCAAACGAACAAACAACAAACAGCTGATCGTAGCTGAATATACACACACAGTTGTACATATGCACCTTTAGAGAGTAACGAATGAAAAAAATGTGTCTTGTGTAAGATATTCGTTCATGTTTGTGTTAATTTTCTATTGAAACACTTCATTAAGTGAAAATTCAAAGTACGTTCTGCGCAATTGAAATTACATTGGTTTTAGAAAAGTGTTTATTTACATTTTATCATTGAGGACAAGTGTTTATTTTTTGCATGTTTTATATTGTGATTTAGTTGCTTGTAATTTAAGTAAACATGGAGAGTATTACATTAGAACAAATCCAAGCATTATTAGAGAAACAGTCTGAGAAATTAGAGCAAAAATTAGAAAATAATAGTGAACGAGTAGATGAATTAATAGGCGAATGTAAGCAGAATAGGGCTGAATTAGAAAATCGGCTGGATGGTTTGAGTAGAGATATAATATCGACTAATAACATGATCACTGAAGTACGTTTAGAGTTAACTAACCTAACCAAACGTGTCGAGTCAGGCAGCGAAGAATATAAGAGAAGTGTTGATCAATTACAGGCATCTATACAAGCGGTACAGATTGAGTGTAGCCAGGCAGCAGAGGTTCAACGACGTGATATTAATGTTCTGAAAGAGGAAGTGCAAGGGGTAAAAAGTCAAGTGGATGAAATAGAAAAATGTCAGGTACTTACGAATGGGAAATGCGAGGTTATTAATTTCCGTGTAAATAAGCCTGAAAACACTATACACGAATTGAACGGATATGTTAAGGAACTCGCGGAAAAAACAAGTGAAATAGGTGAAGAAGTGCAAGCGCACCGGCAAATTCTAAAATTGAATAGTAAACGATCAGATGGAATCGAACAGACTTTAGAAAGTTTTAGAGATCATCAGAAAGCTACTGTTGAAATGATAATCGAGCATCTTGAAAAACAGCCCGCGGTCATTGTAAAATCCGAACATGATCGAGACTTTACTCACGAACTGCATAGGTTAGAAAGAGTAAATCGTGAATTGTTAGTACGTCAAGAACATATTGAAAATAAATTGCGACAACTGCATACTGATACACGCACGTCTCCACGTAAGGAAAATCAGTCCGATCGTGAGTACCACGACTCAGATTATCAAAGTGAGGGGTTTGAATCTGATGGCTCTGATAGTAGTATCAAACAAGTCTATTCACGTAAAGTTTCTAAGCCTAAACGCGTCATTCAAGTTAGAGATTTACAGTATTTACCAAAATATACAGGACTTCCGGATGGTACAACTGCGCGTTCATATATTCAAGATTTGAAAGAAAAAGCTCAAGTTGTAGGTATATATGAAGATGATTTAGTTCATCTTATCCCCTGTCTTGTCGAACAGGTTGCTAAAGAGTGGGTCACTAATTATCCTCGAGAATTTGAAACTTTTAGTCAGTTTGAAAAGGCACTAATAGATACGTTTGATTCAGATACCATTGTCGCTAGCCAGATTGCTTCGTGTAGAAGCAGAAGATTCGATCCCAAGACCCACGACAATGTTCGCAGTTTTGCTACGAAACAGTATCAGCAATTGAGAGATCTAAACCCGGAAAGTTCACCTGCGAAAATCATTGCAAGTATTATTGATACTTTGCCACGTAGATATCGCGAAGAACTGACGTTACATCCGTGCACTTCTTTTCAACAGTTCTTAGCAAGCATTGCCAGGATCGAATCATTACGACTAGCCGAAAATGGTAATATGAAGAGAAATTACAATACGTATAATAGCAATAATTATAAAGATAGTCGTACGTTTCGCGTGCAACAAGCTCAAACAACAAATAATTCATCTAATGGTCAGCAAAGGAATAACAGGCGAAATAATCAGGGCCATGGTACTCGACAAAACCCTCGTAATACAAACAATCAAGATGCGGAAAATGCACGAAGAAATAATGAACAGAATCGAACTGAAGAACTTCGTAGTGAGAGGGATAGTAATTGGCGTGGTAATAATAACCGTAGACCAGGACAACGTAGAGGGAATAATAGAGGACGGGGAAATTACAGATACAATTGGAGAGCCCAAAATAATAATGGATCAAACCAGAATCGGACCCAAGACCAGTCACGCGAAGAATCGGAAAACTGAATGAAGACGGGTTTCAACGGGGGACATCCGTCGACATAACAAATAACCAAATCCCCAACAATGTATTCCGTGTTCGAAATTTCACATTTGAATCTGATTCAGATTTAGACCAGGATGCTAGGAGCGATACCGAAGACGATAAATTTGAAGAAAAGATAGTGAAAGCGTATGGTAGGCAATATTCTGCTTACATTAATACACGCGTAAATGGAATTGAGGTGAAAACACTGTGTGATACAGGAGCAGAGACTTCGTTAGCTTCCTATGACCTGTGGAAAGAAATTACAAAAGAAATCTCATTTCCTAAATTACAACCAGCTGATGATGTTCTTATTGTAGATTATAGTGGAAAGTTTAAGAAAAAGTGCAAGGGTAGGACCGTTATACCAGTCGAAATAGATTCACTTACATTTACATTGGAAGTTTTTGTTGTGGCAGATCTTAATGAGAAATTTATATTGGGTTTGAATGCATTAGAACAATTGCAAAGTATTATTAATCTTAGTCAAGGCAATATTTCATTAGAATATGATAACATCCGGGTGGTTGTCTCCCTCCTGCCCATTGAACCGCCAGGCCGTGACGATGACAGCGAGTCTTATGTTGAATCAGCTGACGAAGAAGATGTTACTGTAAGACAACCCTGTGTAAATAATATTAGTTGTGGTCAGGAAGAAACTTCTTAAACGGGTAGCATCATCACAACAATTGAAAGCTGCTGTTGATCGTGCTAGTACGTTAGGCCCCCATCAAAAGGAACAACTTTTGGATTTATAGTTTCGATATAGAGAAATCTTCACGAACTATCCCGGTAAGTGTAAAGGTTTCCAATATGAAATGGAGATTGACACCAATGAACCATTGGTTCGTAAACAGTATCCCATTGCGTATAAACACTTACCGTTTGTACGAGGAGAGATCAAAAAGTTATTACAATTGGGAATAATCACTAATAGTCAATCTATTCATACCCAGACAGCATGTTTGCTTACCACAAGCTTGCCTGTTGCTTTTATTTGATTTTATTTCGCTTTGGCTTATACACAAAAGCTTATTTCTGCTTAGCGCAAGCTGTAGTGCGGGCAACCCACGCTTCACTTGCGAGACGCTTTTCTTTAGATTGAAGTAAAAAGCCAGCGCGCGTTCGATTTTCAGTTGTTCTCAAAAACCACGTGACGCTGACCTCAACTTTCGGCGAGAAGGTAGTGTTCGCGTTGTTAGCGTCTTGTTAGCATTCAGCTTGAATAAAGGACAAACTTAATTATTTTTTTTAATTGTGCCGTCTAGTACTCTAGTCCCACGCACCTATAATGTCGCTCTTTATTTCCTCATACTTCGGTAACCATGAGGCATAACGAATTATAGTATTTATGTATAAACCATAAATGTGAACATAGATGGCAGCAGATTTCAGCCTACTTATTTCGCGAAAGAATACAGAACTGTTGCAGATATTTTAATATAAACTTCAAGTTTAACTCGCAGTATAAACTTCTCTGAATGCTGTGTTTAAAGTATAAACATTTTTCTGAGTTTTTGTATAAAAAAGGGTAGAAATTTCAAGTACTCGCGGCTAATATAACAACGTATTAGATATTTGTACGAAGCAACGGCGCGTTGCTTGTCACAACTAAAGCGTAACAATTTTGCTTATTTTGATGTTTTGCAAAAGCGGATGGGAGAGTTGGCTGTTTTCACCGTTGTTGCATTTGCTTCAATAATTGGGAAGGCGAGGGGAAAATATATTGTAGCAAGATTTAGTCAGACGGTTAAATTATACTGATTTCATACTGTTTTATCTAAATTCGCTTACTGCAAGCTTCCATATAACTTGTTTGGCGTGTTTTCGCTTGCAATAAGCTTAATAAAGCTTGCCATTGATGAGAATACGCTTACACTTGGCTTGCGTTTGAGATAATTTGACTTGTGTTTAACTTGTGAAGACAAGCTTGTGCAAGCCTTGCCCAGATGTAACTAACTAGCTTGCTACAAGCTTGCAGCAAGCTAATTGGCTTGCATAGTATAGCTTGCGGCAAGCTAATTGACCTTGCGACAGCAAGTTTGTGGAAACTTGCAGCAAGCTTAAATTGCTGTCTGTTTAGCAACCCCATTTTGGTTGTCCCGAAAAAGAATAATAAACAGAGGTTATGCATTGATTTGAGAGCCGTCAATGAACATTCAGTTTTAAGACAAGTTAAACCAGAGCGGATAGAGGATTTGTTAGCCAAATTACAGGGTAAACCTTTTACTAGCGTCTTGGATCTAAATTCTTCGTACCATCATTGTCCTTTATATCCCCAGTCCCAACCGTACACAGCATTCAATTTTGAGGGACAGTGCTATCAATATCAGCGAGTACCTTTTGGGTATAGGAATGGTGGGCAAGCTTTAAACGCTATGATGTCTCATGTACTAGGCCCAGAAATACACAGCAAAATCATTCGGTACATAGATGATAATTTGATCACGAATGACAGTTTTCAGGATCATTTGCAGTTGTTGGATCAGATTTTTGCCAAGTTTAAACAGTATGATATAACATTAAATATTGATAAATGCATGTTTTGCGCACCAGAAGTATCATTTCTGGGGTACATCATCAGTCCCGAAGGAATAAAGAAAGACGAAAGGACCATAAAAGCAGTCAGGGAATTACCAGCACCCACCAACATTAAAAGCTTGCAATCTGCGTTAGGATTATTTAATTGGTGTCAAAATTTCATACCAGATTATGCTACAAAAGCTGCTCCGTTGTACGCACTGGAAAAGAAGGGCAAAAAATGGCAGTGGACTGAAGAATGCGAGAGAGCTTTTAATCAGATTAAAGACGACATCTGTGTAAATATTTTGCTGTCACATCCTGACTTTACAAAACCTTTTTACGTCCAAGTGGATGCTTCGACTGTCGGCTTAGGGTGTAAATTTTGGCAAGAACAATATGGTAAACCACGGATCATTCAGTGCATTAGCCGTACCTTGACCCCCTGCGAACGTAGGTATTCGATTTCGGAACTTGAATGTCTTGCAGTCATATACGCTTTGAGAAAATGGAGACCCATGTTGTTAGGAAGACGAATTATTATTGTCACTGATCACCATGCTCTTTTATTCCTTAAACGTGTAAAATCTTGGAACAATAGGCTATCGCGTTGGAGTGCAGAAATCAGTGAATTCTAACACGACATAGTATTTGTAAAGGGAAAAAATAAATTTTGTGATGCCCTTAGTAGATTATTTCCATCGCACGAACACAGATTGCTTAAAGTACATTCGTTCCAAGTATTACAGGATGAAGTTCTTAATATTTCTCCTCAGCGACTAGCAGATCTTCAGAGAGAATGTTCAGACTATAGGAACGTCATACGTGTTTTGGAAGGAAAGGCGGATGAAATTGAATTTCGAAATAGTAGATTGTGGAAGCAAAACTATAAGTTAGAAAATGATATTTTGCTCGTTCGAGACTTTCATCATCCTAATAAGTGGAAAATTTGTATACCACCAGTTTTGGTGTACAACATACTCACCGCGTACCATTCTGATGTAGGCCATCCAGGCACTGATAGGACCATTGCTTTTATTTCCAACGCATTTCATTGGAAAGGATTAAGAACCTCGGTCAAAAACTTCGTGAGAGATTGTATCACATGTGCTCGAATGAAACCGGATCAACATCCACCAGCCAAGTTGTTAAGTACTATTCCATCACGAAGGCCGCGAGATTGTATTTCCATCGATATGTTAGGAGCGTACCCTATCGGAAAATCACAGAATCGTTTTGCTCTTGTTATTATGGATTTGTATACACGATATTATACAGCATTTGCTTTGAGGAGTTCCACAGCCAAAGCGATTGTTAGGTGTTTTGAAGAATATTAGATTTTCCTATGCTTGGACTGCCTCGTTTTATTCTATCAGATAATGCGCCAGTCTTTCATTCTAAATGCTTCGTTCAAGCCATGAAAAAATACAATGTGGTTGTTAAGTATTGTACTGTCTATCACGCCCAGAGCTCTTTGGTAGAGAGAGTGAATAAAGAACTGGTACAAACATTAAGAACTTTGTGTTCACAATCACACACGGAATGGGCCGAGAATTTGACACAAGCTGTACTTTTGTATAACTACTCTATCTCACAAAATCTAGGAGTTTCACCAGCTAGTTTGCACCTAAACATTGACTCTTCACGTCCAATATTTTTGCATTTTGGTATTAATGTTAAGCAAGACGTGTCCGATGAGGATGGGATAAATTGGAGTAATAAGTTAGTTTTGGCCAATATGAAAAGAACTAAAAAAATAAAAAAGAGGAACAAGGGATGGAATGAGACTCAAGCACACAGACGTTTAGTGCGCGTTGGAGATTTTGTATTTGTGCGGCAGCATAATGTGAGCAGCCTTATAAAGAAACAAATCGCAAAGTTTTTTGAACTTTTCCGTGGGCCATATATATGTACTAGTGTGTCAAGTAATGACAGAGCAGTCGAGTTGCGGGACCGTTTGAGTGGAGAAAGCATAGGATATCAGTCTATGGATAGGGTCTAGATTTAGACGCCTACACCACAAACGTATAATACTTGGTTATTGTTGGCTAAGAAACATTTACCTGAGGATGAAATTGGCAAATTGCAAAACCTCCCCCATCGACTTGAGACAATCGATGATCCCCTACCTCTGTTACAACCTGAGTGTGAAATTCATAACCATCAAGAACCAATGAGTGAAGACAGTAATGAGACACAGCTTAAACAACGTTCTGTGCGATTGGAAAATATGCATAAGATAAATCATTTTCTGTACAAAACACGTGACTTGTACCTTACTGATTATTGTATGCGTTCGCCAGAGTGGACCAGTGAATGTCTTAAGGTCATTATGCCTAATTATTCCAGCGGACTCCAATTATGGCACTGGAAAAAAAAGAGGTGAGATTGAAAAGTAAGAAGTCATACCTTTTTTCTTTTAAAGACATCAATAGAAGCATAAAGATTGTTATTTTATTTTAATTATTCCCCATCGAATTTCGAAAGTTAGGAATTTGTTTTTCAGCTTCAAGTGTGTGCATACCGTCACCGACGCGCCCATCCAGAGGAACCACCAGTATCCATTTATAATCAGGTACGTTTATTTAAATGCCATGTTTTACTGTTTCTTCACAGCTTTTGAAGATGAAAGAGGAATATGGAAAGCAGAGGAAGGACAGCATTGGAAATTTTGAATAGGAATCAACTTAGATCGCGAGTTCGGACTTTGAAATTTTAACAATGCCCCACCACTTTTGAAAACTATGGTTATCCCGTTTTGGATACAGAACTTCTGTATCAAATTCTTGTTAGGATGTTTATGTTTTGTATGTCTTATTTCTTTTCAGGTGCTTCCAGTTTTGGGAACCAGATTTTTTATCAATAAAAATTTTACTATTCCATTTTCTTCGAGTTTTTATTCACTTACCTTTATGTTTATATAATAAACAGTTAGCTGTCCCCATATCATTAGGCATTTAGAGAAATGTTAGGCAATTAGAGATATTTGAAAATTCAATTAGAGAAATACTTATGAATATCACAATAATTACGAAATTTGGATTTTTGAAAAAAAAGTGTGTTCTTCAGTTAATGAATCTTTTCATCTGACTTCGTTATTAAGCGTGTGTAAAAGTATATTGAATTCATAACATCAGACTGGTTAGGCGTCGGAACATTGAAAATTAAATATTACTTGGTATAATTTTGAAAGTAATTGGAAATAATGTTGAATTTAATAAATCTGTTTAGGAATCTATTCACATATGGTGTTCGTTATGCAAAGTCAATGGGTATTTGTTACGACGTTAATAAAATTTGAAATTGAGTTGAGTTTAGAAACGATTGTATTGTGAATTAAGAAGAGTTAACAGGTTGAAAAATATAATCCAACCCTTAGGGGCGTCACTATTTTCTTTCTAAATTAAAGTGACGAAATCGGGGTAGCGTCCGATTGGGCCTCAGCTAGTGTGTGAATTTGGTTATTAGACACACACACTTCAAAATTCTATTTCGGCTTTTGATGTTTGATATATTTTTTCAAAAATATAATATTTAATTGACGCTTAAAATTTCATATTTTTATTAGACATTCATCCTTAATTGACTTAAAAGAGATAATAAATTGTATTTGTTTGGATCCTAGTAAACCACTTTTTCTCTTCTTTTCTTTTGGCTGTACTGTGTTAACAAGATAAGATAGTAAAAGATGCATGAAATGTTGTTTGAATTTGTAAGTTTTGTTATAGTATCATGTTAACACGGTACATCCAACAACAACCGATACAATTTGGTATCGACGCATAAAGTGTCTATTTCAGTTGGGTAGCATTACCTATAATATATTCGGTACATTTAAAGTGAAATATTTTATTAAGCGTGAATAATTTCGGATCATAAAGAATTCAATGTTGAAGTATTCTCGTTATTTGTTTAAGTTTGCATCAGAAACTTGTTTCAGTTTAGTGAAACGATTTGGCAATCAGTTTTGTTCAATTTGAAATGCTTTGAAATGAAAAAAGAACGTATAGTGGCAGTGAGTAACTGGGATATGCAAGGCAACAGGCCAGTTGTAACTTAAGAACTATAATTGGGCAAGAATGGATTAGGCTAATAAGTAGTTCCCATGTTGCGGGTTAATGCCGGTGTCAAAGGCTAATTGAAAGGCGGCAGCGATGTTGAGTTTCAGGATATTAGCGATAATATTCGCATAGAGGGCGATCATAGCGTATAAGGCCTATAGAGAGGCAAACGCTTGTACTGAGGACCATGAATTATATATATTGCGAAATGTACACGATGCAAAGGGCAATGGAAAGGCCGCATCTGTGTTATTCGAGGTTGATTTTTCCCTCGTTGTTGTTGTTAAGTTTCCAGCCAAGGGTGCTGGAGGAGGTAAGAAGCCTATGTTTTTGTGCGTTTATGCTACTAAATGACAATGGTCCATAAGGTTGATATGTATATCCCCTTTATGCTCGATGTTGTGAATGCGTAAGAAATATTTCTAGAAACGCCCATGCTTTGAGGTGAATTTATCCCTCTTATGTTGTGTAAATTGTCTTTTTAAAGACAACCGCAATATGAATTATTTTAGCCCAGTTTTGTAAGTGCCCATAACCCAGTTAGTTGCCATTAAACGTCTATCACAAAATTGTTGTTAATAAATTGTTATAGCCAGGTTAAAATCCATAAATAAAAAACTTAAGGTGTTAAGTTGGGAGTTCAGGCAATGTTTTTCAGAATTAAAGTTATGTTATGAGAATACATCAACTTTATTACGTAACAGTAGATGCTAAATTGTATTAATGTTTGATGAACAAGTTATAAAACGTTATGGAAGTTTGATAATTGAATTTATCATTAGCTTTGAATTCATTAACATTATCGGTTTGACCTTAGACAAAATTTGATAAATATTGTTTTAAATTTTTAAATGAGCGTATTTTAGAAATTGAGGAAATGTGAATAATAATTATTAAAGTAAAATTAATTGAATAACGAATATGACATTCTGATTGTAAGTGATATGGTCACAACCCGATATGGTCAAATGTACTGATTTATTCTCGATTGTGACTTACTCCCGGATGCGACAATAATCCTGATGTTGATACGTGCATTTTGCCAGTTGGCCGCACATTTTCGTATTGGCTAGCGCTCTTTAAAAGGATACTTTGTAAACCTACTAATTTTGTAGGTATGAGCGAGCCTAAAATAATTAATAGTTAATGAGTGATGATGATTTAGATGCAGGGCTGTAGTATCGAATGTCTCCCCCAAGGTATTCTTATTGTCCTTTTCATATGTTTATTTTCTTAAAACACCTTTAGGTCTAGATACTGACAGTCCAATTGGGGATGGAATAATTTACCCGATTGTGACATAGCTGTAATGCGTGAAGCATTCAGCTGGGTGGAACAAGGATTTAGCGCAGAAGCGATTTAGTCAAATCGTCGGGGAGTTCAGCGACCCCGCACACTTTAGCCATGGAACATAGTAAGTTAGTGCCCTTTGGTCTTCGGGACCAATTCATTCACCTATATTTTTGTTTAATTGATGACTTACAACCTGTGTTGTCAATCAATGACTCGCAGGATGGCGCTTCGAAAGGCTTAACCGCCGTTTAACTCATTCATATACTAAAATGTTCGAAAGTTTATTAGTTAGGGTATGTAACGCAATCATATCGATAGATATTTTAATCATGTACGTGTAATGATATAATACGTAAAAATGTTAGTATATAGGCAGATTTTGTTTAGTTTTGAACTTTATTAGTTTTATGAATAGATTTTGCATTTAGTGGAGAAAATGTAATTAGAAATTGAATTTTGTTCATATATCGCATTACGTTTACATATTATGTTCGTATATCTTAATCATCTTTCTGAAAAATGTATATTCAAAATGAAGAAGTAGCTTTAGCATGGAAAACATTACGAAAAAAAAACAAACAAAAGTGCTTTCATAATTTTTCACAAGTCTATCTATTGCTCAACGACTCACACAAAGCAGAGAATACCTAATTTAGTTTCGTTTTGTTTCAAATAATTCATACAGGTGGAAATTCTTTTTGTTTCATTCACTTTGTTAGAGTTTTTATTTATTTTGATATTAGAAAAGTATTAGTTGAAGCTTTCGCCACATAATTCATTTGAATAGAATGGTTAAAATTAACGAACTACTTTGTTGCTTAAATTGATTATTTTCATGTTTATTAATTTGAAAGGAGAGAAAACATTGTTTTAAATTAGAACTTGTTAATAAACCCTCGCAACAGTAATAATATGTGATAAAATTTAAATTAAATTTGAGAATTTGCAAAGAAATTGATTCGTTGTACAATTTAACGGTAACTGATAGATTCCATTGCTTATGGTATGTTGAGGGAATCAGGCTTAAATCTATTCGGCACGTTGATATTGATGGGGGTAATCAAGCGAACAGAATGAGTGCGTATGAAATATTATTGGGCTGTATATGTTTTACTTCAACCTAATGGCAATTGATCATTACGAATAAGTTAGGGCTATTTTCGAGATGCCAAAGGCTGTATAGAGCGGCATCCTTATAAGGATTTATTGTTATGATGTACGTGTACTTTAACGTGAAACCAAAGGCCATTAGAGGGAGGTTCACGTTCGGAGATGGATACTCCTTGTTACTTCCCGAATACCTAGCTTGTTCCTAGATGAGTAGAGTGAGTTTATTCTAAGTGTTTAATGCGTTTAGAGGTGGATTGTATATCCCTCTTATTATGTGATATATGTTTGCGATTAATGCCCGTAAAATGGAGTTATAGTTTGCCATTGCCAATAAGATGTTTGTTCAAAATGAGATTAGATAATAATTGTGTCAGCCAAAAGTCGTAAGTTCGCTAATGATATAAAAGATCCGTGCACTAGTGTTGATGCCTACATACCTGTTGCAATTGATAATTTGATAAAAATAAAAGTTTACGTTTGTTGTGAGTAAAGCTGATAATTTAAAAAAAAATCTGAGTTGACATTTGATTCTAAATTCATTTGAAGCAATCTAATAGAGCTTTTGCTTGTTGTTTGAGCAATACGATTATTGAAACTTGATAGTATATTTGATTTTAAATTCTTTTAGTATTTTTAATATTTAGTAAGTTGAAAATATAGTATTTTAAGTAATTAGTATGAGATTAATGCTACAATTATCGTACGAAATGCTTGTTTTGAATATTATTGTGTTTCATTAATGTTTATGTGAATGAATCTGAATATTATTAATATAATTGTGTTCTTTAATACCACATTATATTGGATGTTTACATTTAGTAGTTGAATATTACAAAATATTTTGGATAAGAAGGTTTAAGTATTGATTAAGTTTGTTGTAAAAAGGTGCATATATACACATTACATTACACCAAACGATACACGTGTTAGGAATTCCAATATTATCGTTCGTTACGTTGTTAGGCTACACTTCCGAAATCGGTATACACTTTGTTGCTATTGTCTAGTAGTTAAGTATTTTCTGTGTTAATATTCATTCGTACATTTATTTGGTTTAACATGTTTGAATATATCATGTGTTTAGTAAAGGATAATTGATAAATAAATTAAAGTACATTTAATTATGGTGAGAAACCGGTTTTTGGAAATAAATAAATAGACAAATAAATAAAAGAAACTATAAACTGAAAATGATGAACATTTTGCTAATGGTGGCATGAAAGTGGATTAATCAGGACTTAAAGGTGGCTTTATGAACATAATAGGTGGCTTTAATAAAGGTGGCTTATCGTCATACAGGGTGAACTACCATACAGTTACAAAGTGAGGTGTAACATATACAGTGCAGTCCCGATATATCAAATCTTTATGGTGAATTTCCAGTGATATTTCATATATATACAGTGACCTTTCAATAACATTTCAACATGGACTATTAACCCTTCAACCACCAGGGTTCTCTTCACAAATTGGATCAATTTGTTTGGTCACCGTTCAGGCCCCAATAGGATGTCACCAGCCTAAAGCTCATTTTTTTAAATTTAAAAGAGATATAGGAAAAATAGACTTATTCTGAACTTTATTAACCAAGCCTCGTATATTCCAAACACTCTAGAAACTCTTCTCTCATCACTTTGGTATGCATCTTCGTTTGTGCTGGTAAGCCTCAGTTAGATTTTGTGGCCAAATATGGGCATAAGACGCAGAAACAATGACTTCCTTTGTGAACGATTTCTTGAGTCCGGAAAAACGGGAAAGTTGCAATAACACCTTCGTCCTGTACCGTTCATCTCTGATTTGTTAATTCAAAGCATCCTCATCTCTTCAGCCAACGAGCTTGGACTCAACACCATACGTCATAGCCGGGGAGCTCCAGCCCCGAAGAATTCATACGAAGAAGCTAACTAGGAAAAGCTTCAGTGTTTCGACATCCTTGGTGCATTATACCTCCTCGCTGCCTGTGCTAGGCGAGGCAGCCGGTGCTTATTCGAGAGCAGCGTCCACGCTGCCTGAAGTTACGTACGTTACGTACCTTAACTCCAAGCGTGCGAGTTATTCCTCCGTGAGATGAATATACGGACTTAATTAATTAAACGGGCGACTGACGATTTAATTGCAAAGTATTTGGAATGTGAATACACAACAGTTCTATTTACAAAACGTTTTGATGTGACAAGTGAATCGAGTCTATTGTTCATTACGACAAATATAAACTAAACCCTAAAGCACGATTCGGTCGGGACTATGAACTAAAAATCATACTCGTAGAGCTAACTTAGGACACTCATCGAAGAAGCAGCAGCTGGGATCTAAACCCAGGATAATAATTCCAGGAGCAACATCTACAATTGGACCCAGGACATCGATGGAGTAATTCGTAGGCTAGCCGAAGAAATACGTGAGTTGTCTTTTATCCAAGCCACCCCACCATAATAATAATAATATTCAGTGAAAAGTTAATTCTAGTTACATTTTGAGCTTGAATGTATGTCATGTTTACGTTTGTTGAGTAATATTATAATGTTACTATTCAAAAGTGATTTTATCATTTGTTGTACAGTCAATATTTAATTCTATTATATTTGTAGTTTAACAAATATCTTTACGTTGTCTACATTTTCGTCTGTTGTGTTCCCAGCGACCGCATGTCGAAATTGTAGACATGGGCGTTGATCATAGTCGTCGTGAGATAGCTGGAGAATAAAAAGGAAAAAGGAACAAGGTATGAGACTAAGAAATTAATCCGAACCACGACGTACACATTGGTCACACATTTTTGCATAACTTTAGGATAAAGTTAAAAATTTGGATCTGTATTAGGGGACAAATCCTTTTCATTGCCTCATACAGCTTAACAGAGTAGAAATATGAAAACAGTGTTCGAATAAAAGTTGTTGGAAATTTCATAATCTTTAAAACGATGTGTATATATTGTCACTATATACAATGTCAGAGATGTGCAATGAAGCTTTAAACGTCATCGAATGCGCACAATTTCTGTAGAAACATATGAATGAATCATTTAACATTAAGAAAAAGAGAGACTATTTAGTGATTTGAGACGGCTTTTCATTGCAATTTCCGGTAGGTATTAACAGATTTGGAAGTCCGGCAAGTTTAATAAATAGTTCGTAAACAGTGGCGTCGACAGGGAGTGCGCAAGAACTCTGAAAGTAGACTTTCGCAATATCTTCCTGTATGTAAGCCTATGTGTCCATTGAAATTAGTGTTTGAGATAAACGTTTCAAGAAGAAGATGAATTCTATTGAAATATGTTTCACTGATGTTATCCTGAAAAATCCAGTTTCGGGTTTTCCGCCTTTGAGCTATATGTGAGGTTGATCACAAAACACTATGATAAATAAATTATTGTATTTGATGGTTATAATGATCGACCTAGTGTAAGGGATATAAAACAGTGGACATGAACAAAAAAAACATGAATACGCGTAATTGTTGAGGATAATATCCACGTTGTTCGTTTATCTCAACAGGAATTTCTTTCTAACACAAAGAACAAATCCGAATTGATATCACTTCTGACGAAATATCTCGAGAAATCTGGTTGTACTGTGCATCAATCACCTGGAGATGCAGACACATTAGTTGTGTTAATCGCAACAAACCTTGTAAAATCTGGCTTGTCAGTAATAGTGAAAGAAGATTCAGATATTTTAGTTCTGATGGTAGCACTCGCAACAGCTTAGACTTACATGTTTATTCCTGGCTCGAAGGCACCACATAAGATATACTACAGTTGTAAACTTCAGAGAGCATTGGGCGATATGATTAACTGGATTTTATTTCTGCATGCTTTCACTAGTTGTGATACAACTTCTGCTCCACACAGTAAAGGAAAGAAAGCTGGATACAAAATACAGGGAAAAAATGAAGAACTGCGTCGAGAAATGGATGTTTTCAACAACCCAACATCATCTTCTGATGTAGCAGCTGTTGGAGAAAAATATGTTCTTAATGCTATATAGATGTGCAGAGAAAGAAAATCTACATTGTACAAGATTCTGCATGTACAGAAAGATTGTATCCAAACAACGTATTGGTGACACTTTCAACTTAGCAATACCATCTCCAACAACAGCTGCTACAAATTACCATAGTCTCCATGTGTTCTATCAAGTTCAGCAGTGAAAAAACCAAGAGATGACTCCAATTGAATGGGGCTGGAGAATTTGTGGTGATTGCCTTCTTTCTGTAACAACATTTAAAAACCTGTTCCAGAAGATTCAACTGCCAGGCGAACTGCGGAAACAATTGTTGGTGCAAAAGAAGAGATCTCGACTGTATATCATTTTGTGGGCAGAGTAGTGGACACGGATGTGGTAATAGCATTACTTTAATTGAAGATGCAGATGAAAGAAGTGATGATGAAGCTGTTACCAAAACCAACTTCTTTGAGAAGGAAGTTAACGAAAACTATGGACATTCAACTGCAAAACGCCATCGAGAAAAGTAAGTCTCAAAGTACACTAGTAAATTTAAAACTTTTGTTTAAGTTCATTTATCTTCGCATGGCCTTTTACTTTGCCATATACACTGATCAGCAGTTGGATTAGAGACAGCAGGACAGTTGCAGAAACCGCCCTGCAGATGCTCCACTAGTACATGTGGATAAAATGCATCGCGAGAGTACTGCTGCCATGTACTTCCTCTCTCTCAGTATCCGTGTCAGTGTAGTGTGTGATGGGCAAGACGAAGGACCTGAGTGCACTTGACCGTGGTGAAATCGTAAGGGCCGACGACTGCGTGGCTCGATTTCGAAAGTGGCTGCGGCACTCGGATATTCAAAGGCAACTGTGTCAAGGGTGTATCGTGACTACCTGGTTCCCGGTAGAACTGCACCCACACGGGCAAATTGCCGCGGTCAGGGGCGTGTCGACGACAGGGGTAGACGCTGAGTGGCCCACATCGTAACAGCCGATAGACGGGCCACAGTCCGTCAAATCGCGGAGAGATTCAATGTAAGACAACAACGCCGTGTCAGCAGCCTCACAATTAGCAACCAACTGCTCGCCATAGGGTACAGAAGCCATCGACCTATGCGAGTATCCTTTCTAACAGCACAACACAGGAAACAATGTCTAGCATGGGCAAAGAAACACTGCCTCTGGACCGTGAAAATGTGGGAAAAGGTTTCCTGGACAGTTTTACATTGGTACATACCGATGAACCGGTAAGGGCGCGTCGCCAACCGCAAGAGAAAATGGATCTATTGCAGCAAACTGGTTTGATGAGCATTTCTCTGATCTGACAACACGGTCATCGGACCTCAATCCGATCTAACACATGTGGGACGCCATGGAACGACGCCTTCAGCTGTGGACCCTCTTCCAACTAACCTGCAAGCTCTGTGGGAGACTTTGCAGCAGATATGGATTGAGATTCCACAACAACACTTCAGGCGCCTCGTGGAATCCATGACGCGGCGGGTAGCCTCCGTTATTAGAGCGAAAGGTGGTGTTACACGCTGTTAGGTAGGTGTCTCTAATTCAACTGGTGATCAGTGTATATTGTCTTTCTTTTTATAACTACAATACTTTTAAGTTTAGCAGTTTAAGAGATGCGCAGAAGAATCTGAGCACAATAATAAAAAGCTAGTACGTATAGTGAAATAGTGAAAATCATGAAATAGGATATGATAATATTTGCTGTAAATAGGATACAAATGCACCTTAAGTAATTCCGGGAAGTATATTTTCCTTCGTTTTTAATAATTAATTCCTTGTTTAAATCACCATTTTTATTTTTTCTTAAATTTATATTTTCAAGCACTAATAGATAAAACTTTAAGGCAGGGCGCAAAATTTCAAAGTCAAACGCGCTCGCCAAGCCAAAAATCATGGTCGCCAGTATCTCACGTACAAATTATCACATCCCCCTTCCCAAGGCCTTTGGATTGACAAAGAAAGAAATTACATCAGGGCATACAATTTCAAAAAAGACAATCAGATTCAGGATAATTTTGAATTGAACAATTCATATACATGTTAACGTTTGTGTAATGCTCTCTCTCTGCACAGTTTTCGGATCTAAGTCCTTAACAAAACGACGCGAGATTTACAACATATTCCGTGTTTTCTCTAACTCAGTGACAATTATTTTTGTACGAAACAGAAAGTGCGCAGCCCTGTGAGTTTAGGCAGAAATCATTTCTACTGAACACTGGTCGCCAGCTCTAAATTTCTAGTCGCCGATGGCGACCTAGCGACCAGAAATTTTGCGCTCTGTTTTAAGGTACACTGAACTTTTGGTAACGCCAACGCGGAGAAAGTAATCACTTATTGTATGACCTATATATAATATTAGAAGTATAATAAAGAAAGAATTATATTTTTAGGTTTATTGGCTTAGGAGCCATAAAGCAAAAACTAAGTGCTGGGGAAAATTTCAAGATGCTGCTGCTTATTTAAAATGGCGGGAAACCAGCAATTAGAGTTTTGGGACCGTTTTAGTATAATATCAATACATATAACATATTCTAACAGGTTTAATTTTTTTTTAAAAAAAAAAAGAAAAACTTTTAAGTTTATCAATTTTTGACGTAATTGCACTGGACTAGAGCTATTTATTCAAAAAGGCAGAGAACCCGAAACTTGATTTTTTGCAGGATAACAACATCAGTAAAACATATTTCAATAGATTTCATCTTCTTTTTGAAACGTTTATCTCAAACACTAATTTCAATGGACACATAGGCTTACATACAGGAAGATATTGCGAAAGTCTACTTTCAGAGTTCTTGCGCACCCCCTGTGGACGCCACTGTTTACGACCTATTTATTAAACTAGCCCGACATCGAAACCTGTTAATACTTACCGGAAATTGCAATAAAAATCCGTCTCAAATCACTAAATAGTCTCTCTTTTTCTTCATGTTAAATGATTCATTCATACGTTTCTACAGAAATTGTGCGCAGTTCGATGACGTTTAAAGCTTCATTGCACATCTCTGATATTGTATATAATGACAACATATATACATCGTTTTAAAGCTGATGAAATTTCCAACAACTTTTATTCGAACACTTTTTTCGTATTTCTACTCTGTTAAGCTGTATGAGGCAATGAAAAGATTATGTCCCCTAATACAGATCCCAATTTTTCACTTTATCCCAAAGTTATGGGAAAATGGCTGCTCGGAGAAAAGTGATGATAACTTGTTACATTGCCTTTAATATTATAAGTATAATAAAGAAAGAATGATCCTTCTACGTTAATTAGTTTAGAAGTTATGTGGCATAAACTAACTAGGGATGATTCCATATCGGGACCAAGTACCTGGGGGAAAATATATATCATCTGAAAGCTTTTGCTATGAGAAGTACGAAACCGTTTTCAAATTATGGGCAAACCCGCAGCTTGACCCTATGAGGGGCCGGTTTGTTGGTGTTTGTGACCCTATGTATGGCATATTCGACAGAATAAAAATGAATGTTACGCATAAGCGCCTGAAGCCATCATGTTCCTTTTTGGCTCATTGCTAGAATGTGACTCGAGCAAGTGTTTGCTAATATCACTTTGCACCCAGACATACCCATTTGATCAGTGTTGCTAACGAACTATAAATACAATGTGATAGATGGTTTCTGTACCAGTGTATGTAAATCCATGAAACGTGGGATAAACATCGTTCGTCATTAGAGAAAATATACTGTGGACATATTTCTCTCCCAAGTACCCCAGTTTGTCAGTGCTGCCAACCAATTGCAAAATGAGAAGTTGTAAAGCAGGTTCCGTACGATGAGACGTTTATACACCAAGCTTGGCAGAAACATCACATGACACTGTAGCAAAAAGGCGTTGAGTGTTACCGCCTCCCAACCATTCTAGGTTGTCAGTGTTATATACATCCAGTGGTCCATCTACCACATTGTATTTATAGTTCGTTGGCAACACTGGCCAAATGTGTATGTCAGGGTGCAAAGTGATATTATCAAACCCTTGCTCGAGTCACGTTCTAGCAATGAGCCAAAAAGGAACGTGATGACTTCAGGCGCTTACGCGTAACATTCATTGTTATTCTGTTGAATATGCCATATATAAGGCCAAAAACACCAACAAACCGGCCCCTTATAGGGTCAAGTTGCAGGTTTGCCTGTGATTTGAAAACGGTTTCGTACTTCTCATAGCAAGAGCTTTCAGACGATATATAGGTTTTCCCCAGGTACTTGGTCCCGATATGGAATCATCCCTAGTAAGTACATGTGAGAAATCCGAGATGGCAGACTATTTATTCAAAATGGCGGAAAACCCGCAACTAGATTTTTTTGAATTTTCTGGAGGTTAATGTGGAAGAGATCACGAACAAATTCCAGAAAGTTCCATCTTTTTATTCTAAATGTCTACCTCAAACCTTATTTTGACTGCACTGTATAGGCTAGTTCTTATATACGGAGAGTGGGAAGTCTCTTGATACTAGCAGTTATTCAGTTCTTAATTGATTAGAACAACAGTAGCTGATTGACATATTGGATTATGTTGTAGTTCATTATTATAATTGGCTTGTGAATATAATACGTTGAAAAGAGCGAATTAACAGAGAATTTAGTCCTTATTACATTTCTAAGTTTATAATAAATAGAAAGTTACGAAAAGATGAACGTGTGTACGTTTGAAATGAGGGATTGTACTTGGAAAGTTGTGTTTAAAAAGATCACAATTACCCAATAACTTTTGTTATCTGGGACATAATGATTTTTTTGCTGAAAAATAAAATTACTAATCTAGAGAACGTAAAAGAGCATAATTACATCTGAATATGATAAATTATTATTGAACAACAAGAATATTGTGATGTATCATGTTCTTCTGTGCTTAAATATTGTAACTTGTGCATTATAAATCATGAAGGAGACTCCGAACAATTGATTTAGATAACCTAACTTTCTAAAGTTAAGATACAACTTGTTATAATGTTATAGTTGATAAATAATTTATTTTCAATTAGTTCTTTTATAAGTGACTTATGTTTCGCCGTATAATTAAATAGTCATTGGAATCAAATTAAATTTTTACGTATGTACAGAATGATATGTAACAGTAATGCACTATTGTGTCGCAACCAAATCGATGGTTGACCTTCAGTGCTGTTCCCAACGACCAACCCGCTCACCGATATTGCAAATGCTGTGATGTGGAAAACCGATTCTACAAACACACTGTTTGTTCTTAGTGAGACGAGAACCTTGCTATTGTGTCGCAAGATTCACTAACTTTTCTCTGAAGGTTTGGTAGCAGCATTTTGCGAACTCATTCGTTCATCATAATCATTGATTCGACTGTCACGCGCTATTTTTTTTTTAAGTTTTACGTCCCACGATTATGCCGGATGATGATGAGAAACGAATGAAATGGTGGAATGAAGGAAGTGGGAGGAAACGGAAGAACCGCGATAAAACCCAAGCCCATGGCGTTTGTCAACCACAAAGTTCACTTGGTGCGAGCTAGGATTGAACCCAGGAAACCATGCACCAGGGATGAACGCTCTACAATTGAGCCACCGCGGCCCACTGTCACGCGCTATAGATGACACGGTACTTTATTAATAATCCAGTATTGCAAAACTCGTATAAAAATGAGCAAAAAAAAAAAAAAAATTCTTAACGAAATGCAAAAGAAAAAAATATGTTGATAGTCGTATGTATAAGGGGTCGGAAATGAAGGAAATTATTTTAAAGATATCACCTCGGAAACTACGAACCCTAGAAGTAAGATTATGAGCTTTCCCAAATGCTCAAGATTGCCCTATTAGAGGGTTCAAAAAATTATCTCGTCCGAATTTTCAGGTCTCTTTCATTCTTTTCTCGTAAAGGGTCTTTCCTAGTAAGATAGTGAAATCGGCCCTTGATCCAAATTAGGTCGCTATTGACCCAAAAGGTTACCCTTGACCTAAAACTACCTCATAAATAATTTTGAACCCTTACCCCCTCCCCTTACCGAATCATCGTATCATACATGCTAAAAATTGAATATTTTTTAAATTTTGGTGGAGTTGGTCAAAAAATTTTGAAAGTTTCATAGATTGTAGATACTAATTGTAAATGTGCATTTTTTTTCAAAACCATTGATGCGTATTTTCTTTATTTTCTTGCGTGTTGAAAATTTCAAAAAATTGTAGAAAAAATTTTTTGGGGAGACACGTCACTGATTTTTTGGTTAAAAAATTTGGTATACCCTTAGGTACAACATATATTCTTTTCGGGGCCTGAAAGTGATGTCAACATTGTCAAAAAGAAATAAAACTGAAAACAAACGTGTTTTTCGCACGGTTTTCCCACCATTTAAGGCCCTCAAAGTGAGGGTCCCTTCAAACAATCCTTTGCCAAAGTTCACAATTTTCCTTTCTCTTGCGTCCCTTCCGCTTTTGTCGTTCTTCGGCTGCTTCTATTGTGTTCATTTCGGAACAGAAACACCAAATATATCTCCGTAACAGTGCTTCCACTTCAACCGACTCTTGTACAACAAAGTTACACACAGCTCGCTTTAGAGAGTGTCTCTGTGTGCGGTCAGTGATACGAGGAGCTGACGCGAGATGTGTGTATTGCTCACAGATAACGAGAAGAACCCTAGCAGAAGTAGTGTGACGTAAGTATGGGCTCGCCCGCTTTCCAGACGGAGGTTTCAAATGACACCATGGAATAACACACAGATAAGTACCCGGAGTAGCAGACGACATCTAAGTATATACAACACCACAAAAACCGAAATGGACTTGACCGTATCGTTGACCTTTCCCCGCTTCCCCTATTTTAGGGTTCTTCTCGTCATCTGTGAGCTTGTAACTTCGTTGTAAAAGAGTCGGTTGAAGTGGAAGCACTGTTACGGAGATATATTTGGTGTTTCTGTTCCGAAATGGACACAATAGAAGCAGCCGAAGAACGACAGAAGCGGAAGGGACGCAAGAGAAAGGAAAATTGTGAACTTTGGCAAAGGATTGTTTCAAGAGGTTCTCATCTTGAGGGCCCTAAAGTGGTGGGGAAACTGTGCAAAAATTACGTTTATTTTCAGTTTTATTTCTTTTTGAGAATGTTACCATCACTTTCAGGCCCCGAAAAGAATATATGTTGTACCTAAGGCTATATCAAATTTTTAACCAAAAAATCAGCGACGTGTCCCCCCCCCCCAATTTTTTCTACATTTTTTTGAAAATTTCAACACGCAAGAAAATAAAGAAAATACACATCGATCAGTTTGAAAAAAAAAATGCACATTTACATCTTGATAGCATCTACAATCTATGAAACTCAAAATTTTTCGACCACCCCCACCAAGATTAAAAAATATTCAATTTTGAGCATGTATGATACGATAATTCGGTAAGGGAAGGGGGTAGGGGTCAAAATTATTTTTGAGGTAGTTTTAGATCAAGAGGAACCTTTTGGATCAATAGCGACCCAATTTGGATCAAAGGCCGATTTCACTATCTTACTAGGAGAGACCCTTTCCCATTCATTTGTCAAAATTAGGCTAGCAAATAAATCAGGGACTATACAGCATTATAACAAACAACACTGAGAAATTTTACATTTGAAATTGTGAGAGCAAGGGCAGGAGGTCGAGTCGCACATCAAACTTACTATTATTATTATTCATTAAAGTATATTCTTAGCATGCATATACTACATATTACATTAGCAACATATTGATAGATTGGAATCATAGATTCGAGTGTATATTAATGTTCACGTGTTCTATTGAAAAGTTTGATCCCTATTGATAATTTAGGATTCGAAGTATGCTCAAACACTAGCGGTCACTCTAACTAAATAGAATATAGATTTTAGAATTGAGTTGTACTTACACACAAAGTTTACAAATTAGAGCTTACCCTGAAGAATGTCCCGATCGATCCTACTATCTAGCCTTGGTTCTGTAGGTACTACCACACTGAGAAAAATCCGTTCTCCGGACAGCGGTATATTGTACAAAAATACGGAATCCTCTTGCTTACTACAGAAATCAGTACGGAGCATACGTTATCCGTATGCTACATAGGCACTGCCCTTAGATGTTACATCATGCCTTTGCAGGATGTCTGATACCGAACAGTCTTCCTTATATTACATGCATATATGTGTGTTACCTTCGTCAGCTATATGTTATATACGTCCATTTGTATGTGAGATCCTGACCGCCTATATTGTTTCATACGGAAAGTACGTATAGATTGAACACTTATACAGAAATTATTATAAAACATGCGTTTTCAGTTATACGTTTGTTGTACGTTAAGTCCAAAAACTTCAGGATTTATAAATGTAGCATACGATTTTACGTACGCCACATGCATTTTTTTTCTCAGTGCATGTGTTTCTGGAAAAGGGATATACGAAGAAAGTGGATAGTAAAATACTATCTGTTCGCAATTTTCCATGCCGTTTTTCCTTCTCTTCAATTTTTTTTAGGTTTGAGAGAGGAGTATCTACATTCTTGATTGATAACCCTGGACATATTTTTATATTCATGATTATTATTCTTCTGGTCCCATCATAAACTCCTTAGAATATTTTGTTTGTTTGTCTGATAGCTAGCTGTATCGACTAAGTAAATATGAGGCGTTTCTAGTAGTAACGGCAAACTCAAATGATTGTTTCCTGAAAATATACTCTGAACGGTCAAAATAATCATTCATTCATTCTGAAACTGTATTTTCTAAGAGAAAAATGAAGACTACCATATGCATATAGGCATGAGAACTGGCTATCATAGAGCAGTTTGGTATTACTATTCTAATAGCTCAAATATAATTTCCTACCGTTTAGATTGCACATATATTTTTTGTTGAATTCGCTCGTACTACCAAGAATGCCTATATATGCCACTAAACCAAAAATGACCGAAATCACCAAAGTTATAACTAAAGTCAGGCTACCAACGTCTTTAAAATGGCATGTTTCCTTTTTTAGTTATTTCTCTGCAAGTGGAGAACAAATACAAGCAGGATTGGCACACTGATGCGAAGAATATTATTTTTTAAAGATCAACGTATTCTGAAAAGTGGCAACGAAAATTAATATAATTTGGAAAAGTGGACCTGCAAAATATTATAAAGGTAACCAAGAAAGTTCTGTCACTCTTTGTAGAGGTCTGTGTCCAATTGGCCCTCACACCACGAGTTGAATGCGAATGGAGATAAGGCGAAGGTCAGTTGTTGGTGTGGGTATATTCAACAGACTACCTGGTTGTGGCAGTTCAGTTACATCGTGAACTTGCGTAAGGACAGAATGAACATGGGACCTCCACAGAGCGTCATAAGGGCGTGTATGCTGTACAAGTTCAAACTGGGGTCAAACGCTGCTCCATTGGGGCGGAAGATATGCTAGGCCTTTGGTGAGGGTGTTGTAACTACACGGAGAGTGCAACGGTGGTTTAACAAGTTTAAGGACGGTGACGAAACACTCGAAGACGCACCACGTGCCAGAAGACTCACACACGTACAAAATGAAGATCTTCAGGCAGCAGTTGATGCGAACAGTGGCCAGACATGTGAGGAACTTGAACTACGATTCAGTGTGAGTGGAGAAACCATTCGACAGCACCTCCATCAACTTGGGAAGCACTACAAGTTGAGTCGATGGGTTCCATATGGTTTGACTATGGTCCAGGAGGCAACGCGAGCAGATACCTGTGTTTCTTTGCTGTTTCGTCTGAGGAAGGAGCCATTTCTGGGCAGGGTATTGACATGTGATGAGAAGTGGGTCCTGTACGAAGCTCCACGGCGCGGTCATCATTAGTTAGCATCCCATGAACCGGTTCAAAAACAGTCGAAACCAGCACTGCACCAGAAGAAGGTCCTCATGTGTGTTTGGTAGACTGCTCGCGGCATCACGCATCGGAAACTGCTATCAATTGTGTTGGTAAGAAATGTTATGGTAGAATATACATGCTGTGTTGCGTAAGGTTAGTTAGTCTGTGGTTGTCAAGTGATATCAATAGTTGTGAAGAAAAACAAGATGAAACGAAGATACAGTATATGTCGTAAGGACGAAAAATAGAAAGATTATATAAAGATTATATGAATTAGTAAGATTCAAAAGAGATTGTTGTCAAAGGATTTAAGAACAAGAATACGATTAATTGGAAGAATAAAGAATTCATTTTTTTTTATAAGGGTGAACATATGATTTTGATTTTACGTTTCCACTCAAACTTGGGATTTAACCTCTTGGCAAAACATGCCCTAGCATAATGACCTATAAAAGGCATCTAAAACATCGTTTAGATGTAGCTGGACATTACTTATTTTTGTGCATTCGGTTACATCTTGAGCACGATTTATACACATCACTAGTGCTTGACGATGTAGTTAGATGGTCATTGTGGTTGTGTCCAATCGTATTTCCCTGCTTGCACTTCAGTTCACGTTTCAACAAACTTATTTCCCCTTTTAAGAAAGTTATCTCCTGATCTCGGCGTTGTAATTCCTGTGCAATCCACCTTTTAACTTTTATGTCAACCAACTTCTGTAGTTGTTCCCACAAACTCGAGAGCATAGTACTCTTTGAAGTCGACTGTGCCATTTGTTACTTTATAAAATGTAAGGTGCTACTTTCTAAGGAATTTAGTGGGTTAGTTAGCTTGCAATTATACTTATTTTAAACTATCCGTAATCGTACTGCACCACAAGTCAAAATCATATGTTCACCCTTATAGAAACCTGAATTATTTATTCTTCCAATTAATCGTATACTTGTTCTTAAATCGTTTGACTACAATCTCTCTTGAATCTTACTAATTCATATAATCTTTATATAATCTTTCTATTCTTCGTCCTTACGACATATACTGTATCTTCGTTTCATCTTGTTTTTCTTCACAACTACTAATATCACTTGACAACCACTGACTAACTAACCTTACGCAACACAGCATGTAGATTCTACCATAATATTTCTTACCAACAAGTTGGTCAGAGCATCAATGGAACTGTGTACTGTCAGCAGTTGAGCCTGCTCAAGAAAAACTCAAAACTCTGTGCCAGTACTTCTGAATCGCAAAGGGTCCTCCTGTTACAGGACAACGTTAAGCCCTACGTGGCTAGGATGACCCGGGACACCAATCTACGCCTTGAATGGGAAACACTATTGCATCCGCCATACTCCCCGGACATTGCAGCGTCCGATTATCACTGTTCCATTTTTTGGACAATCACCTTAGAAGACGCCAGTTCAAATCCCTAGTAGATGTGCAAAATGAACTTGATACCTTCTTCGCTTCACGATCCACCAAGTTCTACCGCGATGGAATCCATGGCCTGCCAGAACGTTGGTAGAAGATCGTCGATGCTGATGGAGACTATTTTTGATCTTCCAGGTACGTCTTAGGTGACATATCGGTGTTCGAAGGTGGTGGGTGAAGAAGCGACAGAATTTTCTTCGTTACCTTATATTAAATGAATAAAGAGTTCTTTTAGAGACTTTAAATGTAATGAATCAATCTTAGTTTCGAAAAATTGTAACGCCATAACTACTCATCTAAATTTCCGAGATGCTAAAAAGAAAGAAAAAAGTTGGTAACATCTATTGCTAATTGTTTTATTTAGAAGCAATTGTAAGCATTAGAGAAGACAGCTTGCTTTTGTATTATTTTCTAAAATATAAGTAAGTTGTAATGAGGTTTAAAAAGTCAGTGCTTTTTATGACCTACACATTGATTTACATGCTCTTTACATTTTTGTTGTGGAGACAAACTTAACATAACTAAGTACACAGACATATATCGCGAATTACTGTACTTTCATATATTACGCCATATAAAAACAAATACTTGTTTCTTTTTCTAGATTTGTATACTTGGAAGATTGTGGACACACAATAGACTCACAAACTCTTGACAACTTGCTAGAAGATATAAGCAATGGAGACAGAGAATTTGTTTTAAAGACCTGTCCTTGCTGTAAGACTATCATTAGAAGAAATTTCCGATATGGCAACTTAATCAAAGCTATGTACGCTGATCTTCACAAAATTAAACTGAAAACGTTTGACTATCTAAACGACGTTTCAGAAAGGCAAGAAGAAATAATACAAATATTAAGAAGCATACCCACCACTTCAGGTAAGTACTTAGTTTTCTTCCTTGTACATGAAAATTTGTTTGTTATAAAAGAATATCGATACTTCCATGTTCTAGTTATTTCTTTATTTCAATTTTGTTCCTTACTTGAGGCTTTTAGCTATTTGTCTATCTCTCCGACCAATTATTCGCCCCAAACCAGTTAAACCTTTACATAAGTCAGTCCGGTGTCAAACGTGTTGTTGTACGCTTTTATATGTCTAATACGCGTGTAATATACTCTGTAATGTTCAATTGCATTTATTTTTATAAACATGTCACGGTATTGTAGTCGCATATAAGCTGTCCAGCCACAAACCTTAATGGAAAACGAAAATACACGGGGAGAAATTATAAAAGTATCTAGTTTTTAAACACATCTACTAAGAAACAGAAATTGCTACTGCTAACACTGCACTGCCTTTTGTTCTAGTGCTTTGCCTTCAATTCCCCTTCCCTTGTTTTCAACACTTTAAGTTTGAAGACACACAAACATCCAACGCTACACAGAACGAATCACAAACAAGCACAATGTTACACACAGATAAGTCTGCATGATAAACACTCACTGAACTAGAAAATATTTTCATCGTTAAATAAGCAGATATTACAACCGATATCTTTCTTTATAGTTGAACATTTAGTTACTACTTTTCGAAAGTTAATAATATCTACAAATCGGGAAAGTGTAGAATGAAGAATATATATTCTTCATTCTATATATTGTATATATATTGTATAATTAACGAAATTCTGCCTCCTCTAAGCCAAAATCAATGAACAAGCAATTACAGGGTTCCTACTGGTCACGGAAGTCAGGATAAACTCAGAGAAAATGGTTCAGGTGAGGGAAACTCAGGGGAAAAGACTGGAAATCAAGGAAAGTCAGGGAAATTTTATAAAATATATTTTTTCTAACGGTAATTGTACACCAATTTCAGCTTAGCCAACCATTAATGATCACAGTACGGAACGCTACTTAGATTTTTATGGGTGGTAAGTGGAGTGTATGTATGAGCAATTGATTATTATTTGTCTCTATAGAATAAATGCTCTCGTATATAAATATTCACCGTTATTTATTCCTTATTTATATGTCAACGTCATCCGACATCTGTCATAAAAGTCAGGGAATTTTCTGCCAAAGGTCAGGGAAGATCAGGGATAAGTCAACGAAATAGATTTCTCCAGTTAAGTAGGAATCCTGAATTATGAAACTTAGATAAAGAAGTAACCTTGGTACAAACTTTTAACCTCTCAAGAATAGAAAGATTCCCAATTGAAGATATGATGATATGGAAACCTTTCATGCAACTGGTTCTGGGTTAATCTTAGTAGATCTCTTTATCTTGCCTTTCTAAGTGTCTTAAACTTGAAACAAAACTATCATACAACGGACATGCTGAAATCATATCTTTACTATCACAGAACCTATCATAGTCTGGGTTCTGGCCGCCTCCCCCGCTCGGTTTTTACTTTCTAGATCCGCCACTGATTATAGGCTATTGTCATTACGATTTCCGAGTCTAGAAAGTTGACCAATAGTGTAAAATGTAAAGCAAGGAGGTATGCAAAAATAATTTTACAGTAATTATTGTCGTTTGAAGGTAGATACATACTTCAGATTAGCTTCACCTGTGCTTGTCGGATGACACCCGAATCTGATGCTAATCGGAAATGTTATAGTTCCCTTCATTCATTGCCGTTCGTGCAACTGATGGTTGTTCTCAGTAAAAGTATTAGTCTGTAATTGTACGTCACGATTCCAAAGTTTTTCAAATACACATGTGTGTGTGTGTTAGCTCTGTTCCCTTGTCGTTCCAATTTATCTAGAAACAAAAACACAAACACTTTTATAAACATTACAGTACAGTGGAGTACCGGTAATCCGAACATCCGGTTAATCCGAACAGATCCGGGAGGAAAATTGTATTTATTTATTTATTGTGGCAAAAATACGCAGTTTTAGGAAATTAGTAACTAAAAGGATGAAAATGGGTGATGTTTTTGTAGAAAAAAAAAGTAGTCACCAGCATGCGCGCTTACTACGTGGGTGCTCTGGGGGTCTAGCACCCACAAGATGATAGAAACATAATAAAATAAATATTTCTCACTTGCCATTATCATTATTATTATTATTATTATTATTATTATTATTATTTAACTTTGTGCTGGAATACGCCATAAGGAAAATCAAAGATAGCAACCAGGGCCTAGAGTTGAACGGCATTCACCAGGTTATGGCATATGCTGATGATGTAAATTTAATAGGGGATGATAGGAGAACAGTAGAAATAAATGCAGAGATCTTATTAAACGCTTGCAGGGACATGGGTTTAGAAGTAAATGCAGAGAAAACTAAATACATGGAAGTGCGTCGGGACCGTAATACGGCAAATTGTGGAGGCGTTAAAATATTAAATAATACTTTTGATAAAGTGGATACTTTCAAATATTTAGGATCAATATTAACAGACGAAAATCATATTCACGAAGAAATTAAATGTCGACTAAAAGCAGGGAATTCGTGTTACTATTCGGTTCAAAATCTCTTGTCGTCGCGAGCTCTGTCGAGGAATTTGAAGCTTAAAATATATAAAATGATAATCATGCCTGTTGTTCTGTATGGTTGCGAAACATGGTCGCTTACTCTGAGGGAAGAACATAGACTGAAAGTATTTGAGAACAGGATCCTGAGAAGAATATTCGGACCCAAGAGGAACGAGAATGGGGAATGGCGGAAGCTTCATAACGAGGAACTACATAGTTTATACGGTTTACCCAACATTGTTAGGGTCGTCAAGTCTAGGAGGCTTAGGTGGGCAGGTCATGTAGCTAGAATGGAAGAAAGTAAAAACGCTTTCAAAGTCTTGACTGGTAGACCCATAGGAAAACGACCATTAGGAAGACCTAGACGCAGATGGGAGGATAATATTAAGATGGATCTCGCAGAGATAGGAATACAAAGTAGAAACTGGATCCAATTAGCTAAGGATAGAAGTCAGTGGAGAGCTTTTGTGAACGCGGCACTGAACCTCCGGGTTCCATAGGCCATAGAGTTAGTTAGTTAGTTAGTTAGTTAGTTAGTTAGTTATTATTATTAATAATAATAATAATAATAAGAAGAAGAAGAAAGCAATTAAAACAATGAGACAAGTTTAAATTTCTAACCTCTGAAACATAATTCTTTGTTTCAAATATATTTGGTAAATGGCAACCAAGCAACACATTCCTTGCATGTCTCTGGCCTAGTCAAAGGCAGTCCCCACAATTAAAATAGAACTATATTGTGAATAAAATCGCATATTTTCGGCTTGTTTTGATGTTTCCTTACAAGTGGCACACTACAATACAACTTATCCTTATAGTACTGGTATATTTTACTTTATCACAGCACAGCCCTTTATGACAATGTTCATAAAAAATTTTAACTAAGAGAAAATCAATCAAAAAATATTGAGACTCCCCTGAAAACAGGGGGCCCCGGTGGCTCAGTGGTAGAGCGTTCACCTCCGGTGCTTTGGGTCCCTGATTCGATCCCAGCTCGCGCCGTATGGACTGTGGTGGACAAACACCGTGCTCGTGGGTTTTCTCGAGTTTTCCCGTTTCCTCCCACTTTCTTCATTCCACTACTTCATTCATTTCTCATAATCACCGTCTCCTTTAGCCTAACCGGCATAACCGTGGGGTGTAGATTTCATTTCATTTTTAATTTTAGAAACAACGAAAAAATAACTTTTTTAGGTACTTTTGTCTAAATTTTTACTTGAATGATTTGACCGATTGAGCTACGTTTTTTCACGAATAAAAAATAGAGTACTCTAATACAAACATGTCACCAAGGGTAAGCTGATTTTATAAAAATAAATATTTTTTTATAAAAAGTGTATTTTTTATTAAATTTTCTGAAATTTCACGCTGTTCGTGGCATATTTTCGTTCGTGAAAATATTGACCAATCGATTTCCGAGTTTGTTACTCGTTATGTGGAGGCTATTTCCTAAATTAAAAAAAAAAAAAAAAAAAAAACTAAGGGTAAGCGGATTTCAAAAAAAGTGGAAATTAGATGCATCCTACTTTACTTATGATATCCTTATAATGCACTGACTGTACCGTATTAAATTCGATGAACCTACCTATTGGGGTGCGGTGAAGGGATTTACTTAGGTTTTGGCTTCGTAGGGAAATAGAAATGCCAACTAACGTATACTTAACATAATTATTACTGACTTTTGCCTTTTGTTAGAGAACTACGATATGACCAAAATTATTGCGGAAAATACCAAGTTTGAATAGAATGATTGCACTGTATCAGCGATGACCAGAATACTACTTTGATCAAAAAGTTACCAGAATTATAAATAGGAGGATGTGTCGTAATTGGCGTAATATTTAGGACCTGTAAAACGCAATAAAACAAAATTCGGAATAAGGGACGTCAGGCAGCTTTCCTTATGTCACCTTTTATGGATTCTTTATGCATCCTTTGTTGGGCTTCATTTGCGTTAACGGTGTATAGAATGAACTGGAAAATTGTGAGTAGTAACCTGGAAGAGACAGGTAATTAACTGATTTTGACCAAATGAGTAGGAACCCTGACTAATATATAAGGTGTCCCGGTTTTTCGTTTACAAAATCTGGCAACCCTGCGTATACAGGTGTTGTTGGTTTAAGGAATTCGAATATGATATTCACTTGCATGAATTCCTAGTGGGTGACACAAAGGGAAGAAGTAAGAATAAGAAAGAGGAGTTATATAATGCTGTCCACCGTGGCGGTAATAAGTAGACGAATTATTAAGTTCAGCTGAAAAGGATGAAAGGAAAAAATGTGAATTAAATTGATTTTTTTGTGAATTTAGAAAACTAAGTGGTTAGCTATTAAATCAAATATATTAGGTTTTTTTTTAATATACAAACTTATCAAATTTCTTTTATTATTACAGAAACATCTTTACTGCAAACCATGATTGATAGACATTTGGAATCCATTGGAAAATGTTATTTCTGTCAGAATGATATCAGCACACAGACTATCTACATTCGGTCAATTTTTTTTGTGACTATTGAGAAGGTAGTTCGGAAGTCGGCTCAGAGAATAAAAGCACATCTCAGAGTAGCGTTTTTCAATAATATCAATGAACTTCTGGAATTTATCAACGAACGTAAACCGTACATTAGTCAACAGGAACTTGAGAGTTTCGTCGTGGAACTGACTCGCATGAAGAGGATAGCACAAGTATTCATCATCTGTAGTCAAGAGGAGTTTAGAAATGCGTATTTCCAGGATGATACTTTTAAACTACAGTACGAGAATTGCCTCCAGCTTGTATTTTGTGTTACACGATATCAGCAAGATAGTCAAGTGGTAACAATTCTCCGTAATCTAGCTGAGAAGTTTTCTATTCCAGAAATACTGGAGGAAGACCCTGATTCACATGTTCCTTCAGTAACGAATAGTGCGTCTACTTCCCGCTGGTTTCAGTGCCGAAGAGGACACTATTACGCGTTACGTAACTCTGAACTCCCTGGAGATACAAAACGTACTCTGCAACGCTGCAGTGAATGCAAAATATTCAACAGTGCGACAGGTTATCGGCCGACTATATTCAATCACCTTTATTCAACAAAATATAATGATAATGATACTCATAATTATAATGATATTGATGATATTGATACTGATAGTGACACTGATATTGATGACATTATTATTGAGCGGAAGTTGAATCTAATGTCCAGAAAGCGTTGTGGCGCTCCATCACCACTTTCTGCTTATGAAAAATCTGTTGCACATCCAGAATGTCCTCTACACGGAGAACAAGATAGTAGAACAGGCTCAATTTCTCTTGGGCGTAAAGTACAGAACAGTCGCAAGAGACAATGGAACCGTTCGCGTGCTTGTGGTGCATATTGGTGCTCGCAGTAGTGAATATTGGGCATTATTCAAGAAAATTTATTAGCAGAAGGGCAGTTTCTTCGAGAATTTTCTATGAAACACGAAACTTCTTAATGGACTACCAACCAAGTCCACCGCGTACATAATTAACAATTTTATTTTAAAATTTCGCACATCCTGTCCGCAAGCCCGTATCCACGGAGGTCTAGGAGGCCAGGTTCCCCTAAATTTTTGCTGGACCCCCTAAAATTTTCACGATAGGCTTGCAAATGAACTATAGTATGGTGACAAACTATAATATGGTTGGATTGGGCCTTCCCTAACTTCTACCGGCCCCCCTACATTTTTAGGCTGGCTACCGTCTGTCCGTATATGGATTAGAAAAATATTAAAATACAATTTTGAAATATTTCAAAGCAAAACTCACTGTCAGACACTGAATAATTTCCTTACTCGTGGAGTATTGTAATATAAATTTTGAACACTACAGATTTTTTGTTGTTGGCCCATATAACATTGCAATTTAAGCAACAAAAATGTTCAGTCTATTATTCCCTCAAACTAAAGTTGGAAACTGACCTCCATATTCCTACGGATAATGGAAAAATTGAAATCATGTTAATTTACACAGTAAAAAATAGTTGTGTTAATTCAACTCAAATTTAACACAGGGCAGTGGTTCCACCAGCCACAGCAGTGCACCACCAGCAGCGTGACTATCACTATACAGTGTTAATTCAACACAGACCACGCGGTGTTAGCGTTTAACACAGAGTGTGTGTTACGTTTTTAACACACAACCGGTGTTAAATTCGGATCTGTGTTAGTATTTTCCATGTTGATTCGACACCATGTCAGGGTCAGCATTGCGGGCAGAAATGTTGACTGTTATTTGTGGCGATGTTGTACACTCCGCATCAAAAAATTGAGACAGCTAACGCCGTGCAGTTAGGCCACCCAATATACACCTTCTTATCCCAAAATCGTGTCAGGTAAAGAGACCCCCTCTCTCTCCTGCTTTCTTCTCTCCCATGCTAAAATTAGCTAACAACATGACCGCAATTCTGATTTCAAACTACACATGTATTAGCTTCGATAAAATGAAATAATAAAACCGAGACGAAACAAGATTCATAAGTTGATGTAGGGAGAAACTGAAACACACACAATGAAAAGTTGAAACCAATGGATGACTATTACACAGATATTAACAAATGAAGCAGCGAGAGAAAAAAAGAAGAAAGAAAAGGGAGAACTGTGGAATTCAAACGTAGTAAGAAAAGAACCTAACATTATAAAGTTCCGTTTCCAGAAATCCAACAGTAATATAGAAATAACGTCCGTTTTCACATATTTTTTCAGAACTAATCGAATATATAGAGGATGCTTTAAACATTCATTATGTCACTTTCATAATGGATAGCATACTCAATTTCCAGTAGAACTCAGAGACACATCTAGAATAATGTCAAAAGTTTAACACACATGCTTTGTTTCCGCGTGGTTCGATTGCAAATTCGGTAGTGTTCATTGGACGTACTGATCCAAAAACACATTTTAATATACCCAGTAGATAGCATTGGTCATATCCTCCATTTCAGATTACTAATGCAAACTGAACAAAAGAAAAAGAAAGAATGAAAGAGAAAATTGAAGAGTGCAATTTTACTGCTAAATTTCTGTCAGAAATACCCTATATTAAAAGTCCAAACTGTATCGTGATGAAAAGTTACAAATGTGCGAAAGCAAAAGTTTATGTTCCTCTAGACGTAGCATGTTTCAAATTTCAATGTGAATAAAACACATTGAATTATAGGATGGAAAAAAAATTATGTCGAACTAGTATAAATAAAATTCTATTCTCAAATAACCAAAGAGGTTACCCTTTTCTAGTCTTTTCCGAAGATTTATCTGTTCCGAACATCCAGCATTGATTTCATCTTTTCCGGATATAACGTAATTTGCACAGACATAATGAACACGCTAAGAGCTCAAACGGATCATCGTGTCAGTCGGATGATGTGGACCACCACTGGGTCGAGGATTCAAATCCGTAGTGACCCGGTAATTCGACTGAGACTCGGTAACCCAGAGGATAAAAAAGAGATTTTACTTATTTCCGTGCGTTTAAACAGTATTTCTGTCAGAGATGACCAGGACTGGGGATGTTAGTACGAAAAACACGACGCCGAAGTTCCCAGTTAATTAGATTCTCCAGACCAGGTATATCGGGCTCTTGCTCCGTTTTATCTTTGGAACATGAAGTGCGTGTGTGCGTGAGGGAGAGGGGGGAGAAGTGAAAGATGCAAAGACAGGATAGGCGAACGTCAAGAAAGAGAGAGAGTGGGACGAATATAAATATGAAACATACTTATCATTGCAGTGTATGATGTAGAACGCAGACACTGTTTACTCAAATTATCGCCAGTAATGCTTTGTAAGTTCTCCATCAGAAGATAAATCTCTGTTTGCAGCCATTATTTTATGCGAGAAAAATCATACTACTTAATGGGGAATCGAACCAAGATTTCTTATTGGAAGTCCAGCACGCTATCACTACACCACCGATTGCTTTAGCCAAACTTTGTTTAACGAATGGTGTAGTGTTTCTTTCTCAGAACGATAACACGAAAAGTATATACTGCAGATCACTGATGTCTTTGGAATGTCCTGGTAATTCCCTTGCCCTTTCCCAACCAACACTCATAAATCGTCTCTATCATTATATAGGTGTTTGCGTCCACATTCTTAGGTATTGCTTGTGCAGTATGATAAGTCGATTCTTCACAATCACTTTGTAAAAAATTATCTTTGGCGTGAACAGGCTATTACGCTACCCCTACACTATTACGCTACCCCACCTGAAATTACAAGCCAAATATTACTTAGTTTAGCCCTGATCTTTGGAAGGAAACGGTTTCTTCCTGTAACGTTATTTGCACTAAAGTGCACAAGGAAATTCATTTATTCGACGGCCTAGAGAGAAATTAATGCCCAATAATAAAGGAAAAACATACAATCCAGGAAAAAATAGAGAAATAAAACATATTTTGCAGTAATTTCGCCGTGCAAGTTCAAACGTACGCAAATAATAATAATAATAATAATAATAATAATAATAATAATAATAATAATAATAATAATAATAATAATATATTATAAAAATGAAAGTAACTATGTTTGTGGCTCCTAATCTGTTGAACCACCCAACCGATCTCGTTCAAATTTTCAACATTGATAAGGTTCGGGCCTGGGAAGCTTTTTTACCATTTCATTTTAACAGTAGAACTTAAGGGAAGGGGGGTTGATATATAAAAATGAATAAAACGTAATAACTCGTGACCGACCACCAGACCGATCTCTATCAAAGTTTCAACATAGATAAGGTTTGGATCTGGTACAACTTTTATCATTTCAGTTTGACGGTGCAACGTAGGGGCCGGAGAGAGGGAGATATGTGTAAAAAAAAAATGAAAGTAATTTTTTTTTTTTGTGACTTCATCACTCTTGAACCACTGACCGATCTCGATTAAATTTTCAACATAGATGAAGTTCGGGCCTAATATGGTATTTATCTATTTACTTTGACGATATAACTTAGGTTGAGGAGAGGGAGGAGTTAAAAAGAATAAATAAAACTTGATAACTCCTGAAATAAAGGATCGATCCCGATCAAATTTTTAACATAGGTGAGATTCGGACCAGAGATGATTTTTATCATTTCACTTTCACGGGAGAACCGTTTTGGTGTTAATTCAACACTCCCTGTGTTAAAATGCAAGGTCAGACCAGCAGATTAACACGGTTTTTTGTGTTAGTTCGATTCCAGTCCTGTGTTACTGCGACACCTTTTTAGGTGTTGAAATAACTCCGTGTGCGGTGTTGATGTAACCATTATTCTGTGTTGGAAAAGTTTGTAGTGTGCATGATTACGATTACCGAAGTTTCTAATTTTAAAATAATGATAGTAAACTACAGAACACTTCATTTAGAAAATCTTCATAACTTTTTTGTCGTCCTCTCTAACACTTATTGTGAAGTATTTCTTGATGGTGCGAAACACAACATTCACCAACAACTTGTTCGAGAATGATAGGAAACTCTTACCTATATCCTTATAGTATGTTTGCCTCGTATTCGTGTTTCTACTGGTTTTCCGCCATTTTTAAAACAGTCCCCGGTGTTGACTGATGAGCTCTAGTGCAGTATAGAAGTGACAGAGTAATATGGTGTTGTGTCTCGCTGTTGACATATTTCTTCAGAAACATTATGTAAAACAATTGAGAACACATCGCGAGGTTTACATATTGAAATTTTATGAATAAATGGATTTGTTTAAGTATTTCTTTCTACTGTGTTTGTGTGTAGCTTCAGTACGTAAGCCTTTATAATTAGATGCCCAATATATTTGGCAACGACGCAGAAAAGAACACCGAAGATTCTGCACTTGTGTTAATTTAACACACAGGCTGTGTGTCATTTCAACTACCAGCATTTGACACACAACTCCAGATGGAGAGTGAGTTGTTCCGACCACCTGTTTGTGTTATATTTTAACACAATCGTGTTAACACAAAGGCATGTCGTTGAAAAATAACACAACGATTTGTCACAGTTTAGTTTAAAGTTTTATGGTTATATCCTTTAGACTAAAAGAAGTGATTTATTAAACTATCGGAGAAAGCCTACTTGATAATGGATGTGATAAATTCTGGCAATAGTAAAATAGTATAGTTTAGTCAGAGCCGTAGCTAAGGGGGGAGGGGGGCAGCGGGGCGCCCGCCCCGGGCGCTGATAGCAAGGGGGCGCCGAATGAGCAAGTAGAAAGAAGAAATGGTGTCAGACATGAGTAAAAGACGAGTCACCCCCAGAAAGTATTGGCGTCCTCTTAGATCAATATTGCTGTTGGTTATTAATGAAATACGTAGATTTCTTAAAAATTTTCTTGCTCGCTTCGTTCGCACACAGAGAAAAATCCGTTCTCCGGACAGCGGTATATTGTTCAAATATACGGTATCCTCTTGCTTACTATAGAAATCAGTACGGAGCATACGTTATCCGTATACTACATAGGCATTGCCCTTAGGTGTTACATCATGCCGTTGCAGGATGTCTGACATCTAACAGTTTTCCGTATATCACATGCACATACTTATGTTACCTTCGTCAGCTATATGTTATATGCGTCAATTTGTATGTGAGATCCTGACCGCCTACATTGTTTCATACGGAAAGTACGTATAGATGGAACACTTATACAGAAAGTATTATAAAACACGCGTTTTCAGTTATACGTCTACTGTACGTTAAGTCCAAAAACTACAGGAATTACGCATGTAACCTATCTTTTTCAGTACGCTACCTACATTTTTTTCCTCAGTGCAATCGAAGAGTTTAAATAAGTCACAACAAGTTTTTTACTTATTACTTAAAGAGTTATTAAAGATGATTTCTTAATGACATGTGGTATACAAGGTGCCGAGTAATGTCTTATAGTGTATGCAGGAGCATTTTCAAAACCAGAAACGAGCAGTCATGTTCGGCGTTTTGACAATGATGAGTTTGCTTAGTTCAAAACGTTTTTCTATCCAATTGGATTAATCACGACGCTCAATGGGACCAAAGGACTGAATTCTTGGCAAAAATAAGAATTCACAATATGAAGCAGAAAATTGAAAGAAAACAAATTAGTTCGGTGTGTGCAATGGATACAATAATGTTATTTCGACATTATTTCATCAAAAACATAGTTTTACATCATAAAAGGAAGTATTCCTTATATTCGCGCCTAAATTATATAACAGATTATATGATTGGCATAAACAAATGTGTGGACAATATGCTTTGATTTGTCAATTTACGATTGGCTTACATTCGTACGCATAAAAGAAAAAAGTATACTTATTCATTTTACAACTGAAGAGTAATAAAATTGAAGAAAAGTTCTTGCTTCTCAAAATTATTTCAAAGATTCGTTATGACAATGAAGATGCAAGGACGCTTCAATACATAAAAATTATTCATCACAAGTTCTCAATATGAATATATAATCAGATATATTAAACATATTATGATTTACAAACATCAGTAACCTGTTCAGGTTGTTTCATATATTGCATCGTGCATTACGTGATCTCATTTCAGGACTTGATTGGAACACACTGAGCTGGAGCGAGCGGAGACCCGTTACAGTTGATTCCAATGTCACTTCTGTGCATGCATCACAAAAAACATAGTACTGAATTGATCAACACCATTTTTAAAATGGTTCTACCTTATGGTCCATAGATTGTTTCATTGGCGTTTCAAAATGTCGCCACCATTAATCAAATATGTTTGACTAGAGTTTAGTTCTGTTGGTGAATGCCAGAGAAGTATGACGAGATGTTGGAAACAAGATGGGTCCTGGGGGCAAAATTCCCAGAATCGACCTATCTTCAACTTTGTCACTGCGTGCATGGGGATCACATGTCTAATAACCTAACACTTGCTCTTACATTCATCACAGCTCAATTCAAAAGCAGCATTGCATCCAGAATGTGGTTTTCTTCAAACATTTTCATGCGCTATATTTCCCAAAAGTGCAAATATGTGTAGGTAATAACGTATGGAAATAGAGCATAAAATTTCTGAAGAGAATATTTACATTCATTGAGATCTTAGTAACAGATATGAATCGCCAATTAGCGTACCCTAATGAGTTGGTGCTAACTTGAAGTCATCATCTTATACGTATACGTGAGAACCAGCACACATTTTTCAATCTTAGGGTGTAAGGGAAGCCTATACTTTTCGCAGTTTAGAATCAGTAAAATTATTCTGAAATAAAATTACTTTATATTGGAAATATTTTTGATCTTCAATTTCGTTCAAATCAAAACGCATATATTCACATTATAGTGTGTAGTGTGTAGATGGCGGCCAAATGGTCTATCAATGAAGTATCATAATGCAATCTGTTCAGTCGTGTTGCATATGTTTAGCACATTAGGATTTATGAACTAAATCTAATTCTATATGATCCGCTTCTATGCATATTGTTGTTGTATGCTAGATCTTAAAAAAAAAAAAAATCTGTTATGACATCTACTGGATCTAGATATAATTGCCAATAATAGTGTATATTGTATTGCATTTATATGATAAGGATGTTATTTGTTTCTTAATAAATATAACATATAAGTATGCAACTAATTATAATATAAATATAATAAAAAATGTACAATAAAATTAAATGTACAGCTAATTACTGTTGATTTTCATATTATCTTCTGTAACAACAGTAAAATTGTTTCCGCCGTACAAATAACATCATCATCATAGCTATAGGTAATCTGGCTTTGCTAGCAGGTCACTTGTTGCAAATGAGAAGCTACCACGCACCACAGTCTTCAGCTTATCTCTTCGTCTTCACGTATGATTTCTCTGTTTTAATACCGTCCATCAACTGTAGCCTCTTTCGCCGTCTACTTTTTTTTCTTTTGCTGTCCCTGTGACAGTTCCGTTTCAACCAATGTCCCACCAGCTTTTCTTCCTCTTTTCAATTACATCTAAAATTGTTCTTTTATCTCACACTATGTCTAATATGTCTAACACCTTCTTATTCGTTTTCTATTCGACCCAGCAAATCTGTTCGACCCGACCTGGAATTCGGAATCCCCTCCTCCGAGTGATGGGTAAATTCCCGGCAAAATATTTTTCGGGAGTATTTCCCAAAATGGGAATATTCCGGGAATTTATGTACAAACACAAAGAAAATTGCATTCTATTACTATATTATGTTTCAAAATAAAATTCGTTTTTATCACAGTATATTTATTACTGTTGTCTCAAGAGGATTCATTAAAATGTATATTCTAAACAGTATTGTGTTATTTTATTATTTTATTCTATTTAGAGACTACGCATAAATGTATGTTTACTTACAATATGTTTTATGAAAGTAAATATGTAGGAAAAACACTTGGTATAGAAAGTCCACATGCCTTTACACCGCTAAAACAGTTTAAATGTATATGTAAATGGATTTTCTAAACTTGACCCTACCACTAATATTATAATCATATTAAGTTTTTAAATTTTATAAACATGTTAGGTTGGTAACTGCCAAAAAACATATGTAAGATCTAGTCTCTTGAAAAAATTCATAAGGTTGCCCGTGTGTGGGATGGTGTATATACAGAATATTGATTTGAGGTACACTGTGCTTTGTTACTGTGTTCTTACTGAGTACTATTAAATCTCTAATTTAAGAAGATAGGCTATTTCGAATAACATACACGGTGTTAAAAAAAAATCCACCAAAAAGCTTGGTATATGAATACACATGCAAAAAGAAGCAAATAAATCCTAATTTACCCATTTAAGTCCACTGTTCCCAAATGGGAACAATTTATTTTTTTTTACCCCTTTTTGTTAGTGGATTATTTGTTATGGATTTATTTCATCTTTTACAATCAGGATCTGGTACCAGTCCATCTGCTACCACTAAAATCCTCAAAATATATTAAATGAGGTCACAATGAATAAGTTTCGAAAGAATTACGAAATTGTGAAACAAAAATAAGTTGGGATTAAATGGGTTAACACAGGTCCGGAAACATCGGTACTAATGAAGCATCCTGAGAAGCAACCCTAATTTTGGTATGTAAACATTACATTTTAAAAGTATATGTATTTACGACTACAGAGATTTCTTTATTCAACATCCGACTCTTTCCCAGAGAGCGAAATTCGAATCAGAGACAGCAGAAAGACCGACATCTTCACCTCTATATCTACAGAATTACTAGATTACTTTACAAACTGGTTCCTTTTCATCATTTATAAATTAGTACTTTGCTGCTTTCTAGTGCAAATGGAAATGGAACTTTAAAAATCATATTAATTAGTTATATAAAGTAGTCAACGAGTTTCAATTTTTTAACCTCAAAATTATTTAAAACCTAGAAGTAAATTATAATAAATGAAATTAAAGTAATTAATTATATGGTTCTTATAATCTGGAAAATACAGTAAAGAAATTTAAATAAATTCCTTTCCGAGAATTTATATGCCACGAAAAAAACGGGAATATTCCCATTTTTTATTTTCCTTCCCACCGGGAATATTCCCACTGACCGTCACTACCTCCCCCCCAAAAAAAACCCGAAAATGAATCCTTACAAACATGAAAAAATATAGTCCAACGTGAATGCAAAAATGTGTCATAAGCGCGACGAAACTTGGTCTGAATGATAAAGTACGGGCTTACCACTCGACAACGGAATGTCGGATCAAGGTCGCATAAAAGAAGATGGTGATTATTTTGAGCCCATGTTTCATTAATGCATCAGTGGATGTGAAACAGGAAGGGCAACAGGGTATAGAAAGGAATTCATGAGGTGTTCCAGAAAGGAGAAACGCTGAAACTGAAAACTGCTACATACCATGCCCACTGGAACATTAATAGGATCTGGGCTCAAAATAATCACCATGTTGTTTTACCCGACCTTCACCCAACATTTTGCTCTCTATTTATGATCTTTTATATCGTTTCGACGATTTTTCTGCGGGCAATAACTCTAAAATAACACATTTGTGTACTCATATTGGTCTATATTCTTGCAGTGCCAAGGTTTTTGTGCTTTTTTTTTTTTCGAACACCTTGCATTTGCAATGTCTTATCCCGTTTAACGTTCGTCTAACTTAACACTTTCGAGTCTCAGCACGTTTCCTCAGTGGACGGATCACGTCTCCCCGACCTGATGAAATTTCCGTTAATTTGAACATTGGATGGCTATCCGTAGACGACTTTCGACTTTTCATATACACTTTGTGATCCTTTTAGTACTTGTAAAAAAAAAAAAAAAAAAAAATCCAGGTGTCACAGCATCCGGTGCAGAGCAAGCTAGAGCGATAACAATTTGCATTCGTTTCCCGCGTCTTATTCGAAGAAGAAATAGGCCCTATGAAATATGCTTGATGAGTTTGCTGTTGATAATGGATCTGAAATTGAGGATTGAAATATTGACCCAGATTATGTTGCCGGCGCTTCTGTAGCGGAGAAGTTGAGTTTTTTTTTTCTTTCAGCTTGTAATGACTGGTCAACAAGGATGACTGTGACATAAGCATTTATGTGAGTGGGAGGGAAATATATCTCTGTATTATTTTCTTAGGTACAACAATTGTATTTATTTATTTATATTCTTATACATTTACTGGGAATGGTAGCACGACAGCAGAGTGAATGCGAAAATGGCGACTCCAGGCGAAAAATAGAAATAATTGGTCTTGTACTATATTTTTACTTTATACTTATACCATTATTCCATTTCAAAATATCTAATATTTGTATTGATGATTTGTAACGTTCGAAGCAAGGGCGCCATTCCCGGAGGGTACGAGCCCCCCCCCCCCCAAAGCTCATGTGGGCTTCCCTATTGTAGTTATGAGTATAAATATTTGGCATAATTTGAGTGCAATTTCTCTTAAAATCTTCATATATATATACTTTCTGCATCTGAATGGGGCCCCCCAAATTTACAGAGAAATCGGTGCCCTTGGTTCGAAGGGCTGTAATGCGACAAAAAGCTCATATGTGCATACTTATAATCAATCAGATTGCTTGTCGGAATTTTTTCATAACTGAAAAATATACATGTATGTATTAAAAATATATATAACAAGGTACACAAAAATGAGTAAACAGGTTGATAATGTTGTCTGCTGTAGTACTAAGTTCATATTTCAAGAAAATAAATATTTCATTGCTCTAATGTTTTTACACTATTTTCTATAAAAATATAAATGTATCGCAAAATCCGCCGAGTTGAGAGAAAAACATCACAAGAATGGGCTCCGATTCGAATGTGTTAATATGAAGGAATATCAAGCACGGTTGGAAGTTGCTCTACATTTTGGATACATTCCACCCAGCTATTGACTTTATATCTTGACTGTGGACTATCACTATGCTACTTCTTCTTGTAAGCGATAAGACTGGACCACCTAATGTGGCTTCCATATGCAAGTATGTATTGCTTCTGCCTCACGCACAAATGGTATATAAAAACAATCCACAATCTAAGCTTCTGTGTATCACTGCCTGGATTGTTTCACAATAACAATTTAAACATATATCATCTTTCTGATCAGCACGATTCAATACTTTAATATATGTTATTTAAAATGTAAAATATGAATTGTGTGAACAAGAAAGCTGTTAATTTTCTTCAAACTTTTTACTTATACTGTACGAAATCTCTTGTTCAGTTTATCATGTAACCTGGGGAGTCTTTAATGAGTTCGTAATAACCAGGAAAATTGTTTTCTTCCTTTACATATAGTTTATGTTCTTATTGTATGATTACGTTGTTATGTGATAATAAAAAAAATAACATAGTGTTGAAATATCATGCGCACAAATGACTATGCTATTGGCAATAATATTTTGTACCGTACTTGCTTCTACAATATACACTTAGAAAAGAGAAGTCTGATTTTCCTTTACCAAATTCATATTATAAAAGCTTTTTTTAAAATCTCTCTTTACAATTTCATTAGTTCATTTATAATTAGCATTCGTCGTTGCCGCCTCTTAATTCAGATCCTAAGTAAATAAGAGGAAGAAGAATGTTTCCACAATCATTCTATGACCGGGCTGTTTATCACGTTGTTATGTAAGCCGACAACACCAAAACGTAATGCTGATTGCGTATAAGGCAAGTGTTAGAAAACAGCAAAAACTGTTGATATATTTTTACCCACCCATCCTGAAAAATCGCGGCACACAACTCTGTTGTATTTTATATGGCTAAATAATAATTTAAAAAAAAATAGGGAAAATAAATAAACCATACTTATTAGAGTTGGGGACCAAGGACGGAAGCTACAAGCACTGATTAATATAGACTCTTCCAAGTTAATATACTAGCGACTAATTACTTTTTTTCACTAAGTTCCACCACTAATTTTATTAGCTATTCATTACATTTATATCTGTGATCGTAAGTCTCAGACTTATATGGTGTTCGTCGCGGTGACACTAATACTATGCCCAAACTTTGAGTCTACGTGTAAAACTCACCGATGCATTGATATTCACTTAATTAAAACGATTTATTAAAGAATTTTCACTACATGTAATTTTCGTATTTCTAGCTTTGAGTTCCACATAGGTTTAACACATGACCACTTATTGATACTTTTATTGCAGTTTATTAGAGCCAATTAGCACTGATTAATGCTAATATGTACCTTACAGTATAGCAGGGTGAAAAATTTCAGGTCGCCATTGGCGACTAGAAACTTTGAGCTGGCGACCAGTGATCAGTAGAAATGGTTTCTTTCTAAACTCATAGGGCTGCGCAGTTTCTATCTCGTACGAAAATAATTGCCACTGAGTGAGAGAAAACACGAAATGTGTTTTTAAGTACTTGCAACCAGGGGCGGATTCAGGGGAGGCGATCGGGGCGGTCGCCCCCCCCCAGAAGAGGGAATTTTCTTATTTTATATATATAAATAAAATCCATCCCAGAGTTTGGAGCCCTTAAAAGTAGCATTATGACAACCCCCCCCCCCAGAAGTCGGTCCTGGATCCGCCCCTGCTTGCAACCAGATTTATACAGTGAAAAAGTAAACCTTGTCTTAGCAGAGTGGGCAGAATACAGCGGCGTAAATCTGTCTTCAACATTGAGGGGACGGGTAAGATCGTTCCCATAATCCTTTTTTTTTTTTTTTTTTTTTTTGCGATGTCCAAAATATTTATGAAGTTGAAAAAACAATGTTGTGGAGGATCAGAGAAGCAGAGTTCTCTTCAGCATTGGGAGGTGGGCAGATTTGAGGCTTATTCTGGGCGACATCAATTCCATCTCACGTTCCTTTGTGGCAATCAGACAAAAATCACCAAATTTCTCCCCAAAAACACATATCAAATCGGATTATTGGGGGGACAGCCCTCCCCAGTTTCAAGATTGGAGGGGACATGTCCGCCTCATCCCCCCCCCCCGGGATTTGCGCCAGTGGCAGAATATACACTTTTGTTTTCTTCATTGACTTTGAGTCAGACACTGAAAAAGATTTACGGTGAAAACTTCATTACGAGATTCCCAAATTTGCTTCCAACTGTCACATTTTGTAGTTTTACCTGTGAGTACTGCTTCATATGAGAGAGGCTTCAGCAGTCTCAACAGAGTTAAGACTCTCTACTAGAATTCACTGAAGACTAACACACTGGTTGATTTCCTGACAATTTCCATCAATGGCCCTTCACTTAAGGACTTTGATCCGAAAACTACATTCGACAACTGGTAGTTAAGTGCAGAAAGAGAGAGCGTTTACACAAACGTGAAGTTGTGAGGTCCAATTCAAAATTCATTATCCTCAATCTATTTGTCTAGTTTTGAAATGTTATGCCCTGATGTAATGTTTTAGTCAAACCAAAGGTCGAGGGATCTCTCATAATTCGTAGAAAAGAGATACTGGCACTATCATTTTGGATTGGCGAGTGCGTCTGACTGAAATTTTGCGCCCTGAGTATAGTGTTTGGCGTTCTTTATGTTTTCAGTTCCTAAACGTTACCCGGCTATGAGTCTATTGATAATGACTACACGTTAGCCATTTTCTGTGAATTTAAAAGAAATGTTTTAAATTTAATTACAATTTCATTTGTCTACAACTCAAACAATATCCAATGCCGTTTTTTTATTCTAAAGAGAAAAAAAAACGAAAAGGAAAGAAGCAGCTAAATCGCACAACACTCTGCCGCCGCGACTTCTAAGCAAGCCAACCTTCCTGTCTTTGTTTTCGATTAACCGTTCATTTACATATCACCTTTTGCTTTGCGTATCGCCCTCAGAAAGCAGAAAGGCGCTAAGCGCCAAAATGGAAAATTTCTCAGGAGAGCATAAAAACGAATGAAACACTAATTAATTCTGATTTTTTTCTTTCTTCTCGACTTCAGTTTTCACCGCAAACTTTTCATATTGTCTCCTGCCACTTGTCCCCTTTCTGCACAACATTAAACATGAAATTGGTTGTCAAGATATACACTTATGTAGTTGGAAAACAAGGAAAGTGGCGCTTAGCACCTTTCTACTTTCTGGGGGCAATATGTAAGAACCAGTAATGGAATGAATCATGGGTCACTTTGGTCACGACGTTTGTCTGGAACATCCGGGGATGGATCTCACTTCTCAGAATCGATCTGATCCGGACAGGCCCGGCGGTCCAGGAGCAGCCTGCAGCATTCCAACAGAATGTTATAGTTGATTAATGATGTCCACTACTTGAGGTCAAGTTATTACTGCATGCAAAAGAAATCCTTTGCTCGTTTCCATTGTGAATGGTACTGTTGGTACTTATTATTAGTATTATTGAAGCAAGGTTCCATTATTTCATTCAACCTGGATTTGATGTTTATCTGTCTCGCTACTGCTGCTTAAAGCGAAATTTGAACTAGTACTTAAGTTTGTATACGAGGAAAATATATCCACTGGGGATCGAACCCGGGAACATGTGCACAGAATAGGCTTATTAGCAACATGGCAGAGAGAATCATTAGGAAATATTTGACAGACAGATCTCTCGCGGACATGTGGTTAACGCAGGGGTGTAGCCAGCAGGTTTGTGTAGGGGGGGCCCGTCGTTTTTGAGGGGGGGCCAGCTACAATGTACAAAGCCAAAAAAATGTATTGCTGCTAGTCTGCAAAACTAAAAACACTATTTTAGCTTCTTCTTCTTCTTCTTCTTATTATTATTATTATTATTATTATTATTATTATTATTATTATTATTATTATTATTATTATTATTATTATTATTATTATTATTATCCATAAATTATATTTCAAGATAGTTTTTATTAGGTTTAATCCAGAACTACTGCCCGGGACCAAACGCTATACTTTTGTGCATAACTATAAAGGTAACCAAGAAAGTTCTGTCCCTTTTCGTGGGGGTCTGTGTTCAATTGGACCTCACATCGTGAGTTGAATGCGAGTGGAGATAAGGCGAAAGTCAGTTGTTGTTGTAGGCATATCCAACATACTACCTGGTTGTGGCAATTCAGACACACCGTGAACTTGCATAAAGACAGAGGGAACATGGGACTTCCACAGAGCGTCATAGGAGCATGTATGCTGAACGAGTTCAAATTGAGGTCAAACGCCGCTGTAGCGGGACAGAAGATATGCCAGGCCTTTGGTGAGGGTGTCGTGATGACGCAGACATTGCAGCGATGGTTTAACAAGTTTAAGGACGATGACGAAACACCCGAAAACACCACGTGCCAGTGGACCAACACATGTACAAAGAGGAACTGGGGCTACAATTCAGTGTGTGGAGAAACCATTAAGCAGCACATCCATCAACTTGTGAAGCACTACAAGTTGGGTCGATGGGTCTCTCATATTTTGACTCCGGGTCAGAAGGCAACGCGGCAGTCGCCTGTGTTTATTTACTGTTTCGGAGCCATTTCTGGACAGGGCGTTAACATGTGATAAAAAGTGTGTCCTATACGAAGCTCCACGGCGTCATCATCATTGGTTAGTGTCCCAAGAACCGATTTCAAAACAACCGAAACCAGCACTGTACCAGAAGAAGGTCCTTCTGTGTGTTTGGTACATCGTGCATCGGGAACTGCTACCAGCTGGTCAGAGTATCAATGCAACTGTGTAATGTCAGCAGTTGAGCTGTGCTCAACAAAAACTCAAAACTCTGGAGCCATCACTTCTGAATTGCAAATGTGTCCTCGTTTACGGGACAAGGCTAAGTCCCTCGTGGCTAGGATGACTCAGTACACCATTTTTCGCCTTGGATGGGAAACAATATTGCAACCACTATATTCCCAGCGTATTGCACCGTCCGATTATCATCTGTTCCATTCTTTGGACAATCGCATTAGAGGACGCCATTTCAAATCCCTAGTAAAAGTCCAAAATGCACCTGATACTTTCTTCGTTTCACGGCCCACCACGTTCTACCGCGATGAATTCCATGGCCTTCCAGAACGTTTTCAGAAGGTCGTCGATGCTGATGGGGACTATTTTTCATCTTCCAGGTTAAGTGACATATCGATGTTCGAAGGCGGTGTGTGAAAAAGCAACAACACGTTTCTTGGTTACCTTTATATTTAAATTTAAGACATTGTATACAGAACCTATCTACACAAGATTGATTTTCTTTGAAATTTCACTTAATTTCTTTACGGTTTCCTGACAAATATACTTATTTATTATTCGTGACTAAAAAAAAACATAATTATTTTACTACACTGACGAGGAAACGGACTTAAGTGTAAACAACCGATTTGGCTGGGGTCCGGATATGTGTTACGGGAGACCAATGTAGGAGACACGTATTTTGGCGTTTGGGCCCATACGCAGAAATTTTAGAAATTCGGGACCCCAAAGTGGCCCTACATGCTATAACTAGGAAGCGAATGACGTTACTTGTACACAACCGATTTGGCTGGGGTCCGGATATGTGTTACGGAAGACCAAAGTAGGAGACACGTATTTTGGCGTTTGGGCCCATACATGAAATTTCCAAAATACGGGCCCCAAAATGGCCCTACATGCTATAACTAGGAAGCGAATGACGTTACTTGTACACAACCGATTTGGCTGGGGTCCGGATATGTGTTACGGAAGACACAAATAGGAGACACGTATTTTGGCTTTTCGGCCCATACGCAGAAATTTCCGAAATACGGGACCCCAAAGTGGCCCTACATGCTATAACTAGGAAGCGAATGACGTTACTTGTACACAACCGATTTGGCTGGGGTCTGGATGTGTGTTACGGGAGACCAAAGTAGGAGACACGTATTTTGGCGTTTGGGCCCATACATGAAATTTTCGAAATACGGGGCCCCAAAGTGGCCCTACATGCCATAACTAGGAAGCGAATGACGTTACTAGTACAGAATGTTGGCTTGGGTTGGAATGTTATAATATATCCAAAAGTATGAGACGTGTTTGTTGTTAGGTCCCACAAAAAGAAATGTCGTATGTACAGGGTCCGATATTGCTAGATTTTCAATAACGCCATGAAGTTGGCGTATGTGGTACCCATGCAATTCTGAACAGATGTTCAGCTGGCACGAGCCGTCGAGGGGGATCTGCTGACCACGAGGGTGTCAACGGAGCGAAAGAATGTTTGCGTTTTTCGCTTGTATTTCTAACTTCATGGCCTTATTGAAAATCTAGCAATATCGGACCCTGTACATTCGACATTCCTTTTTGTGGGACCTAACAACAAACACAAGTCCCATACTTTTGAATATATTATAACATATTCCAACCCAAGCCAACATTCTGTACCAGTAACGTCATTCGCTTCCTAGTTATGGAATGTAGGGTCACTTTGAGGCCCCGTATTTCGGAAATTTCTGCGTATGCGCCCAAACGCCAAATTACGTAACACACATCCGGACCCCAGCCAAATCGGTTGTGTACAAGTAACGTCATTCGCTTCCTAGTTATAGCATGTAGGGCCACTTTGGGGCCCCGTATTTCGGAAATTTCTGCGTATGGGCCCAAACGCCAAAATACGTGTCTCCTACTTTGGTCTTCCGTAACACATATCCGGACCCCAGCCAAATCGGTTGTGTACAAGTTACGTCATTCGCTTCCTAGTTATAGCATGTAGGGCCACTTTGGGGCCCGTATTTCGGAAATTTCTGCGTATGGGCCCAAACGCCAAAATGCGTGTCTCCTACTTTGGTCTTCCGTAACACATATTCGGACCCCAGCCAAACCGGTTGTGTACAAGTTACGTCATTCGCTTCCTAGTTATAGCATGTAGGGCCACTTTGGGGCCCGTATTTCGGAAATTTCTGCGTATGGGCCCAAACGCCAAAATGCGTGTCTCCTACTTTGGTCTCCTGTAACACATATCCCGACCCCAGCCAAATCGGTTGTTTACATTTAAGACCGTTTCCTCGTGAGTAGAAATAAAAGAGAGAGCGAATGAAACCCAAATTGAATAAAAGCATTGTTTCTCACCAAATTTTCCATCCTCTATGTCTTTTAAAATACTTGTTAAAGCATATAAAAATACACTGTACTACAAATCAGTTTAGTACTTTGTTTTATGGCTGTATTTGTAGTACCTTATTAAAACGTTTGTCTTCAAACTGTCAAATATAAATCGCAGTAAATTGTGTAATCTGCTGTCACAAAAAGTATCCTATTTTTCGATCGGTATAAGGAAGAGATACTATACTATTTTTCGATCGGTATGGAAAAACAATATTTCTCCATACTATTTTACCATAAATTATTAATTGCCAATAAACTTTGTTACTTTTAAATGAATGAAGCGAGATAATTTTACTATGATGTTTTAAAAGTTGGTCATTTGGGGGGGCCAGGAAACCATTTGGGGGGGCCCGGCCCCGATGGGCCCCCCCTTGGCTACACCCCTGGGTTAACGTACGCCTTTGGCGCATAAGACCCGGGTTTAATTCCCTGTGCGAGCTCACATGGTTCGTATCCCATGTTACGCTGGATGTCCACGTTTCATATATCCTCAGTGTTGAAAGAAACGCTAAACTCCATTTCACTGCAGTTCCGTAAATTTCTCACAAAATCGCTGCTAAGTGGCCTTTCTCTAACATTCACACTTACAGGGTGTGGAAAAAGTCCAGGAACAGTCCAATAACTCGTGAAATATACAGAGCAGCAAAACAAACAAACTCACGTGTTAAATTGTTTTGAAAAAGCTATCCAATGATACTAAATGCAACCCCTATACCCACTCCCTTTCGTGGGTACGGGGGTAACTTTAAAAGTTTAAATGAGAATCAATATTTCTTATTGTACATTTGAATTCTCCAGAAAAAGGGATATGATTTGACCCAGAATTGAAAAGAGTGCCTTCATGGATGACGCTTGAATTAACACACAAAAAAGTGGGTACCAAAACATTATGAAAATGCGAAATGTCAGTCCCGTACTCTGTGGCCATACGGTTAGCGTACGGAACTGCGGAGTCAGAGGTCCTGAATTCGATCCCCACTCGGAGCAACATTTTATTTCCCCAAATAATAAGTCCATATGTTTTAACTTCAATTAGTACTTTATTTAAGTTGCATACAATAAAAAAATGATAAGTGTTTTGCAAACTAGGTTTATGAAGTGGTTCTCAGTAACAGGGTTATTAGGGTTATTTACAACAGAAACAAACCATTATTGTCGCAATTTGTATTTTCTTTTAAGTTAATAAATTATGGACAAATACATTATTGTTGTCGAAGCTAAAATGTATGAATTCATTATTTGGGTACAAAAATACGCATATAAAATGAAACTCTGCGCGGGAATCGAACTCAGGACCTCTCACTCTGTAGTCCAGTACTCTAACCGTATGGCCATAAAGTACGGGGCTGATATTTTACATTTCCACAATGTTTTGGTACCCCTTTGGTGTGCCGATTCAAGCGCCATCTGTGAAGAGACTATTTTCAATTCTCAGTTAAATCACTGTCTCTTTTTCTGGAGAATCCAAATGTGCAATAAGAAATGGGGATTCCCATTTAAAATTTTAAAGTTATCCCTCGTACTCCCAAAAGGGGGTGGGGATAGGGTGTTGCGTTTGGTATCATTGGATAGCTTTTTCAAAACAGTTTAACACGTGTTTTTGTTGTTTTGCTGCTCTGTATATTTCACGAGATATTGGACCGTTCTGGGACTTTTTCCGCACCCTGTAGACCAGCGTTTCCCAACCTTTTTCAACTTGCGGCACACTACGCGTGTTACTTGGATTCTCGCGGCACACTTATAGATATTATTATTTGTAAATATAAAACACAGTGGTATTTTTCTGTGATTATTGATCTTAGAGAGAAGAAAGCTCTATCACTGGTTTTTCCCCGTTGTAAATCATTATGCTTATTTTTCATTCCAATTTAAAAATAGAAAACAATTACAATGAAATATTGGACTTAGGTTTTTTTAAAATACTCTTTCTTTTTTAAAAACTGTTTAAAAATACTCTTTCTTTTTAAAAACTGTATCCAACCTTTTACTAAGAAGGAAGATTACTAAATAACGAACGAAGAAACAAATCTCTTTTACTTTTAAAACACAAATGTAGGTAATTTGTCGAAAGGATTGAATGATATTTTAAATTTTCAAGTTACGAAATAGTCTTCAGCAATAAAGAATCAATAATGGTCATAACAATGATAACAAATACTTTTTTTCAACATTAGAAATGTACAGAACAGTAACCCGGTATGAAACTTAAAATTGTAGATTCATAGTAGAGGTTCATTGTGAAATACAAATATACATTTTTTTCCCTACGTTTTGCAGTTTGATTGCTATAAAAATAATAATTTTGTTTCGATTCCTCGCGGCACACCAGCGGCCCATTCACGGCACACCAGTGTGCCGCGGCACACCGGTTGGGAAAGGCTGCTGTAGACAAATAACTTTTTTGTACCTGAAACAATAGTGTACACCATTCCTTGAAAGTCATTACCCTGTCTCTCTCTGAACTTACAATCTGCTATCAATGAATATGATGGACGAATTACTGGTGTGCTTTGTAGGTAGTAGTATTGATTGATGACAAGGTCAGTGAAGCCATAAGCAAGTCTGTCATCGTCCGTCAAGCCATGTGGCTGCATGTATGCATTATGGAAATGAAGTGTAGGACAGCGACATTATGGAGCGATGGAATGGAGCAACGTATAAGCATGCAGTTCTACTTCAAACTTAGCAAAACGCCATGAAAATGTTATAATATGCAGCATGGGCGGCGATTAGGGGGGGCAAGAGGGGGCAGTTGCCCCCCCCCCACTTTTTTGAAGTGACCACTTAACTCTTTTAAATTATATCATCTATTTTTCAGTGATAGGATAGAATCTTCATTATTCGATTTTAAAAAAAAGTACCAAAAAAGCTGTTTACTTCTTTTTTTTTCTCAAGTCTGGAGGCATTGTAGAACACGTTACATATGCTTTCACGCCTTTCTGCGTCGAGACGTAGAGTGTGATGACGTCATAACAAAATATTTTTTGTTACGACTTTTTTTTATTACTTTTGCAGGCCTTACTTTTGTACCTAGAAGACTGAAATTTTGCACACACATTCAGTGCACCCCTTAATATTTTCCAGATTCTTGTCAGATTTCTGCGATAAAACAGGGGTGTCCGGAGGGGACAAAACGTAAAAAAAAGGATATCTTTTTAACAAAGATCCCTTTTTCTCGCGATTTTCACTCCTCAGATACATGATGGAGACATGTGAATGGTACCGTTTGAAAGGCTGTTCTGTTCCAAAAAGAATGATGTGCGAACCATGATTTTAGTATAAATAGGGATGTTTCAGGGAATTTTTACCTGAGATCATTTTTATATGGGAATCTGGAGTATTCTAGAGATACTCTTTTTGGCGGGCTTACTTTTGCACCTAGAAGATTGAAATTTTGCACACATATTTAGTAAACTCCTTAGTATTTTTCAGATTTGTTTCAGATCTCTGCGTTAAAACAGCGGGGTACAGAGGAGCAATAAAGTACAAAGAAGGAATATTTTTTAAACAAATAATCCATTTTTTCATGATTTTCCCACCTCGGGTACATAATGGAGACATGTGAGGTACCGTTTGAAAGTATTTTCTATTCTAAAGGGAATGATGTACGAACAATGATCATAGGATAAATAGGGATGTTTCAGAAAAATTCTATATTACATCCGGGTCATCTGGGGCATTGTGGGAATGTTCTTAGCTCATTTGTAAACATTTCCGCACTTAGTTTTCAAGATAGAAGCTTGAATTTTTTAATACACATTTAGTACACCCCTTCGTATTTTTCAGTTGATTTTGCGATCTGTGCGTTAACAAAGGGGGTCCAGAGGGGATCAAAGTTTGAAAAATATCCAGATTTCCCTCAAAATTTCCCATTCTTAGGGACACGATAGGAAAACGTAAATGGAACCGTTTGAAAGGTGTTCTATTCTGAAGGAAATGAGATACTAACCATGATCCTAGTATAAATAGGGATGATGCTGTAGCTGATTGACTGAAATTCAATAATTTACCTTTAAAAAGCCATAATTTAAAAGGTTAATGTATATAGTTTCATTTGGAAGTGTAAAGTTTTTGCATATATTACTGGTTCATAGAAAAAATGGTACCATATAATATTTGTCGTTGCGTAAGTGTGTATTGGTTATTTGTCTTCCCGTGGAGTTAAGACAGCTGCAGGAATTGCGTTTTAATTGCAATTCAAAGGAATTAATATTACAATTGCATCGTAGCATATGCTTGTAGTATTTACTGTCTTTCATTTTCTAAGAGTAATAACATAACTTTAATGACAAGTGTGGAATTAAAAATATAAGTTGTTCATTAATCCCCAGTTTCAATATAACTTTTACAAAACAAGCCTCATTATTCATTAGTATGATTATTTGTTTTACAAATATATTATTAAATAATTTGATCACACAATTTTTCTGACAGAATTTTAAGATGTTCATGAGCAAGGAATCAAGGGTTAGTACCTATGTGCGTTTCTCTTGTCAATTTACCTAATTAAATATGAAACACGATATACGGTGTTTTAACTGAAGAAGATGGTATCCTATTAGTTATACAACCTTTCGTCAAACAAAGTGTTAGAAACAACCAGGAACAGTAACATTGATATACACATATTCAGATCATATCTTGCCCCTCCACTTTTAACGTCCAATCGCCGCCACTGATATGCAGCATCTACAGGGCGGAAACAGTGCTTAATCGGAAAAATGTGTTTACGAGTGTTACAAGCGCTCCCGTGACGGTCACGACAGTACGAAAGATGTGCAACTCCCAGGTAGGCCCATGACATTATGTACCGACAGAAACATCTCGAAAATGTTTTAACTCTTGACTGAAGCTCGTCGACTGAAGGTTCGAATGATGGTAAAGGTCACAAATGAGTCGTATGGGACTGCTTATACAATTCTAACCAAAAAGTTGGGTAAGAGTAAATTGTATGCGCGCTTATAGCCTCATGCTTTGAATTCTAAACAGAAATAAGACATGATGGAATCGTTCGGAGACTTTTCGACAAAGGGATAGTGGCCCCACCTTCCCTGAACAGATCGCTTGGGCGATGAGTTCCGTGGTGTCTGAAGTACCACCCAGAATAGAAAAGGTAAAGCATAGATTGGCGCGGCCATGGTCACCGAAATTCAAACGAGTTAGGTGCGAGAAGATGCGGATCAAGACAATCCAGATTATTTTTTTTGATAGTGCAGGGATCAGTCATAAATCATACTTGCCAGACGACATGACATTCAATGTAGAGGGGACGCGGCACTAGTCCTAAACGGCGCGGCACAAGACCTAAAAATCATTTTGCGGCACAAGTCCTAAACGGCATAAGACCTAAACGGCACAAGACCTAAAAATCATTTCGCGGCAGAAGTCCTAAACGGTACAAGTCCTAAAAGGCACTGGTTCTAAACGGCACAAGACCTAAAAACCGCTTGTGGCGCTACCATCGCGTCCGTGCCAAGAATATTGTCAATCTGTTGATCAAAGTTTTAGATACACTATTTCATATTACAGAACCAGATTCTAGCTTAGTTCTTACAAGTAATTTGGTATAAATACATATTCTATCGTTCTAAAATAATAAATAAATAAAACCTATTGTTCTTTCTTGCTGTTTCCATGAAAGCATTTGTGTGGTGACAAAATATTAACAACCTATCAAATATGATTCCCAGATCTTTCATAATGTTTGTTTGTTCTATTCCCACACCATTGCCCTTGTATTAATAACATAATGTTATGTTTTAGTTTTATACGTCATAAATTTTGCTTTCTTTGTGCTGATTTGAAGTAAATTATTTTTACACATATATTTATTATATTCAACTCTTTCCGTAGCAAATAGTTGTCACACCCGTAATTAACTACTTACTCGTTACCATTATTAGTAACGAGTTTAGTATTATTAGCATAGCTGTTACCGTTGGAATTAACTATTATTAGTATTAGTAGTAGTATCAGATATGCTACATTTTTGAGACCTGAGCCTTTACTGTACGTGAAGTTAAAATCAAAGGTTTTGTCACAGACGGCAAATTATGGCTTAACACCCAAAACAAACTCTTGCCTGCCCCCCAAGTGGGGGTTAGTCTGTGTTTAATAATTACAGCAAATTAATATTGTTTATAATACAATGTGAAAGAAACACTTTTTAAAAAATTAAACTACGTCAACATGTTAAACAAATTAAAAGAACAAAATCATCCATTTTGTACCCTCATTTGCTTAACTGGACGAACCCAGACCTAAAGGAAAAGAGTTTTCTGTCCAAATCTCATAAGCAGTGGGAAATTTTAATACTATAGAAATTGATAATACTATACTGTGAAGTATCTGTCTATTGGAAATGAAGTGACTGTGTATTTGATATAAGGAAGCATGAACTTTTGGAAACTTATTGAAGAAAACTTTGACTAGAAGTGTACATTCTCAGACACTTGTTGTAAATGCATATTTGTTAAATAAACTCGACTAGCTTCCTTCTTTCCTTTCCGCATACCTTCGAGCACAGCCTGATACTTCCCGATTAGGTCATCATTCTTGAATTGATCAAAACCACGAGGAACAGAACAACAAGGGGTATTCGACACGCGATCAAGAGAGGTGCAGGATCATCGGAGAGAAGCGGATCCCACCATTGGAGAACCACCGACTCCACAAGACAAAGAGTACCATTCTGACGGTTCATCGCCGCAGACACCTTTAAGTTTGTCACCAGAGTAGTAGAATGAAGGTGTAGGAGGACAACATCGCAAAGACGCATCATCGACGCCCCTTGTAGTTTAACAGGATTAAGATCCAGATGTTGACTGTCACCAGCTAATCCAGACTTCTCCAGATATTCATTCCAGATGACCAGGACGACGCCAGTCTTGATGGATCAATCAGGCTAGTGCTCATCCCTTATTTTTTAGTCATAACCTTTCTCTTTCTCTCACCCTTTTCCCCCAACTAGTCATTTTCTAAATTAGAAGCATTTGAATTTTATTTAAATTCAACCACAATTTTACAGTTAAGTACCGTGTTGTGCATCAGTTCCATCCCCACTTGGTTGCATTTATTTATTTCATATTCTGAGCTATAACTGATGACACAGCACCGGCACAATACTATACTCCTCCCCTCTTCGAAATGTAATTTTCAAGACGCTGAAACATATATTTTATTACTTTTAGTTAAAAGTTGAAATACTGAGTTTCACGCACCCAGTTTAAGCAAATAATTTTTTACTTTATAAATATTTTCTGAATAAGTAATGAGAAATTCGAACATTATAGAAAGTTTACCATTTGTTCTTTCCCCTTTATGTGTTGAATTTTCAGTTTTTTGTTTGTTTGTTTGCTTGCTTGCTTCTTTATTTTACAGTGGAAAGTTTATATGCCAAGTTTCATTTTACTAGCTTCAGAGATTTACGAGATACACTACTCCCTTTTTTTAAAAAAAATCTTACCACACCCTTTTCACGATACGTATTTCCAAAAATTCTTTCTTATATCCTGCTTTCGTAAGCAAACGATTTTTCAAAATTAAAGTTTAACGACTTTGCTTGTAGTAGTATGCCCAGAAAGTCGCTTATCTTAACTCTTTTACATAAGAGTACAGAAGATAAACACAGTTAAACTCAGAATTTCATGAACAGTTTCCAATTTCTTTTGACTTAACTTATTCGTACATTTCCCACAAGCTGTAGTTTTAAATTCACGCACTGTCAAGACCCAGGTTTCAAAAAGATAACAAACTGAAAATATAATAATAATAATAATAATAATAATAATAATAATAATAATAATAATAATAATAATAATAATAATAATAATAATAATAACATATGTATTTATGTACGTGTATTATATGTATATTTATTGTCTTATTGAAGCTTTCGTAATTTGGAAATATACCTTTGGTTTGCTTTTAATATGTTAAAAAGATTACTTCCCTAGAAAAGTTTGCAGGCTACACCCCTAAATGACTTAGGTATTAGTTTCTTCAAACGTATTGTGTTGCATATTACATTAGTAATTTAGCAATATTTGTTGATTTTTTCTGGCTTATACATAACAACTCTATCAAAACACACTGTGAAATATAGTAACTGTCTGCGTTCTTAATATATATAGTGGGTATTTAGTGTTCACTTGTGAAATATCTAGTGGGTTTTTGTTCTAATTAAGCAAACTTTGGTGGGTTTTTGTCCTAACTTTGGAAAGTTAAAGTGGGCTTTTGTCCTGCTCTTAATAAAAATATACTCCACGTAGTATAGCTATATATGCTTTTTATGTAGTAAATATGCTTTTTAAACATTTTTATTTATTTCTTTTTTTTAGGAATTTGTCATGGGATTCTCGTATCTCCATTTGAAAGAAACGAATTTCTTAATCAATTATATAATAAATTCTTAGAATGAAATAGGTTATATAATGTAATTCATGTAACTGCAGAACAGATAATAATTTTAGTAGTAGGCCTAAAAATATAGCTGTTACCATTGGAATTAGCTACGTTCGTAACATTATTGCCAACTAGTTACTGCATCGTCGCAATTTCGTGTGGTGGTGGCGAATTTCAGAACTAAAGCAGGGACAAGGCCTAAAACGGCATGAGACCTAAACGCCACAAGACCTAAAAATTATTTCGCGGCACTAGTCCTAAACGGCACAAGACCTAAAATTTAGGCCCAGTGCCTATATTTTTAGGACTTACGCCGTTTAGGTCTTGTGCCGTTTAGGACTTATGAATGTTACCCAATGTGGACACTTACAGGAATATCTTGAATCACCTCCTAAAGAGGATCACCCAGAAACTACTCGTGGTGTCTGCTGCGCACCTCCATACGTACTGTGCAGCAGTTTCTGACATGAAAGGGTGATTCTGCTCCATCACTCCTCTAATTACCAGATTTGGCTCCTGCCGATTGTTTTCGTTTCCCTCACTTGAAGAAATACTTAACAGGATAATGATTTACGGACATCCAACGCAATGAAGACGCTGAACTCAACTGCATCACATAGGCTTCCTTTATCCAAGCACGTAAAACCTCTATATGCGTTCTCAGAAGTGCATGATCATGGGCGGCAACTATTTTAATGAACAGTAAGCTATATTCATGCATAAACGACAAACGGTAGAGAAGAGAAGGATAATAGCGAATACTTAAAAATTTATACTTTTCTTTTCTTAAGGATCGTACACCGCGAACAAAAATTTTATACTGTATATAAAAGGAAAGATTGGTAATTAATTGTGCCTCAAACTGATACTGTTTGATCACCATCTTAAAACAGCAGGAAAAAAATAAATACAAAAATTCGGATTTACCACATAAGTAGGTTAAGTCTGAACGATCTACTTATAGTAACGAAATTTATATATAAATTATTACATCTTATTTAATTCTATTCGAATCTACTCTTAAAATGAAAAATAACAATTAGACTGCGGCGCATGCCAATAAACGTGATTATATAGTCCTAATGTTTGTAGTAACTAGTATAAATAAAATAATGCAATCTTCTTATAGTTCCTTGTAGGCTTAGTCTACGGCAGTAGGCTTTTTTTTTTTTTTTTAGCGGCACAGGTCATAAGTGTTAATTTTTCTCGAGCTTTCTGGGTCAAGATCACTACACTGCTCGAGGCGCAACAACGTACACCAGGAGTGCCCACAAGGGGGGGGGGGCTATGACGCTAACTGCGTCATTGAAATATTTGGGGGGTTAAAAATTAATCAAAAAGATTTTTTTTAATGGAAGAACACCTATGGATAGACAATTGCGGGGGGGTGCGTCATGGACATAAGGGGAGGGGGCATCACTGCGTACACTGACATCATTGAATCCAATTGCGAGGATTCAAGTACTTTTCATTGGAGAAAATGTTGGGCTAATAGTAATCTTCATTCAACTCCTCGCGTTAATCGATGAATTACAAGTTATGGTGAGGTTTTACAAAGGACTTTTTCCAGTCGATCCACTCTCTTTTGAGGTTATTTCTTTAAGGGAGTGCTTATCAAGAATTTTGGACTTCCTCTTCAACCGATGGAATTTGACGGAAATAGTGACAATAGTGATAACTTGTCAATTTTCGTCATTTCAAAGTTATTGGCACCAGATTCTGACGAAAGTGGAGATAACATCCGAACATCGCTTTTGAAGTGTTGGAAAGCTGTAAGACTTGTAGTGCTTATTATACTGAATCACTACCGACAGTAGATTGATTTGTTTATTCATTTTTTGATAATGTACAAAGCGTATTATCTTCACGACAAGTCTTAAAATCAACAGCTTTCACCATTTGCTTTTTAGTACATTCATAATAATTTCAAGTCACATGAATGACTCAACCATTAAAAATATATAGCCGATAGACTAGTTTACATGGCAGTATGTACGATGACATTAATAATAATGGGAGCTTCTCTTTACTCTCATTTTACCATATAACTCTCCTCTTTCTTTATTTCAGTGATCCCTTTAGAAGTTCAAAGCCTTATCAGTCATTAGTGTCTCCTATTAGGGTACAAGTGAAAATTCTTATCTTAAAAGCAACTTTTAACAGGTCGTAACTTCTTCTGGTATCTAGCACAATTAATAGCTACTTTTTTTTCTTACACTATCGTTTTTTCTCGATAAAGCTTGAATCAGAAATATTGAAGGATGCTCCGCCTCGCCACCACAAACAAACTTTACTCATATACTACTAAAGTTGCATTAATATTTTAATTTTATCCCCTCGTATGTATTTATACTACATTTTATCTACTTCAGAAAAGCAAGTAACTGGCACTGCACATCCATATTCAAACTAATGCTTCATTGAAATCCTCAAATAGAACTCGGTGTCGATATTTTATAGTGGGGAAAATTCAAATTGGTCATATCCCTGCCATTCGGCATTACCCCACTCAGTACTTGAATCGAATTTCCCACTTTCCGCCTGAATAAAGAAAAATAACGTGGATGTGATGCTACAAATTATTAGATCAATTTTCAGCAATTTCAGTGGTAAAATATTATTACACACATGGAAACGATATTAGTATTATGTAGCTACAACCAAATCACTTACCCTTATAACAAACAATTATGAAGTTATTTGCTGAGAATTTTTCAGGCACCTTCCCAACGACTTCGAACTTCAATGTCTCTCGTGCAAGTGCCTTATGCAAAAAAGCAACTGAGCACTACAGTTCACTTGACACCCTTGCAACTTTCTGGAAATTAGCGTGTTTGAAATTCCCCGTCGTTTGGTATTATCCCTCGCTCCTCTATATATTTCCATTCAATGAAACTCGATAGGCAAAATGTTCTCTCGACATTTACCAAAGTCGCCCTTGAATTACTTTCCCTAAGGTTGAGTCCAACTTAGCTTGTTTTCTAGCACTTTAAAACAGGAGAATCTCCCCACTTCATGATTATTCTTACTCAATATTCTTATCCTCCTCCCTCGAAATGAATTTTTCCAAAGCCAACCTAAATAACTTTTCCTAAGCTAGGTCAGGATATAGCAAATCTTTCTTCTACCAGAAAGCGTTAAATAGCACTGCTTTTTCGCATCTATTGCGTAGAAATAGGAACGCACCTGTAGCAGCTCAGTTGCTCAAGGTGTTATATTTGGTGTGTCTTTAAAAATGCTACTACCCCGTTTTGGCTTTTTGCCTTATCGACAATAAAAGTGCAATTGAATACTAAATCCGTATTTTGAGAAACAAAAATTTTTGAGATACCAAATTTAGTGCCTTTATGTCCGGTTGTTCATTGTTCCTTCCGCATCTAGAAAAGGCATCCGGCATACTGTTAATGAAATATTTCAGTTTTGTATCCTACGATTAGACTAAAGGAGGTGGTGATTATAAATGAATAAAATGTTGGAAATGAGGAAAGAGGGAGGCAAAAGAAGAACTCCGAGAAAACCTACGCACACGGTGTTTGCCCGCCACAATGTCCACTTGAGGCAAACTGGAATCAAACCATGGATCTCAGGCAGTGGCGGCGATTGGACGTTAAAAGTGGGGGGGCAAGACATGATCTGGATATTTGATGAAAGGTTGTATAACTAATAGGATACTGTCTTTTTCAGTTAAAATATCGTATATCGTATTTCATATTTTAATAAGTAAATTGACAGAGCAATGCAAGTAGGACTAGCCCTTTGTACTCTTAAAGAACAAAAATATAAGAATAGATTTGATTCCTTGCTCAAGAACATAGTAAAATTCAGTCTGGAAAATTATGTGATTAAGTTATGTAATAACAAATTTGCGAAACAAATAAATGGAAAGGATAAATTTAATTACAGTAATAAATAATGAAGCTTGTTTTGTAGAAGTTATATTGAAACTGGGGATTAATGTACAACGTATATTTTTAATTCCACACATGCCATTAAATGTACGGTATGTTATTACTCTTAGAAAATGACAGTACAAGCATATGCTACAACATTTAAAGAAACAACCAATTGCAATATTAATTGCTTTGGATTGCAATTAAAATGCAATTCCTGTAGCTATCTTAACTCCACGGGAAGACAAATAACCAATATGTACCCACACAACAGCAAATATTATATGGCACCATTTTTTCTATGAAGCAGTAGTACATAGAAAAACTTTACATTTCCAAATGAAACTATATACATTAAGGAGTCATTTCAAAAAAAGTGGGAGCTCCTCCGTGGCTAAGCGGTTAGCGTACGCGCCTTTGGCGTGGGAGGCCCGGGTTCGATTCCCGGCGGGAGCACATGTGGTTCGGATTCCACGTTAATCAGTAGGTCCACGTCTCATATAGCCTCGCTGCTGAAAGGGACGCTAAACTAAAATCAACTCAACTCAAAAAAAGTGGGGGGGCAACTGCCCCCTCTTGCCCCCCCTAATCGCCGCCCATGATCTCAGGTATGAGAGCTGAACACTCTGCTGCTGAACTGCCGGGGCCTCAAGCATAATGTTAATTTTTGCGTCAGGATCATCATTAAATTTGTGAAGATGAATGTCAAATTCACATTTCTCAAACAATAACTCTGTAAAATTTCAGTATCTGCTCAAGAGGATCCATAAATACAGTGATCGAAGAAGCTATGTACCGTTTATACCAAAGACCATACTTTTACGTCAAACAGCTTAAAAGAATTAGAGTCTATGTAATAAATTCAAAATTTTCTCCTTTGTGGTCGAATTTCCAAACTTCGTTCAAGTAAATTATATTTTGAGTATCAAAAATCATCCATATACCAATATACCATATTTTCTGCCTATATGTCCTTAATAATAGTAAAATAATAATAATAATAGTAATAATAATAATAATAATTCTCTATCATCATCGCTTGGAGGTGGAATTTCTCAAAATCAATCCTACCTATATTCTAGGGTGTAGACAGAAGATTTGTACAAAATTCCAAATTCGAATATCTGATTTTTTAAAAAAAGCGAAACATTTAAATCATTTATTCTATCAGTCCACCCCAGAGAAATCGATTTCGTACAATTCTGTAATATACATTATGTGTTCTAAGAAGTTCATCTGTACAAAATTTCAAGGTCCTCGATCGAATTGTGCTGGATCCTAGCAGTTTAACGGTCGAAATAGTTTGCGAAACTCTGGAATTTTGCAAATCTTATTTTATTTCAGTCCAGCATTTAAGGAGAACTCTGATGAAATTTCAAATTTCTAGTACAACGGACTCAGAGTTCAGACCGCAAGGAAGTGTATACATATCTTTTATAAGGATAGGTCTAGAGTACTAGTTCAGAAAGTTAATATAAGAGATATCTGGGTTTTGAACTGGCAAGTATATCGGCTCACTTTCGTCTTGGACAAAATAACTGAACGATGATTCCCATTTAGGCTGAAATATGACTGAGTATGAGGACGTACCCAGATGTCATAATTAACACGTTCAATGTAGAAGTAACACGGCTCAAAATCTTGCAGCTTTTTTTCTTTCTTTAAGTATATGTATGTCAAAGCAAAATTTTGCAAAAGTACTATATATAAAATAGAAGTGAAATTACATGTTGTTCTATACTGAATTCAACCTCAAGCAATAATGATGATTGGGAAGCCTGAAATTAAAAATGTACATCGTGATACAAGAAACTAGAATTATGATTATTACGAGAGTTATTTTGGAAAACTGCTTCTTTATCACATTATGAATTTATGTACTTAAGTGGAAACTTTCAAGTCAAGGTTGAATTTATTAGCCTTTATCCCATGACTTGGCTGATTTAATCTCAAAGCAATGTGGGTATAATTGGAAAAGGAAATACACGTTACATCGCGTTAAAAATAGATTAATTCTCACGAAAGTTATAGTGGGAAATTTTATTGTTTGTTTTGTTGTAATTTCCAAACTTCCAATTTGACAATAATTTCAGTAATTCACTCTTGTCGGATCTCAATCTCAAGAAGTAGAACTACAAGTAGTATGGGCGTCACTGTTAGGGGTATATAAATCGTGCAACAATTGATACAGTCTGCTACCTAATAGTGAATATTATACGTATAAGTGACACCGCATAAATAAATAGATAATATATTCCAGTAGAATTTAAAAAAAAAACTATCAAGCATCAAATTGGAAACAAATAATATATTTTTTCATGCAGAAAAATTCGTACTTTTCGATTTTCTCAAAAACTACACATGAGAATTTACCTTCAAACATGTCATCCATCGACTGATACTTGTATAATGTTTCATCTACGCACAATATTATAATCTAGTCAATCGTGATTTTGCGCTACATCTCATTTATATATATATATATATATATATATATATATATATATATACTGTGTTTCAAAGCTTTAGATTAATCTCTGATTCATTTTTGCATCAACAGACATGTCAATCGTAAATATGAACACGAGCATTGAGGGGGGAAAGAGCTGATTCTTAGTGTAGTAAATCAGAAGAGGAAAAATTTAGCAGGATTCCGTATGTATAATACCAGGCTACATACATGTTTGTTGCTTAGCCAGGACCAATCTATACAGCCGGAAATTTTAATAGACGGAAGTCATGTGTGACCTCTGTCAGCATGTGTAGGAATACAGAAACTCATGGTTATATACGTACTTTGGTAAACATTAATCTGGATGTGCAAGGATACAACACAGTCCTATTCTTGTATATAACCTACATTTTCCTTCTACCCGGAAAAACATACGGGGAAAAGAATCGAGTACCTAGCAGCATCTAGAAAATCGGTACCGTATAGAATATACGCACAAAATAAGAAGCACATATGCACCATCTAGGCTGACCTGGCTCCAACGTAGTACAGAAAATGTGTGCTAGAACACCATTTCCAGTTCTCCTCCAGCGACACGACAGCCGCCTGTAACCGGAATCTACAGATTTTCCTTTGAAATGCACTCGATTTTTTCTCTCTGTGCGGGGCATACGTGGAAATAAGGTTGGCAGAAAGTGGTGCAATATTTTTTCGAGGCATGGAACACAACGTTTATTGGCATTTTAGAATGTGTTCAGAAATTATACAGACAGTGATTTGACTGTATTGCACTCCACTTTTGTTAGAAGAAGAAAATACAGACATAATGAAGACGAAATGAGAAGGCGTATGTAGGTGCAATGACAAGAAAAATTGAAAGTTCCATGCGTTGTAAAACTATACAAAATACGTTATTTTGTTTCGTTGATGACTTACAATACACAAGTATTATTTTCCTCGTTATTCAATTAAGTTTTACGTCCCACAGTTATGCCGGTTAGGCTAAAGGAGATGGTGATGATGTGAAATGAATGAAATGGTGGAATGGAGATAGTGGGAGGAAACGGGAGAACCCCGAGAAAACCCACGCACACGGTGTTTGTCCACCACAAAGTTCATTTGGCGCGAGTTGGGATCGAACCAAGGACTTCAGGCACCAGAGGTGAACCCTCTACCACTGAGCCAGTTATTCAATGAACGTGACTCCTCTGTAACTATATGCCTGGTGTAGGCCTATGCGTGTTTAGAACGGGAGGCCGAGGTGAATTCCTAGTGGGAACTCATGTGGTTCGGAAAATGAAATGAAATTAAATTTCTCTAGTTTTTTGTTCTTTGCATGAGCCCTTTAGGCTAAAGGGAACGGGTGATTAATGAAAATGAATAATTATGAAATAATGGGTGGAATGTAGGAGGATACGAGACAAATTCGAGAAATCCCACGGATACGATGTTGTTCACATAAACTCGTGTAGCGGGGGTTCGAACTGGGTCTTTTCGTTTCATAAGTCGGCGCTCTTCCACTGACTCGTCGTGCCCCTCATGATTGTAGTTCATATCTCTTGTTATTCTGTAGATCCACGTTTCATTTAGTGTCAACGCTGAACGGGGCGCTAAACTTCAGGATTTTAGGATTTACGATTTAGATTTCTGAACTTTCGGCATCTATGGCCATGTTAGCCCGTCACATATGAGGAATGACATCCCTTGACGATCACACTATCCGGAGAAAGGGAAGGAAGGAAGCGGCCTGGGTCCTATATATGAAGTACCACCCCGGCATTTGCCTTGTGTGAATGAGGAAAACCTAGGAAAACCTGATTCAGGATTGCTGGCCTGAAAAGCTTTTCACACTTTTTTAACCAGCCCCCACCAGGAATCGAACCCCGGACCGCTCGCACTGAACGCTAAACTCCAATCCAACGAACAGCCAACTACTCTATTAAAGTTTTACCGTGCATTTTATAGTTTTATAATATTTACAAGAACAATACACATGAGATGAGCAAGTGTTCTTTGTTTATATCCGTAGTTTCAAAATGTTAAAACCCATGAAGGCCCTACTTTATTATTACTTTGCATTTAGACTTCTGAAAAGATGATTTCTCATTGATATTTTCATTACTGTAAAATGTCGATATTTTTTTCGATTATTCGGTATTCTTCGATATTTTCGATCTTTTGATATTATTCGATATATCGATCATGTTTCGATATTTGGCCAATATCGATTTGCAATATCATAGCCTTAGGCGTAGTCGTTGGTCGATAAACTCAAAATTATTTTAACGTAATATGAATGAAAATGTCCAAAGATGAGACATATAATAAGCGATAGATCTCATTGAGCTGAACATAATTATATGAGTAAAAGTGTATATTCTCATACTGATTTTTCGAGAGAATAGGAAAAACAGTTTTTTGAAAACCTAAAAATTGATGATGTACGATAATGCCACTACCTATGAAGATGAAACTGAAATTGGAGTACAACTGTCATTCCTTGGCATTAGCATTAACCAGACGATAGTGCACAATGTTGTTAACATATAGCCCAAAATTATCATAAAAACCTAAATTTTGTTGCACTGACTTTATAATGGTTATTGGGCAAATATGAGACACACACCGTATTTAACCCTTTTGTAACTCGACCTTTTTTATGCTTCTTGGTTCGAAAAGTACCCGTAGTTTTAGTTTCGTCTACATGGCCAGTAAAAAATACCCTTTATTGGCACATAGGAAAAGTTGCGAAAAATATCGCCAGACGGTGCCACAAGAAGTAAAATAAACGGCTAATCATTGGGTAAATACTATACTTGTATATATGAATCGACATATAACATCCATTTAAACAAATTGACATACTTCAGGATAAATTCTCACGTTTACGATAAAATTGTGCTGAAAAAATATTTTTTTATGGCTCGTTATTCGTTGCCAATAATATTGATAGTTTTTATTTTGCTGGAACAGATTCTTTATTTATCTATGTGCTGTACATAAAAATACACTATTTTGTCTTCTACTAACGGTGACACACATTACCCTAACTGTGACACACACATACTCCTAATAGTAACGCGCATACTAATTGTGAAAGAAGATTGTAAAACTAATAATCTTTATTCTACTGTACTTTAAATATTTCATGTTAGTTAAATCACATTCTATATGCCATAAACTCGTTCTTCTTCACAACAAAATGACCTTTAAGAAAAGATGTAGACAAAAACCAGTAACTTGTTTCAAGGAAAAAGTTGCTTAGAGTCATTTACAAACTAATGGAGGAAATTCTCCTAAATGTTGACTAATTCCTAACCTTGATTTTATATATTGAGGAAAGTCTTACAATACTTTCTCGACAATTTCATCGTCAAGGTGAATCAATACAATAACCTTCATTTTTTAAGTCAATATTGGAGGAGGAAAAGTGCATAAATATGACGTGTAAATTGCGTGTGTGACATGTTCTTGTGTACATCAATACTATATTTCGAGTCGTATAAAGATGAAAAAGCGAATGGAACGTTTATTTTTATTAAATGCATTTGATTTGTATTTGCCGTGTTACTCTGCGATTGATATTAGTATATTCTAAGTTACATTTTTTTTTTTTTTTTTTAATTTTTACATTTAAGGGTTTACCAATAGGAATGTCAAGTCCCCAATGGCGGCTGTTGAGGGAATGCATATTGATAAAAAGATAAACTTTTTATCACTACAGGTTATGGTAGAAAGCTTCAAACACCTTTAGAAGGCAGTATCAAGAATTAAGATACTAGGTAACATTTCTTCCCAAATCTTCTAGTGATGACATTCAAAATTACACTGATATGGTTTGAATAAAATTTGAATTCGATTAATTCTTTCGTGACTTGTTAGCATAGCCCTTATAAAATAGATTCAAGCAAATTACAGCAAAGCGTAAAAATCCTGTTTAAATATTTTGATATTTTATTTAATATGTATTTTTCAATAAATATTAAATAAAATATCAAAACATTTAAACAGCATTTTTACGCTTAGCTAGCCACCCTGCTGTAATTTGCTTGAATCTATTTTATAAATGCTATGCTAACAAATCACGAAAGAATTAATCCAACTCAAATTTTATACACACATCGCAATTATGCGACGTCATCGGTTGAAAATACCTGTACTCAGGGGTAAAAGTGGATCTGAAAAGGTAGGAGGACGGTAGGTAACGGTATGACGTAACGCCGTCCTATCTATCTTTGCCTATTGTATTTTTTTTTTTTAGGAACTGGGGGAGGCCGTACCTATTTTTTGGAGGTGACGGGAGGGCGTACCCCCGAGTTCCCCCGCACTTTTACTTCTGCCTGTACTTGTAAGATTGTGAATTTGCAGCACATGACGTTCTAATGCGAGCAAAATACTTACAATAGTAATGATTAAGTAGGCCTATGCAGTAGCCTAGTAGTTATCTCATGCAACGTTGGCAGAAAATCGATATCAATTACTGTGGTGTTCTCGCATAGTGTTAGTTCAAATAGATAACTCTATATAATACTTATAATATTTATTTGTTTGTATTTTCGAGTGACACGTATTGTCTCAAAAAGCTAAAATCTTAAACAATAAATTGGATTATAAAAGTTAGGTTGAAGGCCGTACACGAAAAAGTTCGATCAGAGTTTTAGTAACTAACAATACCATCTATCGTTTGTCTGAAGAAAATTCTGAAAATTCCAGCTGTTGAAAAGTATTGACTCTAAGCACACTCTAGCTTCATACTAGTAGAATTTATTAATAACACGTAACTTTATTTATAGTAAGAACACTTTTATGGATGTGCAAAGAAATCACGTAAATATGCATAGAAAAGCACTAATTTAACAGTTTCATTTATATGAAAAATAATATATATTTAAAGTGATATATATTTTTTAATCAAAAATTTAAATACGAACATTACAGAGTATGCATATTATTCACTATTTCATTTCCTAAGCTACTTCAGAGTTAAATGAAAGCACGCTAAATTTGATCTGCACATCCTACTCGAGTTTGGTAACGATGAAAGCTCATGTGGTTTTGATCCCATAATAGCCTGTAGAGAAACTTTTAACAGCTTTCAGCAGAAAAGGGACATTAGCCCTACAGTGCATGAATTTTTGAAATTATTATTTCTTTTTATATTATCATTTAGTGTTTACGCACTACCAAAATTCAATTATATAAGATCTAATTTGAAATATTACAATCAAAAATACAGCAGAGCATAGTAAATGCGTGATATAGCCGTTTCGAGTTGTACTATTGCGGCTATAGCAAGATGTACAAAAGGCAAAACCATGCTCTGGAGGGTTGACCTTTAGCCAACAATTTTATAGACTAGTTTATATCTCCCATACTGTCTCTGTAAACAGATAACCACGTCTGTAGATCAAAACTGAAGCAAAAGACATTTCTACTTAAAAACAATCTTTGTTTGAATGAAAAACATGTAAGGATAGGGCCAAGAACATACTTAAAGAAAACTTATACCATGATCTCATATCGTATCTACCTTGAAATGTGAAAGGATGATGCTCTTGCGATTCTACTCCTTACATTTCTGCACACGGAACCTGTGTAGCTTATGATGTTTTTAAGTCAGGCTTTCACTCAGGATTTTTTAAAATAGGAATGTTCAGTAAAAACTGTGAAGGGTGACCGAGGACGTGTCACTAGATCAAGCTTATTGCTAAGTGGAAAATGACCGAAAAGTAGCCTTACAGTAGCGTAACCAGAACTTAACTTTATAAAATTCTCTTACATCCACAACGAGTTTATTTATTTATTTTAAAAGAAAAAAAAGAAATAAGACCGAACTATACAAAATTATCTCATATGTCAGCCAGTTCTCCATGTTACGCCACTGTATACTGTATTTATATATTTCCTTACTTAAATTCCAAAACCTTGATATTAATATTTTGCTTTATATCAATAGTTTATTGGCTTTTCAAGTCGTTAATTAGTCAGTAATGTGGGAACGAACACATTCATGATTCTTTTGTAAGAAAACCCTAGTCATGGTATTATCAATGGTGCACAAAGACTTTCGCCAGAAAGGTTAAGTTATATCTTAATTCCAAAGCAAACTTAGGGTACCAAGGGACTAGAAAATTTTTTAAAAATGCAATATTTTAACATTTCAAACCCATGATTTAAAAAAAAATGCAAAGAATTTTTTCTTATATGTACGACAAAAGTAGAAACAAATATTTCATTTTTTATTGAGTTTCATGATGCTATAATAGTCAATAGGACGATGTTCTTTATTTTGCTAAGATATTTAGTAAAAATCGTTTCCGTATTATTTCTTAGAAACACTGAACAAGTATGTCATATTTTGACTCCATGAATATAAGATGCTGGGAACATATTATCTGTTTAATTAATTAATTATTTTTTCTTTTTCTTTTCTTTATTCGTAAATTCTAGATTTCTTCTACTTAATTTAATTAAATCAAGCACTTCCAATGCATGAATTGCAAAAATTAAGGGAAAAACACACCAAAGAACGTATCTTCGCCTATTTTTATTATTTAAATATCATTGGCAATTTTGTGATGTATTTTATGAAACGTTTGCTAAAATTTTATAAAATGTCAGTAACCTTACTTTATTGGCTAATACATCTGAAATAAAAGATTTATTCGGTATAATCATAGACCGCAACAGCGAGCAAAGGCTCCGCCCTGTCAATATCTGATTGATGGCCATACTGCTCCAGAACTATAGGTCCCATTATTTCTGGTCCGAACGCCTGCGAAACGAATGCTTCCACACGTTCTTTCTTTATTCCTATTACCTACTCCTACACTAGTTTTAATATGAAATTGTATGCATTTAAACCTACAAAAAACAAACAAACAAACAAACTAAAAGACTTTAGTGAGATCGCTGTCAAGTAAGGTATAAAATCGATTGAACCTTGATTTACCATTTAGTTCTCTGAAATATCTTCGGAGTTTCATCGATATTCGAAGTTATAACGAAGGATACGTCGCTGGTTCATCCGTTGGAATCAGCTACCTAACTTATTCTAAAGTACCACCAACTTTTTTTTTTTTTTTTTTTTTTTGAAATTCAAGCATATATTCGTGTTTGTATAGGAAACAACAATTCATTTACTTACGCACAAATCATTCTTCGAATACGTTCTTTGAACTTCCCGGATATGTATCACTTAGGAATGGCCAATTCCAGAATCTGGAAAGGAAAATCGGATAAAATCTGGAATTTAACAATTCCGATTTCAGAAAATTCCGGAATTCGAAAAAAATCGGAATTTAATAAAATCCGATTTCGGAAACATCCGGAAATTTTCCGAATTCCGAAATTTTTCTTAATTTCGAAATTTTCTAAATTCCGGATTTTCCGAATGCCGGAATTTTTCCGAATTCCGGATTTTTCTGAATTCCAGAACTTTTCCGAATTCCAGAATTTTTCCGAAAATCAGAAAGTGAAATTTCCTATTCTGGAAAATAAATTTTCCGGAAAATATTGGCCATTCTAGCTATCACTTTATATATTACTAGCTGTAAACATCCGACGTTGACTGGTCTTAATTTAGAACTTGGATAAAAGGGAGATAAGAAGAATGTCCTCAAAGGAATGTGCTCATTACTATTCTTTTGCCACGGGATCTATCTTATTCTGTTACGTAAACCCGCATAATAAATAGGTAAGGTTTGTTGCATGTAGACAAGGCATTATTAGAAAGAACCAGAAACGTCCATGAATTTTGACTCCCCCTGCCGATCCTCTCGATCTCAAAATCGAGAAATTGACTTCGTACACGGTTAGGTCTAGTTAAGATCTATTCGTGTACAACATTTGATAGAACTAGGTGAAAAGCTGATGACACACACACCATTATTATTAAAGTCTAGCTGTCAGCACTCGTCGTTCCCGGGCATTAATTCAAAACTTGGATACAAAGAGAGGAAGATGAATGTCTATTCCATTGCCCAGTTATTTAGCTTTTACTGTTATGTAAGCCTGCTGAATAAAGAAACGATATGGGTTGCATATGGTGAAAGCGATCGTAGAAATAGCGTAGATCGTAAGAAATGTTCGTAACCTTTGACCTCCTCGACCCCTAACCTCGGAGCCGAAAATTAAAATTTAAAAGAAAAAGCTTTATATAGTATTAATATTTCTCTGTGTACTATAAATTTGATGGCACGGGGTGGCTCCTTTCTACGTGAATTCTGTCACACACGCATATATTTAATCACGCTCAACTCTAGCCACAGGAGTTAAATGCGCGATTCTGATTGGTTGGAGTTATCCATTTCTCGCCATGTAGCATCCATATAGCACAAATCAAACAGCAGTTACTGTCGACCCTCGTAGCCGAGCATGCTAGCGAGCGGGCTAGTAATTAAAATCGTTTTTGGTGTGGGTTCAAACCCGACCCAAGGAAAGTTTTCTTTTTTCTTTTTTTTTAATTTTCATAACACTATTGTCATTTAAATAACATGAATATAATACTCATTTACCCTTGTACGTAATATATAATGCATAAATTGAGCTTTTTTTCCACTAGAGATTTCTGATAACCCTTATAAACAATGACGTTATAAACCAAGAGGACAGTAAGAAGTGGAGCTATCGCGAACCGAGAAATGTGATTTACTTACGTTACGAAGCAGCTGAGCGAGCGAATGGGGTTAGAAGCCTCATAGGGCTCGTTTCATTCCCCGTTTGCCCCATGATAACACCACGTGACATTACGTCAAGGTGCAACTTTGATGTAAATCTAACCTCACCCGCTTCCTTGTCACCAACTTAAAAACAGTTGGCTAGGGTAGCGCGTGAAAAAAATTATAGGCTATGCGTTACAGACTCAGATACATCTACAGCAAGGTTACTGATCTACAGTATATATTATTTTATTTAAGTATAGAAGAAATATTTACATGCTGTCAGTAGATGGCACATCAAGCTTTATGTTAAAATCTTAGAAACTTCGAAGTTTATTTTTTAAAAATGTCAAGAAATATTTCTGCTAACGACGCTTCCCTACTATCTCTTGTTACTTTCTGGCTCTCAAACTTACAATATTATTAAAATATGTATTTTACAAGTGATTATTTTTATTTGTAGAACACCTTTTGAGAAAGTAAGTTTAGCAAAAGTAATCATAAAATAATAGAGAGAATGTTGTTAATTTGAAATCATCTCCAATTAATCAGCATCGCTACCATTGTTGACAAATATTAACGTTTACACTACATTAGAACTACGTTTACACTACATTAGAATTTAGAGGAGAAGAAATACTAAAACAAATGAAATAGATTTTTCAGTGAAGCAACAACAAAATCTTGTATCTGACAAACAAGTAGCAATAATATGTTGTCATAGCCTAAAGTGAATCAATATAATAAAATGATGTCATTCGAAGTCAATACTGGAGAGAGAGAAAAAAGTGCATAATGGTAACACCGCATGTGTGACCTTTGGTGCACACATGCAATGTCATAAGAGTCAACCAATATTCTTAATTTCAAGCAGTGTATACAACTTCCGATTAAATGAACAAAATGTTCAATTTCCCTACGTTTGACTTGTTTTCTTTTTTACTTACATTGGTGTAATATTCTGTAATTAACGAAATATGCAGGGAGCGAAGTCACGTGGGGGGGCACCGGCTCTGGACCCCCCACAACTTGGCAACTCGACATATATTTGTACTAGGGATGGCCAAAATTTTCCGGAATCCGGAAATTTTGTTTTCCGGAATCGGAAAATTTACTTTATGGAATTCGAAAAAAATCCGGATTTCGGAAAAATTCCGGAATTCAGAAAAATTCCGGAATTCAGAAAAAATCCGGAATTCGGAAAAATTCCGGAATTCAGAAAAAATCCGGAATTCGGAAAAAATCCGGAATTCGGAAAAATTCCGGATTTCGGAAAAAATCCGGAATTCAGAAAAAATCCGGAATTCGGAAAAATCCGGAATTCAGATAAATTCCGACATTCAGAAAAAATCCGGAATTTAGAAAAAATTCGGAATTTTTCCAATTTTACTTTCCGGATTCCGGAAAGTAAAAATTCTGGAATTGGCCATCCCTAGCTAGTAGCTGTTAAAAGAGAAACACAATAATGAATATATATACTGTATTAGTTTCTTATAGTTGGATATGTCTTTATCACTTACGTAGACAATTGCTACTGCAGTTATTTACTACTTTATGAGGAAGGTGTTATTTTCACACACAAAAAAGTCGCCGGTATGTCTCAAACATTATCGCGTTCCCACCTGCAGCTGCTCCAAACCACTGCAAACTACTTTTTAACCAGGCGAAAGGCAGTGAAGGAAAAGAAATCTCAACAAATATTCTAATAACATTCGCTTATTGTCAACATACCTACAGTGAGCGCAGAAAGTGTTCGTACACCGTGCATACTTTATATTGAAAACAGCTAGCATGAGAACGGGAGGTGGAAAATATATATATAACCAGAATTAAGACTACACATTCATACATTTTATTTCTATATACAAGAGAAAGGCCAAACAAAGACAATCACTGTTTTGTTCAGAAGAAAAGAGAGAATTCCTTTTTTGTAAACGCAAAAAGTCACCGTACACTTATGATTGAATTAATGCTTATAAAGTATATTACGTTATTTAATATTTTGTGGGATTACCCTGTGCGTTAATGATTGTCTGTAGTCTTTGTGGCATTGATTTCACCTGTAGTAGTTCGTAGTTCTGTAGCTTCGGGACTGATTATGTCCCATTCTTCTTGAATAGCTTTTCTTAGGCCTTCTTTGGTAGAGAAGCTGTGCCTTCTGATTCTTGTCTCCAGAACAGACCATAGATGTTATATGGGGTTCATGTCTGGGGATTGGGGAGGTGTGCGAAGCTTTTTCAAGGTATTATAGAGTAGCCACAATCGAGTATTTTCCGCTGTGTGTTTGGAGTTGTTGCCTTGCTGAACAATAAATTGTTTTCTGCGCACTAGTATGGAGATTTTCCTTTAATATGTTAATATATACTTTGTGGATCATCACTCCATCGATAAAGTGGAGACGACCCACTCCTGAGGCACTCATACTCAACCCCAGACGAGCACGGACCCTCCTCCGTGTCTTACTTTAGGGACGAGATTTTGAGGATTCATCAATGTATTCACCTTGCGCCATACCATACGCCTCCCATTGGATTCGATAAGATTAAATTTACTTTCGTCCGAAAATATGATCCTATTTCAGAAAGAAGCTTGATCCCTTATCTTTATACTCTTTTTCAAACTTTAGTCTCTTTATACGATTTGTCTTGTTCACCCATAACATTTTCCTGGCTATCCGACCATGATACCCTGCAAATATTCCGCACTATACTGGCTGATAATTTAATACCGCGTGTTTCCAGATCCGTTGCCAATTGCACAGCACTACTTTTCGGAACCTTTTTTCTTTCCCTAATAATGTAACGTTTATCTTGTTCACTCAACACTCTTGGTCTTCCAGTTTTTTTTTTTTTTTTTTTTTTCGCACAGTGATAGAAACATTATACATCGCAATTATTGTTTGTACTGTTGAACGAGGCCTGTCTGCAAGGTTTTCTATCTTTCTCAAAGACTTACCTTTCTTATGCAATTTAATAATTACTTTTCTTGTCTCCTCATTTGTTTCTGTTCGGTTGCTTCTCATTTTGACAGCCCACCGTGCAGTTTTTTCACTCCTATTCACAACTAAACTCATTCTGTTATTCGTCATGCTATACAGAGGTGTATACTCAGGTGAATACTAGCGAACCCCAGTTGTGGTATCTTTGTTTCGTATTCGTACGTCAGGTGTACGATCTCTTTTTGCGTCTACTCTATACACTTTCTACGGAATTTATTTACTTTCTGACCATTAAACTTGTCTTTGTGGTTCTTTATTGATATATTTATAAAGCTTAGTTTTCATTATTCATATTGTGTGTGTTATTACACTTCTTAAATTTTCTGTTTCTTTTTCGCAGGCATTCTCGTTTCAATAGCATAGGTGTACGAACACTTTCTGCGCTCACTGTATGTACAGTAAATACAAATTTATAATTTTTGACTTTACGAAGTATACAATGTAATTGTTCAATAATTAACATAAGCAGGCATTCATTAATTTATATTAATATAATAATTAATAAAACTAATAAGCGGGTGATTGATGACTCAGTGGTAGAGTTTTCATCTATGGTATTCTAACCCAGGACATTTAGGTTTTCGATGGCTAATTTTGTGTTCGAAAATTTTTCCGGTGGTAGGCCTACTCTTGGTTCCCTTTCTTATATTTGTTCCATCATCACTCATTAACGAATTTAGTTTATCAAAACTCTATAGCCATATATTCATTCTGTCCGTCAGTGAAACAAACAGTCTCAAGAACTATCTGATGGATTACCAATCAATTTTGGCCACGATGTAGAGAGTCAATAGTTAAGAATCGAGTTCCCTGATGGATGTAATATTCAAACCGGAAGCGGTACAACTCAACCATTTCCGGTTTTAACGTTAATCATTATATAGTAAATATGGTAATAGATAGCGAGAAGCGGTTTCCAGTAATCGACATATATAACATTCATGTAGATAGAATGTTACCCAATTTGTGCATCTGCTGAAAATAATGAGCTTAGGTATTTAGAGAGCAGTTTCCGCTTTAGAAAATGTGTGCTTGGTAAAGAATGTAGAGAATTAGCTGAGTCAGGCACGTAGCTAGAATATGGTAATAGGAAGGGGGGGGGTCTGTCACGAAATACTGTGGTTATTTACCAGGGGCTCAATCATTCTAAACTATTTTATTGGCAACATATATTGGTTCGTTTAGCCAAGATTTCTAATGGGGGGGATGATATGAAATACTGTGGTTACACACCAGAGGCTCGATCAATCTAAATATTTTACTGACAACATACCCATATTGATTGGTTAGGACAATAAAATGAGGATATATTAATATTTTAATAAGAAGCTATGAAGAAATCTCGAGTAAAAAAATATAAAAAAGTATTGAAAAAGATATAGTCTTCCGAGGTCATTCGAACGGTGTCGAGAATTTTGCGTCTGGGAAATTTGCGCCCTACCTCAAGAACAGGGAAAATTGCGCCTGCAATGTACCTCCACCGGGAAGTTTGAGCCCTGCGAAATAAAAGAACCTATTCGAGCTTACGCATTTGCTCGGAGGGGCTGACATTACAGCATAAACAATCCTCCCCCCACAACCATGCCATTTGTGATTTATTTTCATTGTGGCTATATAAGGGGAGAATAAACTTCAATATAAGCCAAAAGAACACAACGGATCAACGCAATCACTGCTTCTTCCAGAGATGATTTTGGGGGAACACTGGCCTCCCCAGAGCTCTCAGAGTGCCCCCTCGGAGGAGACCAAAATAATACATATATAATATAATAATAAATAGAATAGTAGCAGCAGTGACCCCCTCCGGAATACTAAGTGTGCCCCCCGGAACATTTTTTCTGAAAGAACGACTGAACGCAATTGTGTGTTTGAAGTGTAATTCCAGCAAGTAAACACACTGTACATAGTTTTCTTGATAATATTACTGAACTGATTTTACATTCACTTTACATTTTCTTTCCTATATTTTGTGTCCTAAAAAGCCAAACAACTCGCAAAGATTGTGAACAGAGATATCTAGGTAGAGCCAAACAGCCTTTTGTAGATTAAATTATACTCTTTGATTATATTAATAAATAATTATATATCAGTCATTTATACTTTTATTGTAAATTTTGTAGTATAATGAAAAATTGTATTTGTATAGATTGCCCTTTAGTGAACTAAAATTGTATTTTTTTCATTTGTTCGGAATATTATAACGGATGGAGTAACTCATATGAGACGATGAGAGGCAAGCCTAGTTCAAGTGTGAGTGGAAGTTACTTTACACAATACAAAAATAAGTTGAATTGTAGGGCGCTAACATCCCAGTGTAAATATATAGCCGGCGCATTTTCCCCTCTTTTTGCGGTAGGGCGCAAACATCCCAGTGCAAATATATTGCGAGCGCATTTTTTCCTATTTTTGTGGTAGAGCGCAAATTTCCCGGGCGCAAAATTCTCGCATTCAAGGAAAATATAATGTCCGTAAAGTTGACAAGCCACTTATGTCAGACTCCAATTTCGACTTTAAGCGTCGCTAGTGCTATGTTAGTGTTCGATAGTGACGCAAATCGTTAGTACTCCACAGATAACGTGTGCTTTTTAAATAATGGATATAAGTCTTCTAACTGCATGCCAACACGCCCACTTCTAAGAATCATCTCAAAAATGAGGTTAACCGTTAGAGCAAGTAAGTGCTCATTAGTGCCATTAACATTAGCGTTAATGCCTCCATCGTACGGCCCTTTGAGTAATAATAACACAACGCTCTTTGCTAGTCTCTCAATGCGTCCCTATATTCTCGCGAACATTCTGACATGCCCAAGTTAGTTACTTTTTTTTTTTTGCAACTATTGTTTATCTGTTATTGTTTATTGTTTATTGCTAGTCTGCAGAGTAGTCCTTACATTAATATGCCATTGTCCTTGATAATCAATGCGTATTTACAAGCAGTTTGGTATTACTGTTAGAAGATATCAAAAAACAAAAGATAAAATCTACTACTTAACGGTTCATATTTTTCTTTTACAGTACATAAATGATTAATAATAATAATAATAATAATAATAATAATAATAATAATAATAATAATAATAATAATAATAATAATAATAATAATAATAATAATAATAATAATAATAAGACTATTCCAGCATAAAAGTTATCAATTGCTTCACACTGGCAACAAGCGACGCATATTTTAACTTCATAAAAATTCGTTTCTCACGATTTTCTGGAAAACTACGTATGATATCTTCATTCTGTCAAGTTGTTTATCTCAGTGTGATATATGTATTACCTCTGGACAATATCACAGTAAAACAAAAATTAAATATTAGGAGTGCATCGTACTTTTGGACTACATCTCATTAACCATGGGAAGATTGAGTAGTGTATACTTTAGGATGTAAGTTTCAGCTTAACTTGCATCATACATTCTTAGGATTACAAAAAGGAAATTTGTTCGTTTGCATTTGAACAAAATTCTTAGGATTACAAAAAGAAAAAATATTTTTTTGAATTCCGGAATTTTTCCGAAATCCGGAATTTTTCCGAATTCAGGATTTTTTCCGAATTCCGGACTTTTTCCGAATTCCGGATTTTTCCGAAATCCGGATTTTTTTTTGAAATCCGGAATTTTTCCAAAATCCGGAATTTTTTCGAAATCCGGAATTTTTCCGAATTCCGGAATTTTCCGATTTTACTTTCCGGATTCCGGAAAGTAAAAATTCCGGAATTGGCCATTGAACAGAGAAATGATTGATGTAGCCTAAATATTTTGATCTTACACTTCATTTGCACTCTTTCTTTCCTTCTGAAAACAATCTACTTATAATATTTCTTAAATATATAGGTGACAGTACTTAACAATTACGTATCATCATTTTGGGTGCAGAATAACACAGGTTCAATACTACCGTGGACCCTTTAATTGTAGGTCCACGTTTCATATAGTCTCGGTACTGAAAAGAGACGCCAAACCTCAACAAACAAATAAATCAATGGGGATCCGAAATTGAAACCGGAAGTGGTTATGAAACAGGAACCGGTAATAGATTTTCACTACTTTCGGTTTCAATAGCGAGATTACAACTGAGGTCCAACCAAGGGCGCCGATTTCTCTGTAAATTTAAGGGGGGGGGGGTCGTTCAGATGCAGAAGGCACATATGAGGATTTTAAGACAAATTGCATTCAAATTATGCCATATATTGTATATTCTTGAATACAATAGGCCTAAGGGGGAACGCATGTGGTTTGGGGGGCTCGGGCCCCCTTGGCCCCACAGGATTGGCGCCCTCGGGTCCAACCAATTAAATCTATGTCAAAAACCGCTTCTCAGGATCTATTATCATTGTTGCTCTAATAGGATCAGAATTGAAGCTAGAAATTCCAATGAATTTCAACCACTTCCGATTTTAGCGGAGCGATAAACTGGAGATAGGGTCTATTCTTGGATAGGGTCTTTACATCTATATCAATAAACCATTTATCTCCATCTCGTATCATTTTTCCTCTGGGGCGATCAATATTGAAACCCGATATGGTAGATTTCTGTCATTTCCGTTTTCAATAAAGGAATAAACACGGAAATTGAACGTATTCTTGACAGTTCAAATTCCATATCAGAAAACAATTTCTCACTATTACCGTTTTCGGTCTGATACCTGTTAACAGACAGAGAACTGTTACTTTCTATACTTATATACTAACACATAGCACAGGTTGGAATTTATTATTATTATTATTATTATTATTATTATTATACTTCCAAACTATGCTATGGATAAGTGTCAGAAGTCTTATAGTACGGCTCTGTCCGTCCGTTTGTAGACAGGTATCAGAGCAAAAGCGGTAAGATACAGAAATGCGGTTTCTTGCAATCGATTTAGCGTCCCAAGAAAAGGTTCCGTCTCCTCCGTTAAGCATCTATTAAAACACACTAAGAAAAAAAAATGTAGATGACATACTTAAAAATATAGGTTACATGCGTAATTCCTGTAGTTTTTGGACTTAACATACAGCAGACGTATGTAACTGAAAACGCATATTTTATAATACATTCTGTATAAGTGTTCCATCTATACATACTTTCCGTATGAAACAATGTAGGCGGTCAGGATCTCACATACAAATTGACGCATATAACATATAGCTGACGAAGGTAACATAAGTATATGCATGTGATATACGGAAAACTGTTAGATGTCAGACGTCCTGCAACGGCATGATGTAACATCTAAGGGCAGTAGTGCCTATGTAGCATACGGATAACGTATGCTCTGTACTGATTTCTATAGTAAGCAAGAGGATACCGTATATTTGTACAATATACCGTTGTCCGGAGAACGTATTTGTGTCTGTGCAGGCAGTGGTAAAAATATACCATTTTCAGTTTTAACATTTATAGCCATAAGAACTATAATAACTTTGTAATACATAATGCCAAGTACTTTTCTGCAAACGATTCAAGTTGTCAAGAGAACGTATCATCACAAGCTATACAACCTTCTAGCAAAACCGGAAGTGGTTGAAATTTACTACTACTACTCCGGTTTCAATACTGATTTCCGTAGTGCGAAAACGGTAAGAGATATCGAGATGGTGTTATGTTGTTTGAAATCAATTTACCTTCCCAAGAGTAGGTTTTATCTCCTCCCTTAAACATCTATTCAATTCGGGAATTATTCAAATTAACGACTTCTGGTTTCAACCTTTACGGTCACAGAACAGAAACAGTAAGGGATAGCGAGGAATGGTTTTCTGATATGGAGTCAACGTCAGAGGAACAGGTTCTTATCTTTGATCTATTGCAACTAGTAGTTATAGATGTACTACTTCGAGTATTGAACTTCCGTAGTTTGGAAGAATATCGTGGTTCACACTGTAAAACGAAACTCACTTATAATAATAATAATAATAATAATAATAATAATAATAATAATAATAATAATAATAATAATAATAATAATAATAATAATAATAATAATAATAATAATAATATTTAACTGTATAACGCAAAATGAATATATGATAAAAATAAACATTCATTAAAAAAATCATAAATTAATTTCACTTTATACTTCATTCAAATGCATAGGTCATTTATATGAAAAGAGATTCCTTTTGGAAATTCCGGGGGGTGGTAATTCCTCCTTTTTCTCCCTGTGACGTTCCATGTATATTTAATATATTGTAGAATAGTCAAAAGTATAGGCTACATAGTGAAATACTTAACATTTATTCTTTTTATCTACTGCATTCTTCTGTAGCATACAATTATCTAACCATTGTGAATTTTATCTAAACTCTACGACACGGACTCACTCATTCTGTTTCTGTGCTTTATCACGCTCAAACTTTGCATCTTCTTTCAAAGTTATTCACCTGTTGGCAGCCCTGCGACCGACATCATGTGATATCAGCCGGGTATTTCCCGATTGATTCACAGACACAGAAAGGTACGTAACACATCTTTTAATCTTTAGATTTGTTCATTATTTAGCTTATAAAACACATTGCAGTACTATAAACCAAACATAGCATTACTAGAATTGTGATATTCGCATTAAATAAGAATATAATAGATGCGTCATTGAGATTCAGCTTGAAGCAGAGCACACGCAATCAGTGTTGTTAACTGCGTACTTATTTAACTAAACATTGAAGGTCATCACCTTACTGGCTACGCGAGATATAAAGAAGGCAGACGAAAGGAAGAAGGAAAACCAAGAAGAGAATTTTTTAAACATTTTCGTTTTCTGTAATATCCGAAAGAAATTAATAAATGAATTAATCTTTTTATAGGCAAGGGAAAGTCCCTTTCTTCAAGTTTTCCTATTTTTTTAAAAAAACATAATTTTATTTAATTTAACATGTGCACAGAAAGAATTCTACACAAAAAATTTATGATTTTTTTTTTATATTTTCAAAAACCGAGTTCTTCCAAACCTCTTCCGCTTTTTACTACTGTGTTGTATTACAAAAAAAAAAAAAAAAAAAGTCGTATTGCTGACGTTTTCTAAAATGGTAGAATGAAACAATAAGTAACAAAATACGTACAACATTAGTAGAACAAAAATATTGATTGTATCAGTATGTACTTACACTTATTATCTAATTTTTTGGCATCGAATTTAATGAAGCGGGGTTTGTCAACGTGGGGGCCCTGACCCTAGGGGAAACTAGGAGAAATACCTGGGAGTCACAATAGGGTTGCCAGACGTTTCTGTTTTCCGGGACAGTCCCGATTTTCAATGAAAGAATTAACTGTCCCGAAAAAGGCTTTCGGGACGCCTGTTTGTCCTGGTTTTCGTTCTTCAGATTGAAAAAAAAAATGGTTAAGTTTAGAGTTGCTCCTCTGTTTTATAAAAAAAATTAGGAAAATTTACAAGGAAAATTAGGTAAGAAATAACGATTTGGGGTTCTTATGTGATGTTTAGTGTGTAAGTTTGGCAGTAAAGTTATGTTCAATACGGGAAAAGATATGTAGAAGTGGGTACTATTTGCAACACACGGAAGGTTACGGTGATTCAGTAGCATGGTAGAAGTATAGAATGGCAAATCGGTGCGTTGAATGTGATATTTCCGCATTAAGTTTGACACAATTATACATTGTATAGGAATAATGAAAGGAATCTACTAAATTTTTACGAGAACCACGGATTACTGAATTTAAGTGATAATTGAAGCTTCTATGAGAAACGGTTCTAGTCACTGTTCAGGTTTTTACTAGTCTTACCGGATAACCTAACCTAACTTAAACTAAACAAACCTAACAATGTTTAATGTTTTAATTGCTTTTTTGTAGGTTTGCAACTGGAAGGGTAACTCTAAACTTAAGTAAAAAAAAAAAAAAAAACTCGCAGGAACTAATAGCCCTATGTAGTGTTGTAAATAGAAAAAAAACCGTTCGTTTTTTTTTCAGAAATGTACGTTTTTTTTTAGAAAAAAAACATTGCCTCTTGTTTTTTTTCTAAATTTCGTTTTTTTTTCAAATAAACATTTGTAATGTATCTTACGTCATTTAAGTCTGAAGTATTTTTATGTAGGTGTAATTACCATAAAATGCAACATAAATTAAACACTAGAAACTGATACGGTACAAATATTTTACAATTTATATGAGTAGTGTACCTACTAAGAATCCGGGTTTCTGTACTGTTTCACCAATATCAACGAAGAAATAAAAGTAGAAATGAACATTTTTTTTTTCGTGAAAGTAGGCCTTTAATAAGTACGAAAATAATATAACGAACAGTATAAAACGCAAATAACTTGTCTAAAGGTAAAAACTAAAACTAATTTGCCTACTAATATTTTTCTGAATATCATATATAAATAATTTGTCGACTTGATATATGATATGCATTGCTGGCTCTATCATATGTGCAACACGTGCATTTCCACGGGGCTGCAATATCTGTCATAAGTATTTTATTTAAAATAAATATTTCTTGTTGGAGACAGACTTCATGATCATGGTAGCTAAATTTACTAAGCTGACCTTCTATTTGAATACTACATTCATAAATTATGTTTAGGTCTCATTAGTTTAAGTCTCATGATCAGTGCTAAAGCAAATGGTAAAATAAATCCCAGAATAAACTGCTTGATTGTTGTCAAATACAGGAACTCAATTCTCGAATGCCTGCCCCCTTTGGTTAGTTAGCAGAGCTTCTCTTGTCTTTGTCGCAAATAGGATCGTTATCATTGAAGGTGGAAACACTTAAAAAAAAAAAAAAAAGTAACAGATGTAGAAGGAAAATCAAGAAATAAAGGTAAAAGAGCTAGTTGCACTATAATTGCAAACTGATATGTTGAGATTGAAACTCAATATTGAATTCTATAAAATGGATTACCATCTTTCAGATGTATTTGCTTTATCTTTCACTAACATAATAGATTAATATTTAAAGAAAAAAAAAAACAGACACAACAATATTGTATTTGTAGTAAGTATATAAGCCTTTCTGAGTGCGGGTGTAGTTTCCCTCCCTTTCGTTGTTCATGCTGGAGTAGCATACTTAAAATCGTGACTTTTAAGATTTGTTCTTTCTGGAGAAAGAGGTAGGCGGCAAATTACATCATTGCGCGGGCGACAAATTGCCTAGGGCAGGCCCGATAATATGTACACTCATGTCCAAAATGATTGTTGCATATTTATAACTGTCTTCTTGTAAGAATATAATTTGATAATGATTTTGCAGGGTACTTTTAATACTGATGCTGTGTGTATAATCTGAAAATGTATATTTATGATAAATTTCAAAGGAAAAGAATTATAAATACGAAAATGAGAAAGAGTAAAAGAAAATGTTGCTAAATGGACAAGAAAGTTTCATTTTCGTTTTATTGTTCTTATTTACTGCTGTTTTGACATGAAATTTTCCACATACATGTCTTTTCCGATTATACCATACTAACATTATAAGAAATACCAGGCGGATTCGTTATCAAATTATATTCGTAGAACAACATATTTATAGACATGGAACAATAATTTTGGACATGAGTGTACATACAAGACATGAATATAGGATAACATAATTTGAAGTAATGCAGGGTGTTTCAAAATGAATATTAGGGTTTTGAAACTTTATAGTATCTATTACAATTAACTTACAATTATAAGTATTATCAAATAAAAGAGCAACTCAAACAGTTTTGTACACACGCATGCCATGCATTGTTTCCTCTGTCTGCCGTTAGAAAGAGCAAGTACCAAAGATGGAGACTAGAGACCAGACAGCTTTGTGTGTTTTAACCTTGCAAAGACTGATTCTGTAGTTACAGTGCAACCGTCTGTATGAATTGAATGTTTTGTGCCATATGGCGGAAAGTTTATAGGCCTTTCTCACCTATTGACTCAATGTGTGCCATGTGACGAATAAAGCTCACATCGAACACTTGAAGCAAAAACTGTTTGAGGTGTTCTTTTATTTGATGTATTTATAATAGGGATGGTATCGAGACGAGACGAGACGAGACTTTGTACAGTCTCGGTCTCGTCTCGGTTTTAAAATAGCTGTCTCGGTCTCGGTCTCGTCTCGAGTCAAAAATCGCCTTCTCGGTCTCGGTCTCGTCTCGCTCAACAAATGCTTGTCTCGATCTCGGTCTCGGTCTCGAGGGTCAAATCTCGGTCTCGTCTCGGTCTCGTCTCGAAAATCTCGAAATAAAAAGATGAAATTAAAATTGTAAATGCATTATTATTGTAAAGTCTGTCGTTTCTGCTTCTTATTTTTGGCCTTATTCTTGAGTTAGAATTATAGTATGGTGTACTTCTTCAGAGCTAATTTGCTAGCGCTGATGCCTTCCATGCGTGTGTTCCAGTTTCAATCATCAGTGGGTATATCATATCTGGGATAAAACCCTAATAGTAACCCATATTTCACTTTCAGAAAAAGACTTTCTCATATGGCCTCAGTACTGCCTATACAATTAAATTCTACTAAATTAACTTCAGTACTATGCAGTAGTTTATTTCCTTCCTTAGAATAAGAATTGTTCAATACATTCTAACGGATAACGCAACACATAGCAGCATGAATGTATTTAATCGTACCGAAATTGAAATTTTACAATTTCTCATTTATTATCCAATACATTCTGTTTTGACTGTCATTTTAAAAACATAATATAACGTTCATTATCTATACAAATAGGGTAAATTATTAGTACAATATATTTTGTTTAAAATTGATCAAATATTTTGTTTAAAATTGATCAAATGCTTTATTACCGTTTCACATCTACGTGTTTAATTGACACCTTATAACACGAAATTCCTGAACTTTGTGGTGGGAGCTATGGCACTCATCTTTGCTATGTGTGGCCTCGGGTTGCATCACGAAACAAGTTAGATTCCAAGTCAGATGTTTCGCATAGTTCGCGTCTAAATTTAAGTACATTCTGTTTCTTATACAAGTTCCTAAAGTTGTAATGCATTACATACGCATACGTATATCCACTGCCGTAATAGATTAAGCTTATTCCTGAGCTCTTAGCGGTGCGTGTGGTATTGATTCGAGTAAACCAATCGTGCGTTCATTACGTTGAAATTCTATATTGATTGAAAATTACTTGCGAAACATGAACATACATATTATATAAGTATATAGGTAATTCGAGCTAGCTCTATCTATTTTCTCTCTCTCGCCAAAACAAGTGATTCTTAACTCTCTAGTTTTCTTTTGTATTCATTTTCGTAGTTTTGCAGTAACATGAAGTATTAAATAGTAATATATATATATATATATATTCGCTGTATGACTTTCGTTAAATTTTGGATCTAATTTTACCCTAACTTACCTAGTAAATTTATACAGTATATATATATATATATATATATATATATATATATATATATATATATATATATATATATATATATATATATATATATATATCTCTCTGAACATTAGTGGTAGACTATGTTAAGTCACTTTTTGGTCAAATTGAGTTAGAATACTTTTTTAAATAGACTATGTTCTTTCTAGTGGTGTAATAATGTAAGTCTAAAGCCATCTTACTACTTTGTAACTACTTAGTATAGTTTGAAAAACAATATTATAGATCTTAGTTAAGGAACCGGTGTTTCGCTTCTTCTGTAAAATTACGAAATTATGACTTTGTTTAGTTTACCTCTGAGGTCTCGATATAAAATCATCACCATCATCATAATCAAGCATTATCAATCCACTGCTGGATGAAGTCTTCTCAAGTTTTCTCTACAACTATCTATCTTGGGTAATTCTTTTCCAGGTTACTCCCCAGTGGTTCCTGATTTTGTCACAATTTCTTGTATGCGGACATTTCCTAGGTTGTTTTTGTCACGTGGTATCCAATCTAAAATTGTTTTCGTCTATCGATCATAATTTCGTCTTGCAATATGTCCATCACATTTTCCTGTCTATTTTAAACCTTATTTCATTAGTACCAGTCATTAGTTGCCAAATAATTCATTTCTATATATTTGGGCTACAAATAGTTCATATCCTCTACTTTTGGAGCACAGACACGCTACTTTTTGATCTTCGGATCTGGCAACACTGACTCAATTATTTAAATCAACACAATGTAAGAACCCCCATTTGCTGTAATGGCTAGTACGCTTGATTTTGGTTCGCTTGGTCCCGAGTTCGATTCCCGGTAGCGGTAATGTTCAACGACCGAAGTTTTTCGGATTCCACTATGATCAGTAACTCCACGTCTCTTTTAGCCGCCCTAGCATAATCGTGAGACGTTAAACTAAAACAAAACAAACCAAAAATCAACACAATGTGTATTACTAACTGTAAGTCTTTGAATAATTGCATATAGCTATATGGTATGGATCGAGTTTGAGGTGGTCGGTGGTCAAACTATAACAAATGAAATGCAGTTAGGGTGTAATTAAAATTTTAATAAAGCAGTGTTTTAATCTAAAAAATACACCAGGCCTATAAGGCTTAGGGAGAACAACTAGTGCTACTGAAAAGTTGTCAGTTACGTTTAATTTCAGTTACAATTTGCTTTTACATGTATTGCTGGAACGAAAACTTTGACATTAACATTATGAGTAGCCCAAAGAATATGAAAAACATCGTGTTTTGAAAGCATTCTTGCAACATAAAACAAATTACGAGTAATTTTAAAATATTTTGCGCTTTAGCTACTTTATTTGCACTATATTTATAATAATATTTAGCAATTTATTTAAGTTCGCAACACTGCTTAAAATAATGTAACTGCGACTTGTAATTAAAACTACTGAACACTAATGTTATAATGTTCCTGCCATTTGAAAAAAATGAAATCTTTAGGTTTTACTTCCCACGATTATGCCGGTTAGGCTAAAGGAGACGGTGATAATGAGAGATGAGTGAAATGGTGGAATGAAGAAAGTGGGAGGAAACGGGAGAACCCCGAGAAAACCTACGCACACGGTGTTTATCCAGCACAAGGTTCATTTGCGCGGGCTGGGATCAAACCCAGGACCCCATGCACCAGAGGTGAATACTCCACCACTGAGCCACCTCGCCTCTCTAGCAAGGTCAACTGAGAATAGACGACTGAAGCCTCAGTGAAACAATATATATATTTTTTGTCCACAGCTAGAAATGTGTTTGCTGAGGTCAAATTTGATCCCACGATAGTACTTACGAGTTAAGTATGTAGTGATAACTTAGGAAAAAGATATGTAAAACTTAGATTTCTTAATAAAAATAACATTGTATACTGTAACATTGTATGTGTGCTGCATTATATATATTATATATATATATATTATATATATATATATATATATATATATATATATATATATATATATATATATATATAATGCAGCAGCTGAAATGCGTGGGGCACGGGGTTTGTCCACCACAAAGTCCACACGGTGCGAGCTGGGATCGAACCAGGGACCCCAAGCACCGGAGGTGAACGCTCTACCACTGAGCCACGGCGCCCCCTTCCTGCCATTTGAGTTATTAGAGATCTCCAAAATGTTGATGTTAGTGATATGTATTGTCCTTTGTTACACTGAATAATATATGTGCTTTTGTAATTTAATTTAATATCTAAATTAGAAATATGTAGAGCTCTTTCATGGCTAAGCAGTTAGCCTATGGCGTGAGAGACCCGGGTTAGATTCCCGGCGGGAGCTCATGTGGTTTAGATTCAACGTTAATCAGTAGGTTCAGTCTCATATAACCTCGCTGCTGAAAGAGGCGTTAAACTCAATTAAAAAATGAAATGAAATTTTTGAGTTTTACGTCCCATGGTTATGCCGGTTAGGCTAAAGAAGACTGTGATGATGAGAGTGAAATGAAATGGTGGAATGAAGAAAGTGGGAGGAAACGGAAGAACCCCGAGAAAACCCACGCACTAAACTAAATTAACTGAACAGAAATATGTAATATCAAACGTAGTGCAATTTGAGAAATTACAACTTTATGTTGCGTTGGCAACATTGCTTGTTTATCTAGTAATATTGCAGAGTATCTAGAAGAATTTCCCCTTCCATATTTCACACAGTATGTTAAAAAAATTCAGCATTTTTAATATATATGACTATTATATAACTACATGAAATACCCATTTTTCACATGAGACCAGTATTTGGAAGTCAAGGACTGTGGGAGTATCACTATCTCAACAACCGCGAAAACTATGTATTTGACACTAATATCGGCCATTTTGTATTATTTTTACGTCTCGGTACCACCCCTCTCCCGCAACTGAACCACGGCCCGCATGCGAAAACTATGTATTCGACACTAATATCGGTCATTTTCTACTACTTCTACATGTCGCGGTAAACGCCCCTCCTGATCCAAAATTTAAAAAAAAAATCGCTTCTTCTTGGTCTGAGGCCTGGGACATGGTACTTGTCACCCAAATTTCGTAACTCTTGGATTTTCGTCTGGTCCCCAGGCCGCACACAGGCAATCTTAAAGACAGACACGCAGACACACAGACAAACAAACTCTTCCTTTTACTTATATATAAAATGGGCTTCAATCCTACTTCTTTCTTTACACTGGATAAAATGTCAAACCATGGTTTAGCCCCTCCCTCGATCATATCCTATATATATATATATATATATATATATATATATATATATATATATATATATATATATATATATATATATATATGTTGAGAGAGGAAGAGAGAGACAGAGATGACTATACACATCAGCAATGGGTTTTGTTTCGGGAGAGGCTTGAGAATGAGTAAGAAATATTTGTGTTGTACGTGCAATGCGAAAAAATGATCACAAACCTATTTCGGGAGGGGTTTCAGTTCCATAGCCATCCCCTAAATACGCCACTGAACATTAGTCAACTGTTCCTATAATACCTAATACAGCAACGAAAGAAAATTTGAGTAAATGTCAATCTTAATAGTTGTCTATATCAATATTCGAGACGAGACCGAGACTTTCGAGACTGACCTAAGTCTCGTCTCGGTCTCGTCTCGATTTATAGAGCTCCGTCTCGGTCTCGGTCTCGTCTCGGTAGATAAAAGGCCGTCTCGGTCTCGGTCTCGTCTCGGTATATAAAAGGCCGTCTCGGTCTCGTCTCGATAATTCGAGACGAGACCGAGACGAGGCCGAGACTAGTCTCGGTCTCGGTACCATCCCTAATTTATAATTGTGCGTAAAATGTAATAAGTACTACGAAGACTTAATTCCCCGATATTCATTTTGAAACACCCTGAATTTCTCAGCATCAGTATTGAAACTAAGATGTAAAAAGGAGAGATTATGATTGTTTACAACAACGATATTATTATTAGTCAAGACTATAATTACTAACAACACAAGTTAGTAGTCAAAAAAATGTAATTAAATGTACACTCGTAACCCTTTCGGACCCACATGGCCAAAGTGGCACATACGCGTGTGTCACTTTTTTTAATCCGCTCCTGTATGGTCACTAATTAAGATATCGGTATATATTGTTTTGCCAAATATGGTTGGTCCATAGTTTATCATTTTAGTTTCTTCTTCTTCTGTGTGTCGAATTTCCTTCTCAAATTTCACCCGTCAAAAATTCAAGAATTTTCGAATTTTCTTTATTACTTTTCCCCTGTAGCTTCATTCGTTGTAGAGAGACCTCCTTAAGACTTGTCAGGTAGATACGTCGGATGGATACCTAATTGTTGACATCAATTGGATGGGCTTGCGCGCAGTGTTGCCAACTACGGAAATTAAAATCTCCTTAAATTTGGGCAAAAAATTCGAAATTTTTGTTATAAACCTACCTATACGTCCCAATGCAAGTCAACTTACGCCAGTCGAACATTTGTTCTTACTGAACAAACTCGGGTACATATCGTTACAGTAAAGTAATTAGGGGACGCACGAAAAATTCGGATTTAGGTTCTAACTTTTGATTTTCCCTACTTTTCTGTTTATCGAAATATATTTTTGGTAATTAAAAGCATTATTTCTTAAATATCGCCATGATACTTGTAGGATATATTAGTAATGTATCAGTAATTATTTTAAGATAGTTTTCGTCTGGTAGCAGTGTTGCCAGCTACGGAAAATTTTAATTCAAGATGTTAGGGGAAAATTACTGTTTTGTCTACTATATCCCTCTTGTTGACTACATAGGAACAAAAGTACCAGTATCTGAAAGTCTTGTCTTTGCCCTTCACAACACACTATAGAAAGTTTCAATACGATAGTTAGGGGAAGTACAGTTGAGGTTTACAGTAGACATTGTTCTCTAAGTGGAAAGATAATTGATTTTTTTACGTAGACTGAAATATTTTTTAATGATCTGCTTACTTTATTGGATATCGTCACAATACTTGTAGGGTATATAATAGGGATACCAAAGTTTCTTTTAAGATAGTTTGTGTGTGTCTGCTAGCACTGTTGCCAGCTACAGAAAATTTTAATTTCCGATTTTAGGAGGAAATTTTGGAAAAAATCCCTTTTTGTCTCTATTATTTCCCTCTTGTTGGCTACATTCGAACAAACGTACCACTGTCTGAAAGCCTCGTCCTTAGCCGACACAGCGCACCATAAAAAGTTTTGGTAGAATAATTAGGAAAAGTACAGTTGTGGCTTATAATAAACCATGTTCTGTAAATGGTAAGAAAATTGTGCATTTCTGAGTTAGAATGAGATTTTTTTTAAAAATTTCATGTTTACTTTGTTAGATATCGCAATGATACTTGTAGGATACATTCTTAGGGTACCAAGGTTTACAATCTGATAGTTTACGTATGTTTTATGGCAATGTTTCCAGCCAAAACAATTAATTCCCGATTGTAAGTGAAAAATTCGGCAAATTTCCCTTTCCCCTCTATTATTTCCCTCTTGCTCGCTACGTTGGAACAAATGTACCACTACCTGAAAGCCTTCTCTCTAGCCTACAGAATACACCATAAAAAGTTTCAAATAGGATAATTAGAGAAGCTGTAGCGTCGGCATATCTGTTGATTTTTGCTTTTGAGGCGTAAAAAGTGTCAAAATTTCATGTGTATGGAAACAGATTTTTTTCTTTCTCTCTTTGAATGGAAGCCAGCGACTTCAGGTTTTCACTGTACCTTGTCAACGCACCAAAGAATCTTTTTAGGTGAGTTAGACCCATATGGCAACAGTGGTGCTAGATACAAAAAAATCTTGAATTGCGGTTAGGGATTTTTTGTAAATTTTCACCCCTACATTTCCCTCAGTAATTTCCCACCCGCTCGCAACACTGCAATGTAACGTACACCAAAAAATAGCCACATTCCTTTTCTAAAAAACAAGGTCTTAACCATATCAATAGGGTAAATGGTTTTTGAGGAATACGTCACTAACTGACAAAGTATGAAAACGCCAAAAATGATCTGGGTCCGAAAGGAATAATCACACGATTTTGCTCGTATATGTACAAGGAAACAAACGATTTGTAAGTCACGAGGGCTTCGACTCAAGTTCTATTGATTATTTCAATAATCTTCAACATACATCAATAAATAATAGCTGCCAGAAAAAAAACAGACATTTGAAAAAAAACATGAAAAAGAACGATGTTTTTTATTGAAAAAAAACTTCACAGAAAAAAAACCGTTTTTTTACAACACTAGCCCTATGTCTTACCTAAAAATGGAAGGTAGTATTTCTGACTCAAATGATGACGCAACAGAAGAAAAAGTATCTCTTCAATCATAAATGGGAAAGTGTGTTGTAATTGGTGCAATATTTAGGACCTGTTAAACACAAAAATTCGGAATAAGGGACACCTGGGCAGCTCTTCTTATGTTACATTTTAACATTCTTTATATATCCCTGCAGGGGTGCCCATCCCCCCCAAAGCTGATGGCGCACTCCCCCCCAAAACTAATAATCTCTTCCCTCCTCAAAACTCAAGTCCTCTAAAAACAATTGCCCAGTGTAGCAGTAGTTTTTATAGTACTAGTAATTGTTATTTTTGCTGTTGTTTTTATTTCCTGTAGTAGTATTATAGAATGCTTGTAGTAGTAGTAGGGACAGTAGTAATTATAAAAATGGCATTACTTTTATTAGTAGTCTTGGTAGTGTACAATACTAAATATGTTCTATAAGGATATTGAAGGGTATAAAAACTTCTACACACTGTGTATGGCACAGGTATTCTTTTTTTACAATTAGTAGTATTATTTTTTCTTTACAAAATATTGATATAATTCCCTTGTACATGAAAAGTAAGACGCAAGTTACAAGTTATTGAGTTTGATACCAAAAGAAAATGTTATCCTCGAAATTAGCCTACAAAAATAAGTGATATCCAACAAAAAATATTCCTGTAAAAGAGCCAAGTACGAGTGGCCTTAAAAAGAGTTGAAATCACAAAAATAGGCGCCAAGTTCTGTTGGACAACAGTTACAAACACTCACTGGCTCACTTCAAATTTAGATTTGAAACTTGGCTGTTGTCTGTATGGTTACCACTAGCTCACAATTATGTCAAACTACTTTATAATTTTCAACAGACAACAGAGGCAAGTTTCAAATCTAAATTTGAAAGTGATTCCTTGAGTGTTTGTAACTGTTGTTCACCAGAACTTGGCGCCATCCTTTCATATAGCAACTTGCGCGGTACTTCATTCATATAGTTTCTAAGCAGGGGGTAGGGAGATTCATTCTCGAGATTTAAAAAAAAAAAAAAAAAAAAAATCGCATCGTGTTCCAATGTTATTCTGACGACAGCAAAATTACTTATTCGACATTAGAGTAAAATTCTTCCCCAATTTTTTTATTCCCCCCAATTTTTTTCTCGATGGCACAACTTGCGCCATTCATCCCTCCTGTGGGCAGCCCTTTTCTCTTAAAACGAACCAACCTTTCCTTTCATACGGCAACTTGCGCGGTACTTCATTCATCGAGTATCGAAGCAGGGGGTACGGGGGTTCACCCCGGAAAATTTTTGGAAATTAGCTTCTCAAAATCGTGTTTTAATGCTATTCCGACAGTAAAATTGCTAGTTCGAAAGTAGAGTGAAATCTCCCCCAAAATTTTTCTCAATGGCGCAACTTGCGCCATACATCCCCCTTGTGGGCGGCCCTGCTTGGGGGGCTTCATTTGTGTTAACTGTGTATAGAATGAACTGGAAAATTGAGAGTAGTAACTGGGAAAAGACACGTAATTAATTGATTCTAATCAAATGAGTAGGAACCATGATCTCATATATAACCTGACATTAGTGTCCCGGTTTTTCATTTACGAAATTTGGCAACCCTAAGTCACAACAGAATTGAAAAATTTAGATGCAATTAGAATCTAAAAGTGGAAAACACATATAGCGATTATTTTGATTTTTCTTTTTCCTTCCTTTTTCTAAGACACATATTTCTACTTCCATACTTATCGCCAAACTGTTCTTTCTATTCGTAGTCAAATCTTATACGTATATACAAGTAATAAGCAATAATAATAATAATAATAATAATAATAATAATAATAATAAACCTTACTACAAACTGGAAATTACTTACGGAGATCACTGTCAAGATGATATAATAGGGGGCTCGTGATATGAAAGAGGTTGAGAAAATCCCGTAATAGAGGAATGAGAGCCGCTGCTCTGTATAGCGTACCTCATTCGGTGTCTGCCTTTAACGAGACGGCCCGTGCTCGATCCCTGGTAAGAGCAGGAATTTCTTTTTCTTCCTACCTTCGTTCCATTGCAACTCTGGGGGGTAGATGCCTACCTGGGCAACCTTGAGAATTAAAGGGGTCTGAACGTGGTGCTGCCTACATTACAGGGGCTACTTTAGAATTTTAATTTTGGGTAGGCCCGCCCGCTCAGTTATGGATACATATACACATTTGATTGATTAATGACAGTAGAAAATTACTTTTACAGAAGTGGTTGGTGCTATTTGTTAAATAATTATCTACCATTAATATAATAGTGGAAAATATATTAATAATAGTATATCTTTTAGCATTTAAGTATTTTTCAAAATTTTCGGGTGGGCCCGTGTCTACCCGGCCTACCCGCTAAAGTCGCCACTGCTACATCATCTCTATAAGTGTCGAAGTCAAGAAAGTGTGGAGTCTTTACCTCCACACACAGCCATTATGCCTTCATACTACCCGGGAAGGGACGAAGAGCGATCTTTAACTTAAAATTTCAATAGAGGACTAGATTTCAGCTCTTAATTCAAGGGAAGGGTGCTTCATGTATTTTCCCAACCAAATCTTCATGCTGGTAGGTTGTTACCCTTTCCTGGGTAACACGTTGGTTGGTTTTAAAGCGCTCTTATTGTGTCGAAACAGAATATTTTAAGAAATAAAGACGAACTGTACGAAACATTTAGCTATTTGGCTGATCTCTTGTTTTTTACATGCCTTTGGCGTGGGAGACCTGGATTCGATTCCCGGCGGACGCTCATATGGTTCAGATCCCACGTTAAGCTGTAGGACCATGTCTTCAAATATTTTCATTAGATGTTGCATTATTATTGGTTGGTTGGTTTCGAGACGCCCTTTCCACCAGCGAGACTATGTGGGAAGTGGGCCTACAGCTTAACGTGGGGTCCAAACTACATGAATTCCCATTGGGAATCGAAACTGGATTTCCTACGCCGAAGGTGGGTAAATTAACTATATAGCCACGAGAGAGCTCGGTTGAATTTTTGGAATTTATCGTTTCGCTCAGCACCAAGTTCATGAGATGTGGACCTACATACAGTTTAAGGTGGAATCTGAAACACTGTAATGTATTCGAAGTTCAATGCTCTCCCACCGGTGATCGAACCCGAGACCGCATCCACTAGAGGCGTGTGCTGTAGTCACTGAACCAGTGGAGATAGTGTCAATACTATTGTAAAATCGAAAATTTCTTCTATAAGTTTGTATGATATTATTGATCTTTAAGAAGGTTTCCACGCAATATAAGCGCAGTAATTGTTGAACCAATAAAATGAAACCTGGCATGATTATCAACCTTAGGCCACTCAATGATTATACGTGTGATGTTAAATTAATTACAAGCGAGCATCGGGAGGGTCATAATATATGCCAAAAATTAAGTAATTCACAAGCTCCTGCAGTTAGAAAGATGAAATTCGGTATATAAAAATGCTTCATTAGAAATAAGGAAACAACTGTCGCTGAGTTTCTGCAAACTTTTGTTTTAAGAGAGGAAGGAGGCATCTATAGTGTATGTGAAAATACTATAGAAGCGAATGTGATTTTTATCCTGATAGCATTACGTAATAATTACTGAACATATTACAATGACATCTGGCATGATTATCAACCTTACTCTCCCAAAGGGTCATATGATATTGAGTAAAATGCACATACCCTAATGAGATAGGAGTCATAATTTATACGAAAAATTTAGTATTTCGCGAATCTGTCAAATTAGAAAGATGAAACTGGATATATAAAAACTCTTCTTTAAAAATAAACAGACCCGTGTTTATTAGAAATAAAACGATAATGTCAATTTTAAAGGGAAAGGAGGGCATCTGTACGGGTGCTATATAAAATTGTATGCAGTGTTCGAAGTGGAAAAAAACAGAGGCGGTATGTTTTATTATGATTGATGCTCAATATACCGGCTATTTAAATATTGCCTTGATCACTGAAAAACCAGAGACGGTATGTCCTCATTACTGAAAACCATAGGCGGTATGGCATACCACCGCATACCTTCTCACTTCGACCACTGATTGTATGTATATAAATGTTATAATATAACTCTGGAACACCTGATAGAGACATGAAGTTTGGTATTTAGACTTCTCATTTTACATAATTAGATATGCGCTTCAATGTTTATTTTTCAGAATTATCCTAGGAGGGAAGAAATCGGAGTGGAAGTTACAATTATTATAATAAGATATCCATATCTCGAAATTCTTTATGGTTACAGGCACTCCCGTATTTATATATTGTGCGCCCCTGTGCTCTAAATAATTTGCCGCCTCCCTGAAAACGACCGATATTAGAGTTGAATTCATATTTTTCTGGGGTCGCTGAGATGAATAGTGATAGTTTTAATCCAATTCAACTTCAAGGTCATACTCCAGTCCACAGGGAGGGAAAGAGATTTTAAAAGTAATCGAAAACGACAGATATTAGTGTTGAATTCATAGTTTTCGAGGTTGCTAAGCTTAACGGTATCAGTTTTCATGCTGATCAAGTTCATCCTAATCCCTTTGGATGGAGATGGGAGAGGATGACATTTTAAAAATAATGAGATAAGCTAGCTAATTAGTAACTACTGTAATTAGAGCGAATTAAACACATTAACGTATTTTCTCGCGCTTGTGCGGAACTCGGCGGGTTGCTAGTTTTAAATATTACTTTATTGTGAATCTTAAAAAATAAATTCCAAAATTTTGACCCCCCCCCCCTAAATTCTGCCGCTCTGTGCTCGAGCACAGAATAGCACTTAACTAAATACGGGTGTGGTTACAGGGTATCCTCCTGTTCAGCCTAACGACCTAATGACCTCCTGTTCAGGCTAATATAGCATTTTGTAGCACATGTTTGATCTTATCTTTAGACAGATGAGAAATTCCTATTCTGCCTAATCCTCGTAAAAGGAGAATATGGAGATTTCAGGGAAATTTAATAGTAACTAATTTCCCGACGATTGCAGTTGCTTTCATGGACCTTTAATGTTCATCTATCATTTCAACGTTCCTGAAATTAAATTACAACCATGGAACATCATTAGTTTACTACGGGTATATTTATGTGATGTCTATTGGCTCTCTACAGCTTCACCGTTGTTTGTTTACTGTACACAAACTTCAGTAGTTGTGCTTAATTGTGGTTTCCTGTATAAAATAAGAGTAACAGATTAATGAAAAGAAAGTATAAGTAAGATAAAGTATATGGAGAAAAATGATAGAGAAGAAAAGAGATAAGAAAGACACGGGATAGGGGTTGCAGTTATTATAATAATATGTCCATAACTCGGAATCCCTTATGGTTAGAGACATGAAATTTGATGTTCGGATTTTGCGTCTAAAATATTAATTAAACAACTATTTCAGCGTTTTACGAAGTTTGATCTAGAATGAACGAAAAAAGAGGTGGGAGCGATTCGATAAGATACCCATACGAGACGTTCGAATTTTGTGGGGTGGTCCCGTGTAGCGTAGTCACTAACGCTCTCGTCTTTGATGCGAGCGGTCCCGGGTTCAATACCAAGAGGGGACACTTCGTGAACAGGTGTAACAGTCTGACTGAGGTTTTCCTCATTCGTAGGGCACGCAAATAACACCTGGATGATACGTGACAAAGAAGTCCCAGGCTGCTGCCTATTCCTCTCTTCTTTTCTCACTTCCCCGGATAGTGTGCTCGCCGAGGGACACTAGTCCTCATGTGTGACGGGCTTAAGGCAGTAGATGCTGATAATATCCAAAGATGTAAATAGTTTCTAATTCCGAATTTTAAGCGAGACTTTTGAGTTCAGACGAATTCCATATGAAAGGTACAGAAAGAAGAGCGCAAAATATTACCCTCACTAACTCGTAAGGACATTTGTAAGTATTGTGCTATAGGTATTCTCTGCTTCTTATATGTAAAAATCCTAGCTTTTTCTTTTAATTAAGAATAAGTAATGTGTCGAAACAGAATCAAGGCAAATTAAAGCAACCTTCCATCAAAATTAAGGGATCAAGATATATTGTAGCCTACTTATTGTTTTTGAGCTCTTTGGTTAAGTTTCAGAATGGATGGTATTGGAGTAATTTCATTTTTCTCAATTTACGTTCGACATACCAAGACTTTAATTCTACTTATTAGTTGGCAATCCTGCTGCACATACTGAAAAGTACGATAGGAGAAAATGAACTGCAGAGGAAACGGAGAGAAAGGCTGAGTGAGTAATTGACGTGTTCTTGTGAGGATTGCAAATGCAGGAAGTGTTTGTGGAACAGCAAGAAATTGTTAATCCATGTAGCTAATCTAGTGAGGTACAGTATGTTTTGATTTATAGAAGTGAATATTATATTTGATATATTAATTAGAGCAGTTAATTATTTTCTGGTAGTGAATGCATTTGAGTTTTTATAACGCATACATACTTGAGAAACTTTCGTGCTTCTATACTATATGTATACTTGCAGTGTTGTTACCTCTGGTGCCATCAAATAATCTTAACGATATATAAAACTACATGAACTGACAAATTAAAGGGGGTACTTCCTGTTGAAGTGAAGGGGGGCGCGGTGGCTCAGTGGTAGAGCGTTCACCTTCGGTGCTTGTGGTCCCTGGTTCGATCGCAGCTCGCGCCATGTGGACTTTGTGGTGGACAAACACCATGCTCGTGGGTTTTCTCGGGGTTCTCCCGTTTCCTCCCACTTTCACCATTTCACTCATTTCACTCATTTCTCATTATCACCGTCTCCTTTAGCCTAACCGGCATAATCGTGGGACGTTAAACTTTAAAAGATTTCATTTCATTTTTCTGGTTGACGTGAAAAGTTGAAATTTAGCATGATTGTAGCTTTCCGGGACTAACCGACAGAAAAATTGCCAAAAGTGAAAATATTTTTAATTTTTAGGAGGCCTAAAGGGGGGGGGGGTGAAGAATTTCCTCGTGTATTTAAACGGGTCCTTTTTTGGACCTATAATCTCATGTTTTAGGTGCCTGGAATTAGAAAAAAAAAGTTGAAATTTGGTATGCTTGTACGTTTTCATTAGCATTACCTAAGTAAGTCAGTAGGGCCCAGATTTCGTGCAGGACCAGTCCTAAATTATTTTTTGCCGTGTCTAAAAGTAGAACGTTGTAGAAATTTTTAAAATTAAATGCAAAACCAGATATGAAATTATTGCAATTTTATTTACTAAATTAAATTAAATTCAGTACATTTTACTCATTTATACATACATTTATGAGCATGGGCGGCGATTAGGGGGGCAAAGGGGGGCAGTGCTCCCCACTTTTTTGAAGTAACCCGTTAATGTATATAGTTTCATTTGGAAATGTGAAGTTTTTGTATTATTACTGTTTCATAGAAAAAATGGAGCCATATAATTGCCGTTGCGTGAGTACATTTTGGTTGTCTTCCTGTGGAGTTAAGAAAGCTACAGGAATTGCGTTTTAATTGTGACGGAAAATAACCCAAAAATTAACCTATTGGAGCTCAACAATTCCAGCATACTTGCACTTCTTCTTACCAGGGGTTGATATGTAAGTCAGCCGCTTTGAAACTAATTGAGAGAACATTTCGAAAGAAAGAAAAAAAAATTCACAAGTTATTCTTTAATCGCACAAAAATTGACAGCTCCTAAAATATATTTTCTTGTATCTAGTAATAAAGAATATTGATTGAAATAAGAGTAATAAGAAACAACTTCTACCTTTTTCATTGTTTTGCAGTGTAATATACATTGAAGTGGTGTGTTTAGGGGTGTGCGAGTACGGGTGTGTGGCGGGGGGACGAGGGGGACGCGTCCCCCCAATATTTTGAAGTACAAAAAATTCAATATTTTATTCTAATTTAATTTATTTACTAACGACAGAATATCATATAAATAATAATAATTATATTTACGTGGAATATAATATTCAGGCTGTGAAACGATTGTAATTGAGTTCTTGATATACCTTAGGGGTCCGTGAAGGTAAGCAGAAAGATAACCAATGGAATCGAAGTTAATAAACAGGTTGGGCTAGGTAGTACCATTTAAATCACTTTCTTTGATGTCCCCCCAAATTTTATACGCCATAGACGCCAGTGTATGCGAGTGTATATACAATTAAATTTAGTGAACTCAATATAACTCTAGGTTTTGGGATTATTTTGTATAACTTGAGTGTGGAGTGATTCTAAGGTGTTCCAAAAAAGTGAAAACTGCACCTAATGGGAACGAACATGTTTCGGGAAGCTGCAAAAGCAAATATTGCTTTAAAGTCGTAGCATATGTTTGTAGTATTTACTGTCTTTCATTTTCTAAGAGTTATAAATATGAGTTGTTCATTAATCCCCAGTCTCAATATAACTTTTGCAAAACAAGCCTTATTATTCATTACTGATTAATATTATCCTTTCTATTTATTTGTTTTCCAAATTTATTATTAAATAATCTGATCACACAATTTTCCAGACAGAATTTTAAGATGTTCACGAGCAAGGAATCAAATCTTTCTTACATCTTGGTTGTTTAAGAGTTCAAAGGGCTAGTACCAACTTACGTTGCTCTTGTCAATTTACTTAATAGAATATAAAATACGATATACGGTATTTTAACCGAAAAACATACTATCCTATTGGTTATACAACCTTTCGTCAAACAAAGTGTTAGAAACAACCAGGAAACTAATATTCAGATCATGTCTTGCCCCCCACACACTTTTAACGTCCAGTCGCCCCGCCACTGTTTATGAGCTTCTTGCGAGATGGACCAAACTCTCCCATTCAGTGGCGGATCTAGCGCGGGGCCGGGAGGTCTGTAACCCAGTTTTTTGAGTAACAAAAATATTTTTAAAAGTTTGTAGTGAACTCATGATATACCTATCATAGTTTGGGTTCTGGTTGTCCCTCCAGTTTTTACCTTCTAGATCCGCCACTGCTCCCATTGGCCTTTTACATTCTAACAATTTCAAATTCGAGTACCATATTATTGCACCAAAGTCGTCGGAGGATACATTCCTAAAGAATAATTTCTCAAAGATAGAAGAGGCAAGTTGTAACTTTGATGGGTTATTTCATTCAATGGATCGTTCAAGGAAACGTTTCGTAGGGAACTTGTTCCTCGGAACAGTTCGTTAAATATCACTAGGAACCAGTTCCTTACAAATCGAATCAGATAGAAATCATAGTGATTCAAACTGTAATGTTTCTACAATTATTTTAAACGTTATCAGATTCAAATGTTGATATAGAACCATGTTAACTTCACATCGTAAAGAGGCCCACACACGGTCCATGGTTTGCGCAAACATCATGTTTGTGCAAACATCGTGTTTGCGCAAACACTCGGCCACACACGATACAACTGTTTGCACAAACTTCAGTTCAATTTTGAGTTGAATCGCGTAAGCATGTCCACTGAAGCAGCTTGTTTAGCGATAGTAATTGCTTGTGCTTTGGAAGCGGAAATACCCGCGAAACCAAAAAGAAAGAAGAGGGTGTGGATGAAAGAGTGGTTGATTATGATAGATACATTGGCAACATTATTCACAATGTAAATGTACTATTCCAGCAAACTCAAGAATTTTGACTATGCATCCTAGAAGTATATATAGCAACTAAATTACCAGGGTGGATTGATTTAAATCAGTCTGATTTAAATCACGATTTTAATCAAGATTTAAATCACTTGATTTTTTCAATAAAAATCGTTGATTTAAATCAAATTCCGAAATGAATTAATTTGAAGTGAAAGTAAGTAAAATCCCATTTCTGTCCTGTTATTTCGATTATGGAAGATAATAATCATAATACAATGAGACTCAAATGTATGTAAGTACAGTATGAAAACGAGTATCATGTAGAGAACGATCAGGGAAAATCCCGTTTGAACGGGTAACGGGTGAACCCTACTTTCTTCTTTTTTTTACACAGGGTTTTAAAATTTCTATTCCAAAGGGGAAATCACCATGGACATTTAAGATGAAAACTCTTTTGTGTCCACGTCTATTTGTTTGTTTCCAGATAATAGGGACGTATTTAGAGGGGTCCGATCCCCTCTCCGAAACAAAAAAAAAAAAAATTAAAATTTTGGGCGAAATTTATGTACTAAATACATAGAAGTTCCTCGGGATCGTAATACGACAAATTTTGGATGCATTAAAATATCGAATAATACTTTTGATAAAGTGGATATTTGACCCCATTGCAGAACATGCTGCGATCTGCGATGTGATCGCAGAAAATTTGTCGTGCCCGTGCAGGAAAAATTGTCAGAGGAAATAAAATAGCTAACAGAAAAGTATAAAAACGTGCCTGCTGTGTATAGATGTCTTAAATGCACGGACAACTCGCATTTGAACTGTTTTTCACATCACATAAAGCATATTTTTAACTATCACAAGTGTTTCTTCTTCTGGAACTGATCATCTTGATTTTTTATTTTGGAATTCCTGCAGAACATTTTTGACTTACAAAAACTCATCGCATAAAGACAAAGAAAGTTCTGCCATCGGCTAATATATAGGATCAGAAAACTATATTCGCGAAGAAATTAAATATCGACTAAAAGCAGGGAATTCGTGTTATTATTCAGTTCAAAATCTCTTATCGTCGCGAATTCTGTCGAGGAATTTCAAGCTTTAAAATATATAAAATGATAATTATACCTGTTATGCTGTATGGTTGTGAAACATGGTCGCTTACGCTGAGGGAAGAACGCAGACTGAAAGTATTTGAGAATAAAATCCTGAAACGAATATTCGGAACCAAAAGGAACGGTAATGAGGAATGGCGAAAACTTCATGATGAGGAACTGCATAATTTATACCGTTAACCAAAACATTGTTAGGGTTATCAAATCTTGGAGGCTCAGGTGGGCAGGGCATGTAGCGAGAATGGAAGAAAGTAGGAACACTTTCAGGTTTAACTGGAAGTCCAATCGGAAAACGACCATTAGGAAGACCTAGGCGCAAATGGGAGGACAATATTAAGATGGATCTCGCAGAGATAAGAATACAAAGTAGAAACTGGATTCAGTTGACTAAGGATAAAAGTCAGGAGAGCTTTTGTGAACATGGCATTGAACCTCCCATAGGTCATAGAGTGAGTTAATTAATTTTAGGCGAAATTTATATACTTTATATGTATTTCGTGCCGCTAGCTAGTTCCAATTGCTTAAAAATATGCCCCTGCCAAATATCAGTAACTTTCGTGAAAAGAAAAGTGTCATTTGATATACATTGCTGTACTTTTTCCTTAATGCTTAAGAAACATTGTTTGGGATTGAAATAGGTTAACGATTGGGAATTAATTCAAAATTAAAACGCCATACTTTCACTTAAATGGCATAATTAACATTTAATACTAATTCCTAATGCTTTTTCTTCAGTTCACGACTTGTATTATACGAAGAAAAGGGTTTGATTTAAATCAAAAAAATCGATTTAAATCAAAAAAAATCAACAAAAATGATTTTTTTGAAAAAAATCATGATTTTTTTCCACCCTGTAAATTACTTACATGTTAACTTTTCCAGTGAAAATGCTAAACACTTGTCTTCAACACTACTTTCACTATCATCTATGTCAGTTAATATTTCGTCTTTGTCTGAATCTGACTCTTGTACATTTATTTTTATGGGTTCCAAAAACTGTAAACACAAAAAATAATTCTTCGAGCTTGACTTCGTAGCACTTGAAAGAAAAAGAAAAAAAAGGAAGACAGAAAATAAAACTTCTGCTGTACTCGGTTTGCTTACGATTCCTAAGCAACTCGATATGCTCGAGTTTGTTTTGGGTTACGATAATTTATTACACCATTCAGACGCCTGATGCTTTTGATTCCCTTATAGAGGAGAAAAGAGGGTGTTAAAAGTCGCAGATAAGGCAGTGGAACGTGAAAGAAAAAAAGGAATAAAACATACTGCGTTCCCTCTGTCGAATAACAAAGGGTCTATCTTGAAGTAAATTTCAAAACAAATTACAAACTTCCCATGCTTTATTCTTACGATGATGGCAAAGATTGCAAAGGTATGTAGCCACGGGGGAAAAGGGGGCTCTGTCTTTCCGAACTATTTCCAGCTCCAAAATGAGGTTCGTCTGGTATATGTTTAATAAACTTATTTAACAGTTAATGCAAATGAAGGACTTTATAATAAAATATGAATTTTTTTTAAAAAAATCAATCATCATCAATACGGTTTCTATACCTAATTGAATCAACTAAAATTAATCATATGCTTTATATTCTCATTTCCCTAACTGGGTGCACTGTGAACTCACTACTATATTATTGCAAAATAATATCGGAGTTAATATTTTTTCGTTTTTTTTCCTCTTTAGTATTTTAACCTACATAAACACAAAGTCAGATAAACAGACTGCTATAAACAGCATTTATTTTCTTATTAATAGCTTATTGATTCATCTTTTACACTCCGGTTTTTAACTTCAGTATTGTCACGATCCGTCTTTTGATAAGGAAGCATTGTGAAAATATAATATGCGCATAGTATGTATGTATGTATAGTAAGTTAAAATCCTTTCATGTTGTGAAAGAGGTAATTTGTTCTGCTTTTAATATGTGAAAAGCTTGCCTCCCCCTGAAAGTAATCTTCTCCTAGAACAACTTGCTGGCTACACCGCTGATTATCCTGTAATAAAAGTTGTGAGTTCTATTTGAAAATCGAAACAAAATCCACTGGAAATTAGACGCGGGACTCAACGCTCGTTTTACCAATTGTTTTATATGGAAACCTTTCAAAGCGTCTATCATGACAAACAGTTGACATAGAAAGATGTAGTTTTCACGTATTTGTTCGTAATTCTTTTCTCTACTTCGTAAAGTGAGCAGTTAATGTGCTAGTACAATATTTCTAAGTAGCGCCTGTGATATTGTCAAGATTCGCAGTAGCGCGAGAAGACAGCGTGCATAACTGCTTGTCGCGAACTGTCAACACCACTCAATGCCAATTGGACGCCGTGTGAAGCCAACACAAGGTCATGTCGTTTCTCATCTGAAATCTGCAGTAACTTCTCATATGCCACATTTTTCAAATTCCTGTTTTTATAATCTTCACTCTTTACCTTCCACAGTTCAGGTAAATTTCGATAAAGGTCAATAAATTCTCGCCAGAATTCTTGATTCCTATTCATTGACGCCATAGCGCAAGAAATAAGCGTCTGTACACTAGGCTTCGTACTCGGAAATAAAGCTCGTGTTTGCACAAACATGCCCATACACGGTCCACGTGTTTGCGCAAACATCATGTTCGTGTAAACAATTTTCGAACGAGTTCGATGTGGAAAATGTTTGCACAAACGTTTGCGCAAACAGTTCATACATCGCCACACACGGTCAAACTGTTTGCACAAACAGCCTTGTTTGCGCAAACCATGGACCGTGAGTGGGCCTCTTAACACAGTTGTAAATTTATCAAAAGTTAAAATACCGTATTTAATGTATAAAATAAAAGCAGAAAAAAAGTACTGTAAGAACCACCACATTTCTTGTCTGTTATAAAGGTCACACAATAGATAGTAATGATTTTTTTAAAAATTAAGCAAATTATTAAGCCTCGAAAGCAAAAGCAGAAAAACACACAAAAAAGAATGAACGGAAAATACGAACCATATAGGGATTAGCTAAAACTAATACGAACAGCTCAAGGGAACAAGCCTCCCCTACCAGTACCAACTATGCATTTTAAAATATTGAAAAAATAATTAGAAATAAATATCTGAAATTTTATTTTAGAATGCATAGTTCTAAAATAAAATTTATATAGTTCATAAAGTATAGTTCTAATATAGTTCATAAATAACAAATACATAAACAATTTTGTAGTGTTTTCCTTTGTTAGTCTTTGCCCCTCGGTATTAATTTCTGCCCCGTGTACAAATTCAGGCTAGCTATGGGACTGTATTAAATTGATTAAAACGCATATTTGAAGAGTGAGGGTGGTTATACTTTATGCGAAAAATTTAGAATCTCACTAGCCCCGAAGTTAGAAAGATGAGATTCGAGAAACCCCTCACTAGAAATATAATCATATTCTCATAATCATCATCATCTATATATAATCATCATCATAGGTATTCTGCAATTATTGGCATGTCACTTGCTACAACTGAGAAGCATCCACGCCCCATGGTCTTCCGCTAAGCTCTTCATCACGTACAATATCTCTGTTGTGATATCGTTTATTAGTTGTAATCTTCTTCGCCCTCTCCCTCCATTTCCTGCCACCATACCCTGTAAAACGTTCCTCATGATACTGTTCTTTCTTAGCCAATGTCAACCAGTTTCTCGTCCTCTTCTTAATAATATCTAAAATTATTCTTTTCTCCCAACCATTTCTAACACCCTCTCATTCGTTTTCCGCTCGACCCAGCTAATTCTCTCCATAATCATATAAAAGCGAATGTTTCTTCCTGATCACGTCATGAACTGCTGAACCAATTAAACTGAAACCTGGCATGGTCATCAACCTTAGACCACCCAATGATTATACATATGATATTAAATTGATTTGCAATGCATACCTAAACGGAGGAGCAGGAGGATCATAATATATGCGAAAAATTAAACAATTCACGAGTCCCTTTAGTTAGAAAGACGAAACTCAGTATATAAAAATTCTTTATTAGAAATAAGGGAACACATGTACCAGCGTTTCTACAAACTTTTGTATTAAAAAGGGAAGGGGGCATCCAGTGGCGGATCCAGGATATGATCAAGAGAGGGGCTAAACCATAGTTGACCGTTTTATCCAGTGTAAAGCAGGATTAAAGCCCATTTTATCCAGTGTATACCTGAGCATCAAGGGGGGCTATATCCCCCATAGACCCCTTTAAATCCGCGCCTAGGGGCATCTATAGTGTATATGAGATTATCTTAACTATATACGTATAAAGCTACATGAGCTGACATAAATTATTGAGGCACTTCCTGTAGGACTACAATGGTTAAATTTGGCATGGTTGTAGCTTTTTGGAAGAAACCTACAGAAAAATTGCCAAAAGTGAATATTTTTAATTTTTAGGAAGTCTAAAGAGGGGATGAAGAATTTCCTAATGTTATTTAAATGGACCTTTTTTTGGACCTATAATATCATGTTTTAGATACTTAAAATTGGAATAAAAACTTGAAATTCGGTATGCTTGCACGTTTTCGTTAGCACTACCTAAGTAAACCAGTAAAAATAAAAAAATCCAACTTTAGAGTGGTTTTATAGTGAACTCAAAAATCTTTCCCATGTTATTTATATGGGACACCTTTTACATCCCCAAATTATTGAGCACTTTCTGTATGGCTACAATGATTAAATTTGACATGATTGTAGCTTTTTGGAAGAAACCTACAGAAAAATTGTTAAAAGTGAATATTTTAAATTTTTATGGGGTCTAAAGAGGGGATGAAGAATTTTCCTAAGTTATTTAATTTTTTTTTTACTTATAATCTCATGTTTTAGGTACTTAGAATTGGAATAAAAACTTGAAATTCGGTATGCTTGTACAATTTCGTTAGCATTACCTAAGTGAATCATCAGAAATAAAAATTTCCAACCATAGAGTGCTTTTATGGGGAACTGAAAAATATTTCCCATGTTACTTATATGGGACATCTTCTACACCCCAAAATGTTTAGGAACTTCCGGCAAGATTAGAATGATGAAATTTGGCATGATTGTAGCCTTCCAGGACTAACCGACAGACAAATTGCCAAAAGTGAATATTTTTAATTTCTTCGGGTCTAAAGGGGGATGAAGAAATTCCCATGCTATTTAAATGGGCGTTTTCTTGGGATACAGAATCTTATCTTTTAGATAGTTGAAGTAAGAAAAGAAATGATAGAATTATGGGTTCAAGAGGTGCGAGGCCATAGGCCGAGCAAAGACAGTGTGGGGGCGAAGCTCCCGGTTGAGCAAATTCAGGCAATAAGAAGAGCAAGTTAACGATATTCACTGTTGATGCAAAGGCCGATAGATAAGAAATGCGAGGCCGCAGGCCGAGCAAACACTAGGATCTAGGAGGCGGAGCCCCCAGCTAGCCAAAGGCTAGTCTTATTATATAAAAGCGAATGTTAGTTTCTTCCTGATAGCATTACGCAATAATTACTGAACCAATTAAAATGACACTTGGCATGATTATCAGCCTTACGCTCCTAAAGAAGTCATATGATATTCAACTGAGTAAAATTCATATTGTAATGAGATAAGAGTCATACATTTATGCGAGAAATTTAGTACTGTATTTCACGAGCCCATCAAATTAGAAAGATGAAATTCGATATATAAACTCGTCTTTACAAATAAACGAACGCGTGTTAATTAGAAATATAACGAAAGTATCCGTTTTAAGGGGAAAGAGAGGCATCTATGTGGGCCGCATATAAAATTTGTATGTCTATACGTTACAGCAAAACTCTGGAACACCAAAAGCAATTTTCAACTAAACTTAGAATACATATGACTTAAAATCTAGAAAAATACCTCTAGCACCCCAGGAGAGCAGGAAGGAAACACATGTAAATTAAACCTAAAGCGACCGATATTAATGTCAAATCCATAATTTTTTGGGGTCGTTGAGATGATTGGTGACACTGTGTTAATGTTTTTAAGTTTAGACAAGAAGGGGTATGCAAGGTGACCTGGGAATTGACAGAGCAGCAATGCCTTAGGCGTTGCTCTATAATTGACAGGGATAACAGCAAATGCGTTGCAAATCCGTATTGATTTACTCATTTTCGACAGAGGGCAGCAACACCGAAAGTGTTTCTGAATTTCATTCATTTTGTTATTTTCGAAAGACAAGCGTTAATCTTCGTAAGGAATCGTTCACATATTATGTAACACAGCAAGAGGAAGAGGTTCGGCTTGCGTTATGAAATGTGACAAGCGGGAGGAGAGGGTTCACGTCTTCGTTAAGTAACGCATGTTTTTCCAAGCAATTTTTATTTTTATTCTCAGGTTTATATGCAATCTTTTAAACAAATAGTTTTATTCAGTTCTTTTCTTTTCATAAATAAATAAATATTTCTATCGTTTTGGGAAATTGACAGCCTATATGAAATTAATCATGCAGAAGGGATTCGAATACTCTACTAGACACTATCATGACTGGCAACGAATCCTGCGTGTATTACAATACGATAAAACTCTCTTTTGTATCTATCGCCGTATTGCATTTACGGTACACGAAACTCTTCTGGAGTTAGTTGTTGGCCATCGTAACTACCGCTTAAAAATACCCTCGCTTTTCCACTCGTATCATTATTTCTGAGAATATTATTCAAAACTTTATATTTGACTCATTACCTACTTTTTCTTCTAAAGAATTTCGCATGTGAAACAAAGGAAACTCTCTTACGTGAAATAATATTTTCTGCGACGAAATGTTACACGATTTGCAGAGCAAACGTAGATATTATAAACCAAATTCGTCGGATATTGATCTCGTGCTGAATTTTTTATTCTTTGGATTTGAATTTTCCTGGCGAAGTCGAGTTAATTCGCATTCTGACACTGATTTGGGACAACAATAATTTGAAAACGGCTAAACTGAAGTCCAAAGTCCAAAAAAGATGCTCGAAAGCTTGTTCACAAACGAGATGCCCCTGCTCCTCCAGCCACGTCGAGTCTGTGATTGACGAGTTGTTGACGCTGGCGAACTTCAAATACAGGAAGCATCCTGGATTCTGGAGGAAGAGATCAATGTCAGTTCGTTAGATTCTGTTTCACCTGCATCTTCCAGCAGAACTTCTTCCATGTCAATCGTCGGTGACTTAAAAGAATAGGTCCGACCTCCTGGGAGAACTACAGTATGCAATTTCGAAGAATTAAGACTGGTTAATTAAACAACCTTATGAGTTTAAAATATTATTACTTCAATTCTAATTTTTAAATACTTCAGTTTGTTGGTAAAAAAAAACACTATAAATTTATTCAGAATTCAAGCACTTTGTAATAAAAAGCTTTCTGCCATTAAAATTAGTTCATTATTGTAATAATCCCCAAAATAAGCAAAATTGGTTTAAAAAAAGTAAAAAAAAAGTTACGTGACAAAGGGGAAAAGGGGTTTGGCCTTGCGTTACGAAGTTTGACAAGTGGGGGTAGGAGGTAAAAATTGGTCAAAAATAGCGTTAGGTAATATGTGAACGGTCCTAACTGATTTATTTATTTATTCTCAAAGGTATCAGGGCTGGATTAACCCATTTGGGGGCCGGGACTAGAAAAAATATGTGGCCCCTGCTGCCTTTTTCTAATACATTTCTGTGAAAGTACAGCAGGAAAGTTAAGGAAATATGTTTCATATTTTTGGTCATATTTTATTTTATGATGATTGTATCTCATCATTCCTTTTAGATAGCCAGTTGAGATTTTGATCAGAGTGGAGGCTCCTCTTCACCTGGAGGCCCGGGGCTATAGCCCTCCTAAGCCCACCTTAATCCGCTCCTGGGTACTACCATCGTTGCCCTTCTTTATTCATTTCACTCCCCCGAAGTTGACAGGGGAGCGCCAGAGGTGGTGCTCTTTATTATTTATTTGACTTATTTATTTATTTTCAACGAAGGCGTAAGATTCCTAATCTTATTCTTCCTATCCATCTCAGCTGTCCTGTGAATCGACAGGTGAGGCAAAGCCGAAGTTACTGCTCTTCGTTTTTTATTTCACTTATTCCTTCACATTCAACGAAGGCCTGGATACGGTCGAAATAGTGAATATTTCTGCAATAGAAAAAGCAGTACATGTAATAAATATCTATGTGAGCTTGCCATTCACACTGAGTGATTTAAATGTTGTAATTTGAACATGCCAATTACCTATAAAACCCTACAGCACATTAATTATTTTTCTCTCCCTTCCATCTGTGAGAATAGATGGAAATAAGCTCCTCAGTTCCAGAAGAAACTTTAATATCTTTGTCTTCTTGTCCCAACTGCTCCTAAGTTCTGGATTTACAAACAGATTCATTCTGTTACTAAGTTCTGACCACCAAGGAGGGGTACGAGCTGTTGTTTGCTTTAAAAAAAAAAAAAAGGCAAATATGAATCCGATTATCATTTTTTGTTACAAATTTCCTGCAAGATTCCCAGAAGGAAAAGGCTACGATCAAATGATGATAGTGAATTGTGTTAGTAGTTTTTTTTTTTTTGGGGGGGGGCGGTAACCCTTTTGGCTCCTACACGAACATGAATATATACTCGGGGAAGGGTACGATGTAACTACAGCACCTGTGAAATCCTTGATTCGATTCCCTAGCAAGTAGGCTTGTTGACAACATCCTGTCCATGGGTTTTCTCAGGGCACTTCCGTTTCCTTCTACATTTTTTTTCCACCGAATGTTTCATCATCATTTCTTTTGTTTTATCATCGTCTCCCTTAGCATAACGGACATGATCGTGGGACATTAAATTGAAAAATTTCATTTTCATGAATATATACGCCTATGAGCTCACCTAGGAGAAAGGTCTACTATGGCCCAAGAATATTCAAAATCGCGCGAAGTTTTGGCATGATACTGTCTCCAGTCGCATATTTCCATTGTTTCTCGCTCTGTGTATCGTATCATTCGAATTTTGCCACTCATAATCCCCCCTCTTCGTCACCCATCCTTTGCGCCAAAGTGAAATGAAATGAAATCTTTCAGTTTAACGTCCTACAACTATGTCTTTTATGCTAAGGGAGACGAATGATTAAGGCAAGTGAATGATGATGGAAGAAGTTGTCTTATGAGAACGTGGGAGGAAACGGACGAACACGATGTTTTCCACCACAAAGTTGCTTGGCCGTAGATCGAACCACGGGCACTATACACTAGGGGTAAGCGCTCTACCACTAGCCCAGCCTTTCCCTTATGTAGTTTTAAAATATGAAATTAATTTCAGTTGTTTGAGAATACAGATTTAATCGTGTTGTGTAGCATCAGTCAGGGATAAGGAGCAGATTCACCCTAGCTGTAAAAACATGTTTCAGGGTATATTTCGTTAAAAAAGAAAAAAGCTAATGAAATAAGGCGTTTTAATTTATTATTTATTTATTTATTTATTTTTAGAATACTATAAAATTAACTTCTATTTGTTGGGATTGAAATTTATGATACAATGAAAATCTCTGTTCGCTTTGGTTCCACGATTGCACTAGTGAAATTTATATGATTTCAAAGATACCCTCTTCTACTCTTCGGAAATTGTTGTTTCGGGTTGAAATTTGTCAAGAGTAAGGATGTAAAAATGGGTAAAATTCTCCCCATGTTTCTTTCTTTCTTTCTTTTAATATTTATGTAATGTAACACACTTCAAAGCCATTCGATTTTAATACAGTATAGTACAATCTATCTATTAAAATGCTACAGGACCAATTAAGAGCGACCGAGCTCTAACCTATTTTTAAAAGAATGTACTTTAAATAAATTACTTAAAGAAATATTTTTCACAAAGTTTAACCTTTAAATTATTGTTCAAAGGCCTTTGCCTTCAATAAGCCTTCTCCGAAATAAATGCAAATGAATTGTGCTTCCATCTTTGGAGCTCTTTTAAACTACGTTTATATGTTTATGTCCAATCCTTTCGACAATTAGATCTCGGAAACTACAGGCTCTAGAAAGATGACGTTTTCACTGATCGATTGCAAATTTCATGTAGATTGTCCAGTTCTAATTGAATATTTAAAAAACATGGCCACTATTGCTTTATTACATTTTTACGGGTACATTGGAAGTGTTGAAGTTAAAAGAAAAAACTAAAGCATCACATCCTAAGCATTATACAATCCAACACCACACTGTTGTATATAGGGGTTGTATATGTCTCAGGCGTTTGTTTGTGGCCAAATAATAATGGAAAAGGAAGGATAACCATTTCTCCAGTCTAAGATGAACCTTTTTTTTGGAGGGGGGAGTGTTTTGCACAATGAACACTATATATAACTGACATTATAATTAATTGTGTATGTAATGTATTTGCTTATTACATACTGCATGCAAGAAGAAAGAATACACTGGTCATACATGAATTAGAAACTCCAACCGGAAGCAGGCTCAAATGTTGCAAACTGTGCGAGATATTGAGAAAAATAATCGAAAAAAAGTCTCCCCTTTACGATACCCCTTGGCTTTTTTAAAATATATCAATACGTCTTTCACTTGTGTCTGTAAAGGGACATGTACAAATGTTGTAAGGAATGATAAGGAGATTTATGCTCATATGCGAATGATGCGCTGTGTAGAGAGCGCAAGTTCAGCTAGTATACTCTAAGAGTTCTTAGTTATCCCCACTGCTTCCGGTTAAAGTCGGTCAAAACATGAATGTCGTTTCTTTTTTCATACACTGAGAAAAAATGTATGTGGCGTACGTAAAATCGCATGTTACATTTGTAAATCCTGCAGTTTTTGGACTTAAGGTACAGCAAACCTATAACTGAAAACGCGTGTTTTATAATACTTTCTGTATAAGTGTTCCATCTGTACTATACTGTATTAAAATCGAATGGCTTTGAAGTGTGTTACATTACATAAATATTAAAAGAAAGAAAGAAAGAAACATGGGGAGAATTTTACCCATTTTTACATCCATACTCTTGACAAATTTCAACCCGAAACAACAATTTCCGAAGAGTAGAAGAGGGTATCTTTGAATCATATAAATTTCACTAGTGCAATCGTGGAACCAAAGCGAACAGAGATTTTCATTGTATCATAAATTTCAATCCCAACAAATAGAAGTTAATTTTACAGTATTCTAAAAATAAATAAATAAATAAATAATAAATTAAAACGCCTTATTTCATTAGCTTTTTTCTTTTTTAACGAAATATACCCTGAAACATGTTTTTACAGCTAGGGTGAATCTGCTCCTTATCCCTGACTGATGCTACACAACACGATTAAATCTGTATTCTCAAACAACTGAAATTAATTTCATATTTTAAAACTACATGGAGGAAAGGCTGGGCTAGTGGTAGAGCGCTTACCCCTAGTGTATAGTGCCCGTTGTTCGATCTACGGCCAAGCAACTTTGTGGTGGAAAACATCGTGTTCGTCCGTTTCCTCCCATGTTCTCATAAGACAACTTCTTCCATCATCATTCACTTGCCTTAATCATTCGTCTCCCTTAGCATAAAATACATAGTTGTAGGACGTTAAACTGAAAGATTTCATTTCATTTCACTTTGGCGCAAAGGATGGGTGACGAAGAGGGGGGATTATGAGTAGCAAAATTCGAATGATACGATACACAGAGCGAGAAACAATGGAAATATGCGACTGGAGACAGTATCATGCCAAAACTTCGCGCGATTTTGAATATTCTTGGGCCATAGTAGACCTTTCTCCTAGGTGAGCTCATAGGCGTATATATTCATGAAAATGAAATTTTTCAATTTAATGTCCCACGATCATGTCCGTTATGCTAAGGGAGACGATGATAAAACAAAAGAAATGATGATGAAACATTCGGTGGAAAAAAATGTAGAAGGAAACGGAAGTACCCTGAGAAATCCCATGGACAGGATGTTGTCAACAAGCCTACTTGCTAGGGAATCGAATCAAGGATTTCACAGGTGCTGTAGTTACATCGTACCCTTCCCCGAGTATATATTCATGTTCGTGCAGGAGCCAAAAGGGTTACCGCCCCCCCCCCAAAAAAAAAAAAAAACTACTAACACAATTCACTATCATCATTTGATCGTAGCCTTTTCCTTCTGGGAAACTTGCAGGAAATTTGTAACAAAAAATGATAATCGGATTCATATTTGCCTTTTTTTTTTTTTTAAAGCAAACAACAGCTCGTACCCCTCCTTGGTGGTCAGAACTTAGTAACAGAATGAATCTGTTTGTAAATCCAGAACTTAGGAGCAGTTGGGACAAGAAGACAAAGATATTAAAGTTTCTTCTGGAACTGAGGAGCTTATTTCCATCTATTCTCACAGATGGAAGGGAGAGAAAAATAATTAATGTGCTGTAGGGTTTTATAGGTAATTGGCATGTTCAAATTACAACATTTAAATCACTCAGTGTGAATGGCAAGCTCACATAGATATTTATTACATGTACTGCTTTTTCTATTGCAGAAATATTCACTATTTCGACCGTATCCAGGCCTTCGTTGAATGTGAAGGAATAAGTGAAATAAAAAACGAAGAGCAGTAACTTCGGCTTTGCCTCACCTGTCGATTCACAGGACAGCTGAGATGGATAGGAAGAATAAGATTAGGAATCTTACGCCTTCGTTGAAAATAAATAAATAAGTCAAATAAATAATAAAGAGCACCACCTCTGGCGCTCCCCTGTCAACTTCGGGGGAGTGAAATGAATAAAGAAGGGCAACGATGGTAGTACCCAGGAGCGGATTAAGGTGGGCTTAGGAGGGCTATAGCCCCGGGCCTCTAGGTGAAGAGGAGCCTCCACTCTGATCAAAATCTCAACTGGCTATCTAAAAGGAATGATGAGATACAATCATCATAAAATAAAATATGACCAAAAATATGAAACATATTTCCTTAACTTTCCTACTGTACTTTCACAGAAATGTATTAGAAAAAGGCAGCAGGGGCCACATATTTTTTCTAGTCCCGGCCCCCAATTGAATTTCAGAACTATGTGCATATTTGCATTGATTCTGAGTGTATTACACGTTTGACATATTTGTGCAAGTGGCAAAATTGCGAACTAAGTGTTGCCAGAATGACTGCTTTTACGTGAAATTTCTTGCATGTGCGTAAGTTTTTGAAGAAAACAAGAGAGATAAGTTGAACCTAACAAACTTTGTGTGAGAGCAGTAGTGCATATAATTTAAGTCGTTTTGCATTGAATATGTAACAGTATTGAACATGGGATCAATCATTCAGATGCACGGTAACATAATTTTCCTAATTGAAAAAAGAAGTTTAAACATTAAACGTTAAAAAGAACGTTAAAGAATATTTTCAAATGTGCTAATATTAATACCTCTACACTGTAGACTTTCTCTTCTATAAAGTTGATCTACAGTGGTATCCGACCAAATTATTTTGTGTGACAATTATTCTGTTGTTTCCAATGAGAAATGAATAATATATTCTGACTTTTACTGCTCTTATACTTTTGCAACCCTGTGAAGTAACGTCGAAAACTATTCATATTTTCCCTCCCAATACTCGCTTCGACCAATAACATTACATAAACAGTACAGCAGTGACTCTCCGAAACAAATTCAGTAACTCATCGGACAATGCACATAAAGATCTAACTTTTTCTTTACAATGTATACAATTATTACAATATTTTTTTAAGAAATAAATATCCGGTGGAGCTCGTGTAATTCGGATTCCATGTTAAGCTGTAGATCCATGTCTCATATAGCCTCGCTGTTGCAAAGATGTTGAACTGAAATAGTCATAGTCTAAGAAATAAATAGATGTAGAATAACTTATTATAGATTACTTGCCGGTTTTTAATTCAGAACCTGGCAGAAAAGAGAGCAAGAACATCTTACAACGGAGAGTCATGAAGTGGCTCTGCTGAGATCCGAACGAGACAATTGTGTTTGTATTTGATATATTATAACTAGACAATCCCAAAGTTATAGGTGTCACCGGACGGAATATCGTGAGTTTCAATATATTTTGTAATGTAAAAGCTACAAAGCTGGCAGAATAGTTTCAACCGAGTCATTTGTTCGGAAATGGTTGGGTAAATGGAAACACAGCGAACAGGTATCCCACCATTTTCAAGGACACACGTTGTGGGGTAAAAATCTTTGTCCCAGGGTCCCCCGCAAGGTCCCAGACGGGGTCAAACTTAAAATTTTCAAATGGCAAGGAGGGTTAACTAGCACATCATTTGAAAGCTGTTGTCAAATGAAAGAAAAATGAGCAAGTCTCGACTCTCTACGACAACCATGTGCAAAACGGCAGTGGGTCAAAATGTAAACAAAAACTTAATTGAAAAGTCCATGGCCACCCCTATAAATCGGAAACTGTGAGACAAATGTGGAAACAGGAAAGGAAGTGTGGCATTATTTTCAAAGTGCAACGATTTAAGTTAAAACATCTTGTCTCAGGATCCCTACAGGGTCCCAGGTGGGGTCCAACTAAAAAGTTTCAAATGGCACGAGGGGTTAAGTAACACATCGTTTGAAAGCTGTTGTTAAATAAAAGAAGATGGAGCAAGTCTCGACTTTCTACGACAACCCTGTGCAAAATAGCGGCGGGTCAAAATGTAAACAAAAGCTTAATTGAAAATCTATGGCCACCTTAAATGCAAGACGGCCGCTTAAAACCTATATCGAAAGGATGGACATTAGAGTGGGTCGAAAAAACTTTTTTTTAAAAAAATTGAAATTGGGTAGTGCGCAAAAGTTGCTACCCGTGGCAGAGCCTTCGCACAAAAAAAATTGAGATTTTTCGGATCACCCCCTACCCTGCCGCATCCGCCTTAAAAATTTAAGATTTTGGTAAAACGGCAACCCGCTCAACTATATAGAAACGTCGATTCTGGCGGCTTCTCTCTGTCAATAATAGAAGGCAAGAAATGGTCAGAGCATAAATATAGTCTCATTGACATTAGGAACTATTTTTAGAGTACCCTAAATGTATAAATAGTGAGTTAGAAAAGACACATTCCTAATGATATGATGCCTATTGCCTATGAACAAAGAAGTAATTGTTGAACTCACATTTACTGCAGATTAGTACAGTGATTTGTCGCAACTGTATGGGTCACACGTACTACGGAGATCACAGGTTCACCAAAACCTTCAAGCAAGCCGAAATGTTTTTCTTTTGCTGTCTTTTTGTTTTAAGGTGGTGAAATTAACAGAAAACCGCACAGGAAAAAAACTTAAATAAAGAAGTTCAGCTCCTTGTTTGCTGCCTGCATACAAACGAATTACCGTGAAAACATCTTAGGAATACCTTGGATGGTGTAACAACAGGGCCAAACACCTTCTCGGAATCAATATGTGCGCATTTAGAAGGCTAACCCAATTACAGTAGCATGAGTAACGGAGAGGCAGAAAACATCAGATCTCAGTACTGACCAGAAATATCTATTCGAAATCTGCCCTGTTGTGTCATCAGGAATATGCCCCTCAGATCTAGCCAGTAATAAACCAGGTCCCGTAGTGCAGTCACGATGGCTAACATTTACTTACAGATACTACGACTTTACGTCAGCACTCTCAACCCAAGCATCAATCTTAAACTTCTAGCAGAATATGTCAATCGTGTCTACCTACTGGTATGGTTTCTAATTCATCAACAGCCTTTATGCACAGAAGGAACCAAATATCTATGGAATATCATCTGCTTCTCAAAGCTTTACCCATGGATATAATAAAAATAGTACACACTTTCATGCAAACAAATGGATTTCTTTGCGCATCCCGCAAATTTGCTTCTAGTCATGATTTCTGACCCCAGCAATGAAATAACCGCAGTAGCTCGGAGACGGACCTAGAAAACTCGTGCAAAGATACAGAAATGCCCGAAAAAGATTCGTGAATTTGTTGTTCCCCGGTTAAGATTTGAAGCGGTCTATTATCACGAAATAATCGACTGATTTGCGACCGATGTAACAGTCTCTCTCATTACCAGAACGTTATCAGATGCAGAAATAAAGGACAGTATTCGTACCTGCGCGATGGTAGACTAATCTGCAGTGACTTTTTCTTGCCATATGCAATTCGTCGATCGAACTATAAAATTAGTGACAGTAGCAGCACCCAAAGCCTATGATTTGAAAAATAGAGATATGATAATTAAGGTGACACTGTAATCGAGAAAACGAATGCCCAAATTTGAATCGAAGAAGGACTTAACCCTGAAAATTACAACTAAAACCTGTATTGATAGACAGAGACACATCTAGTTACGGTGGGCGTAGCTCGCAGTGTACCCACGTCCTCGTCGTGAGCTCTGGGTTGCTTTGCGTTGGTCTCGAACGCAAAATAAGCAGAGAGCTGTACATTTAGTGTATTCTAAAAACAGTTCATAATGCCAAGGAGACTAAGTTTATGCTCTGAACATTTCTTGCCTGTTATTGTAGACAGACAGAAGCCGCTAAAGTAGACGTTTCTGTAAAGTTGAGCGGGTTGCCGTTTTACCAAAATCTTAAATTTTCCAGGCGGATGCAACAGGGTAAGAGGTGGTCCAAAAAATCTCAATTTTTTTTTGTGCAAAATCTCTGCAACGGGTAGCAACTTTTGCGCACAACCTATTTTCCAATTTTAAAAAAAGTTTTTTTTCGACCCACCCTAATGGGCATACCAAATTGCTGAAGCTAGGAGAACGAAATTTGGCATGAATGTTGATCATTAGGTGACGAAAAGATGTGAAATGTTCAAAAACGCGACTATATATCGAACGCATGTCCAGCTCAAAGCACTGGAGTTGGAGAAGCGAAATGTGGTATTTATGTTTATAGTCAATAGTAAATATCCACAAAATATCAAAGAGTAACATCTGTAATCCAATATGGCTGCCAGCGTGAAGAATGAATTTGTATATAAATATGCTATTTCTTGGAATATTGTGACAAAACAACAAAGTTTGCGCAACTCGATGTACTGAAATGATTTACACGTGGTTTGGTACTGCTCGTCAATCTTGTAAATGATTTTTTTTTTGTACATTTGGTATTGCTTGAAAAATGGCGATCAAACCAACGAATGGCATACAAATGTAACCATCACGAATACCTTACAATAGAGCCCCCAACCTGACTTGTGCCGCAAGTCCTTTATGTATGAACTACGTATGACAAAATTAAAAAAATACCCAAAGGTATTCAACTTTTGTTTAGCATACGAATAGGAAGTCAGAGTTGTGTGTTCATCGCATATTCGTTATATTCACGTAAATGATATCGAGAAAACCATGCATTAGGAACAAAACATATATATTTTGTTACGGAATGAAATAATAGTTGAAGTGAATCGAAATTCGATTGTTCTTTAGTCTTCCTATTCTTTCTAAATACATAATAGAGAAAAATAGAGATTTAGATTTGTATTGTTATGAATGACATAGGTTTTAAACGGCCATCTTAGATTCAAGGTGGCCATATATTTTCAATTAAGTTTTTGTTTATATTTTGACCTGCCGCCATTTTGCAAAGGGTTGTCGTAGAAAGTCGAGACTTGCTCCATCCTCTTTCATTTAACAACAGCTTTCAAATGACGTGTCACTTAACCCCTCTTGCCATTTGAAACTTTTTAGCTGGACCCCACCTGAGACCCAGTGGAGGCCGTAGATCAAGACGTTTTAAATTAAATCGTTGTACTTTGATAATAATAATGCTACACTTCCTTTCCTGTTTCCACATTGTCTCACCGTTTCCGATTTATAGGGGGTGATCATGAGCTTTTCAATTAAGTTTTGGTTTACATTTTGAAAAATGAAATGAAATCTTTAAGTTTTACGTCCCACGGTTATGCCGGTTAGACTAAAGGAGACGGTGACGAGAAATGAATGAGGTGGTGGAATGAAGAAAGTGGGAGGAAACGGGAGAACCCTGAGAAAACCCACGAGCACGGTGTTTGTCCACCACAAAGTCCACACGGCGCGAGCTGGGATCGAACCAGGGATCCCAAGCACCGGAGGTGAACGCTCTATCACTGAGCCACCGCGCCCCCTGTTTACATTTTGACCTGCCGCCATTTTGCACAGGGTTATCGTAGAGTCGAAACTTGCTCCATTTTCTTTCATTTGACAACAGCTTTCAAACGATGTGCTGCTTAACCCCCCTTGCCATTTGAAAATTTTGAGTTGGACCTGTCTGAGACTCTGAGGTGGAACCTGGGGCAAACATTTTTAACCCAAAAAGTGTGTCCTTGAAAATGATATACCTGTTCGCCGAGCTTTCCATTTACCCAACCGTTTCCGAAAAAATGACTCGGTTCAAACTATTCTGCCAACTTTGTAGCTTTTGCATTGCAAAATATGTTGTAACTCACAATATTTCGTCCGGTGACACCTATAACTTTGGGAATCGTCTAGTTATAATATATCAAATGCAAACACAATTGTCTCGTTCGGATCTCAGCGGAGCCACTTCATGATCCTCCCTTGTTAGCACACTGCCCTCTGTCAATTCCCGGCAACACCGAGTGAATAAATAACGAAGAGCAACAGATGCGGCGTCGGCCCTATCACATCCTGGGCAACACAGAATGAAATGTATAACAAAGAGCAAATCTCTGAAAAATATTTTCATAATGAAGAGCAATACCTTTGACACTGACTCTGATAATTTCCTGGAAACTCTTTCGACGATACCAACCGTATCAAAAATAAAGAAATGAGTGACATAAATAACGATTAGTTGCCTTTGTTAATTCCTCAACCACCTGACACGACCCTTCTTGTCTGAACTTGTGCTACATATCATCGATGTACCATATATGGACATGATTTTATACAGGATGTTCACTTATTGTGTAGCCAAGATAAACTAATGAAATTTTCCACCACCTAAACAATAAAAAACCTTCACCTAAACTTTGAAACAACACGTTTTATGCCTTTTTCTTGTTTAGGTGTGAGGATTTCACCAGTGGATTTTGGCTACATAATAAATGAACACCTTGTATATTAGTATAGATTGGTAAATAGATTTGACTGCGAAATACATTCTACTGTGGCAGCAACCCACATATCAGTAGGACAATGTGTGCTGCATGATATATAGGAGTTGCACATTGTTAAAGTGTGTAAATCATGATCCCCTAAATTCCCCTCTTAGTATAAAATATTTTTTTAAAAAATAGCTTCGTATTGGAATAGACCTGGTGAAGATCTATGTGTATACAAAATTTAGCTCCCCTGGGTGTCTCTTTCCTACGCGAAAATGTCAAACACACAAACAAAACTTATTTTATATATTAGTAGATCACTGATCCTTTGAATTGTTCGAAGGTAACTCACATTTTTTTTTAAATACAGGGGATTTTCACTTTTTTTTAAAAAAAAAGGATTTAATTTTTTAAAAAAATACAAAACCTTATTGAAGGCACTTGAAAATGACATAAAGACATTTTACATCAGTGTAATTTGACAATTTCAGGAGGATTAAATAATCCCCTTTTAGAAAGCCTTGCTCTGCAACTACTTCATTTCGTTTCTATACAGTTAAATTTTTGAATATAGTGAAAGTATATACTGTATATACTGTATATATATACTGTATATATATATATACAGTACAACCCCTCAAATCCGAACTAATTGGGGCTGAAGCCTGTTCGGATTTCGGGGAGTTCGGATTACCCGGGAAATAATATTACGTACTTATTTCGTCACTGAATTGATGGTAAAACAACGACTGAGGTTAGACAGGGTGGCCCAGTGGTCGAAAGGGCAGTGACCTTGACTGGCGGGTGTACACTCATGTGCAAAATGATTGGAACAACACCCGTCAGCCACTCCAAACGACGTGATGTTCATGCGACGCTGGCTTGGAATTGCCTCCGCGGGAAGATTTTCTAATCTTCGACAGTTAAATATATTAATATACTATAAAACAGTTAAATATACTAATATATAAAATAAGTTTTGTTTGTGTGTTTGACATTTTCGCGTAGGAAAGAGACACCCAGGGGAGCTAAATTTTGTATACACACAGATCTTCACCAGGTCTATTCGAATACGAAGCTATTTTTTTAAAAAAAAATATTTTATACTAAGAGGGGAATTTAGGGGATCATGATTTACACACTGTAACAATGTGCAACTCCTATATATCATGCAGCACACATTGTCCTACTGATATGTGGGTTGCTGCCACAGTAGAATGTATTTCGCAGTCAAATCTATTTACCAATCTATACTAATATACAAGGTGTTCATTTATTATGTAGCCAAAATCCACTGGTGAAATCCTCACACCTAAACAAGAAAAAGGCATAAAACGTGTTGTTTCAAAGTTTAGGTGAAGGTTTTTTATTGTTTAGGTGGTGGAAAATTTCATTAGTTTATCTTGGCTACACAATAAGTGAACATCCTGTATAAAATCATGTCCATATATGGTACATCGATGATATGTAGCACAAGTTCAGACAAGAAGGGTCGTGTCAGGTGGTTGAGGAATTAACAAAGGCAACTAATCGTTATTTATGTCACTCATTTCTTTATTTTTGATACGGTTGGTATCGTCGAAAGAGTTTCCAGGAAATTATCAGAGTCAGTGTCAAAGGTATTGCTCTTCATTATGAAAATATTTTTCAGAGATTTGCTCTTTGTTATACATTTCATTCTGTGTTGCCCAGGATGTGATAGGGCCGACGCCGCATCTGTTGCTCTTCGTTATTTATTCACTCGGTGTTGCCGGGAATTGACAGAGGGCAGTGTGCTAACAAGGAAGGATCATGAAGTGGCTCCGCTGAGATCCGAACGAGACAATTGTGTTTGCATTTGATATATTATAACTAGACGATTCCCAAAGTTATAGGTGTCACCGGACGGAATATTGTGAGTTACAACATATTTTGCAATGCAAAAGCTACAAAGTTGGCAGAATAGTTTGAACCGAGTCATTTTTTCGGAAACGGTTGGGTAAATGGAAAGCTCGGCGAACAGGTATATCATTTTCAAGGACACACTTTTTGGGTTAAAAATGTTTGCCCCAGGTTCCACCTCAGAGTCTCAGACAGGTCCAACTCAAAATTTTCAAATGGCAAGGGGGGTTAAGCAGCACATCGTTTGAAAGCTGTTGTCAAATGAAAGAAAATGGAGCAAGTTTCGACTCTACGATAACCCTGTGCAAAATGGCGGCAGGTCAAAATGTAAACAGGGGGCGCGGTGGCTCAGTGATAGAGCGTTCACCTCCGGTGCTTGGGATCCCTGGTTCGATCCCAGCTCGCGCCGTGTGGACTTTGTGGTGGACAAACACCGTGCTCGTGGGTTTTCTCAGGGTTCTCCCGTTTCCTCCCACTTTCTTCATTCCACCACCTCATTCATTTCTCGTCACCGTCTCCTTTAGTCTAACCGGCATAACCGTGGGACGTAAAACTTAAAGATTTCATTTCATTTTTCAAAATGTAAACCAAAACTTAATTGAAAAGCTCATGATCACCCCCTATAAATCGGAAACGGTGAGACAATGTGGAAACAGGAAGGGAAGTGTGGCATTATTTTCAAAGTACAACGATTTAATTTAAAACATCTTGATCTACGGCCTCCACTGGGTCTCAGGTGGGGTCCAGCTAAAAAGTTTCAAATGGCAAGAGGGGTTAAGTGACACGTCATTTGAAAGCTGTTGTTAAATGAAAGAGGATGGAGCAAGTCTCGACTTTCTACGACAACCCTTTGCAAAATGGCGGCAGGTCAAAATATAAACAAAAACTTAATTGAAAATATATGGCCACCTTGAATCTAAGATGGCCGTTTAAAACCTATGTCATTCATAACAATACAAATCTAAATCTCTATTTTTCTCTATTATGTATTTAGAAAGAATAGGAAGACTAAAGAACAATCGAATTTCGATTCACTTCAACTATTATTTCATTCCGTAACAAAATATATATGTTTTGTTCCTAATGCATGGTTTTCTCGATATCATTTACGTGAATATAACGAATATGCGATGAACACACAACTCTGACTTCCTATTCGTATGCTAAACAAAAGTTGAATACCTTTGGGTATTTTTTTAATTTTGTCATACGTAGTTCATACATAAAGGACTTGCGGCACAAGTCAGGTTGGGGGCTCTATTGTAAGGTATTCGTGATGGTTACATTTGTATGCCATTCGTTGGTTTGATCGCCATTTTTCAAGCAATACCAAATGTACAAAAAAAAAATCATTTACAAGATTGACGAGCAGTACCAAACCACGTGTAAATCATTTCAGTACATCGAGTTGCGCAAACTTTGTTGTTTTGTCACAATATTCCAAGAAATAGCATATTTATATACAAATTCATTCTTCACGCTGGCAGCCATATTGGATTACAGATGTTACTCTTTGATATTTTGTGGATATTTACTATTGACTATAAACATAAATACCACATTTCGCTTCTCCAACTCCAGTGCTTTGAGCTGGACATGCGTTCGATATATAGTCGCGTTTTTGAACATTTCACATCTTTTCGTCACCTAATGATCAACATTCATGCCAAATTTCGTTCTCCTAGCTTCAGCAATTTGGTATGCCCATTAGGGTGGGTCGAAAAAAAAACTTTTTTTAAAAAATTTGAAAATAGGTAGTGCGCAAAAGTTGCCACCCGTTGCAGAGATTTTCCACAAAAAAATTTGAGATTTTTTGGACCACCTCTTACCCTGTTGTATCCGCCTGGAAAATTTAAGATTTTGGTAAAACGGCAACCCGCTCAACTTTACAGAAACGTCTACTTTAGCGGCTTCTGTCTGTCTACAATAACAGGCAAGAAATGTTCAGAGCATAAACTTAGTCTCCTTGGCATTATGAACTGTTTTTAGAATACACTAAATGTACAGCTCTCTGCTTATTTTGCGTTCGAGACCAACGCAAAGCAACCCAGAGCTCACGACGAGGACGTGGGTACACTGCGAGCTACGCCCACCGTAACTAGATGTGTCTCTGTCTATCAATACAGGTTTTAGTTGTAATTTTCAGGGTTAAGTCCTTCTTCGATTCAAATTTGGGCATTCGTTTTCTCGATTACAGTGTCACCTTAATTATCATATCTCTATTTTTCAAATCATAGGCTTTGGGTGCTGCTACTGTCACTAATTTTATAGTTCGATCGACGAATTGCATATGACAAGAAAAAGTCACTGCAGATTAGTCTACCATCGCGCAGGTACGAATACTGTCCTTTATTTCTGCATCTGATAACGTTCTGGTAATGAGAGAGACTGTTACATCGGTCGCAAATCAGTCGATTATTTCGTGATAATAGACCGCTTCAAATCTTAACCGGGGAACAACAAATTCACGAATCTTTTTCGGGCATTTCTGTATCTTTGCACGAGTTTTCTAGGTCCGTCTCCGAGCTACTGCGGTTATTTCACTGCTGGGGTCAGAAATCATGACTAGAAGCAAATTTGCGGGATGCGCAAAGAAATCCATTTGTTTGCATGAAAGTGTGTACTATTTTTATTATATCCATGGGTAAAGCTTTGAGAAGCAGATGATATTCCATAGATATTTGGTTCCTTCTGTGCATAAAGGCTGTTGATGAATTAGAAACCATACCAGTAGGTAGACACGATTGACATATTCTGCTAGAAGTTTAAGATTGATGCTTGGGTTGAGAGTGCTGACGTAAAGTCGTAGTATCTGTAAGCAAATGTTAGCCACCGTGACTGCACTACGGGACCTGGTTTATTACTGGCTAGATCTGAGGGGCATATTCCTGATGACACAACAGGGCAGATTTCGAATAGATATTTCTGGTCAGTACTGAGATCTGATGTTTTCTGCCTCTCCGTTACCCATGCTACTGTAATTGGGTTAGCCTTCTAAATGCGCACATATTGATTCCGAGAAGGTGTTTGGCCCTGTTGTTACACCATCCAAGGTATTCCTAAGATGTTTTCACGGTAATTCGTTTGTATGCAGGCAGCAAACAAGGAGCTGAACTTCTTTATTTAAGTTTTTTTCCTGTGCGGTTTTCTGTTAATTTCACCACCTTAAAACAAAAAGACAGCAAAAGAAAAACATTTCGGCTTGCTTGAAGGTTTTGGTGAACCTGTGATCTCCGTAGTACGTGTGACCCATACAGTTGCGACAAATCACTGTACTAATCTGCAGTAAATGTGAGTTCAACAATTACTTCTTTGTTCATAGGCAATAGGCATCATATCATTAGGAATGTGTCTTTTCTAACTCACTATTTATACATTTAGGGTACTCTAAAAATAGTTCCTAATGTCAATGAGACTATATTTATGCTCTGACCATTTCTTGCCTTCTATTATTGACAGAGAGAAGCCGCCAGAATCGACGTTTCTATATAGTTGAGCGGGTTGCCGTTTTACCAAAATCTTAAATTTTTAAGGCGGATGCGGCAGGGTAGGGGGTGATCCGAAAAATCCGAATTTTTTTGTGCGAAGGCTCTGCCACGGGTAGCAACTTTCGCGCACTACCCAATTTCAAATTTTTTTAAAAAAGTTTTTTCGACCCACTCTAATGTCCATCCTTTCGATATAGGTTTTAAGCGGCCGTCTTGCATTTAAGGTGGCCATAGATTTTCAATTAAGCTTTTGTTTACATTTTGACCCGCCGCTATTTTGCACAGGGTTGTCGTAGAAAGTCGAGACTTGCTCCATCTTCTTTTATTTAACAACAGCTTTCAAACGATGTGTTACTTAACCCCTCGTGCCATTTGAAACTTTTTAGTTGGACCCCACCTGGGACCCTGTAGGGATCCTGAGACAAGATGTTTTAACTTAAATCGTTGCACTTTGAAAATAATGCCACACTTCCTTTCCTGTTTCCACATTTGTCTCACAGTTTCCGATTTATAGGGGTGGCCATGGACTTTTCAATTAAGTTTTTGTTTACATTTTGACTCACTGCCGTTTTGCACATGGTTGGCGTAGAGAGTCGAGACTTGCTCATTTTTCTTTCATTTGACAACAGCTTTCAAACAATGTGCTACTTAACCCTCCATGCCATTTGAAAATTTTAAGTTTGACCCCGTCTGGGACCTTGCGGGGGACCCTGGGACAAAGATTTTTACCCCACAACGTGTGTCCTTTAGAATGGTGGGATACCTGTTCGCCGGGTTTTGCATTTACCCAACCGTTTCCGAACCAATGACTCGCTTCAAACTATTCTGCCAGCTTTGTAGCTTTTACATTACAAAATATGTTGAAACTCATGATATTCCGTCCGGTGATACCTATAACTTTGGGATTCGTCTAGTTATAATATATCAAATACAAACACAATTGTCTCGTTCGGATCTCAGCAGAGCTACTTCATGGCTCTCCGTTGTAAGATGTTCTTGCTCTCTTTTCAGCCAGGTTCTGAATTAAAAACCGGCAAGTAATCTATAATAAGTTATTCTATATTTCTTAGACTGTGACTATTGCAGTTCAACATCTTTGCAGCAGCGAGGCTATATGAGACATGGATCTACAGCTTAACATGGAATCCGAACCACACGAGCTCCCACCGGATATTTGTTTCTTAAAAAAATATTGTAATAATTGTATACATTGTAAAGAAAAAGTTAGATCTTTATGCGCGTATGTCTGATGAGTTACTGCATTTGTTTCGTAGACTGACTGCTGTACTGTTTATGTAATGTTATTGGTCGAAGGGAGTATTGGGAGGGAAGATATGAATAGTTTTCTGCGTTACTTCACAGGGTTGCGAAAATATAAGAGCAGTAAAAGTCAGAATATATTATTCATTTCTCATTGGAAACAACAGAATAATTGTCACATAAAATAATTTGGTCCGATATCACTGTAGATCAACTATATAGAAGAGAAAGTCGACAGTGTAGACGTATTAATATTAGCACATTTGAAAATATTCTTTAACGTTCTTCTTAACGTTTAATGTTTAAACTTCTTTTTCCAAATAGGAAAATTATGTTACCATGCATCTGAATGATTGATCCCATGTTCAATACTGTTACATATTCAACGCAAATCGACTTAAAGTATATGCAGGACTGCTCTCACACAAAGTTTGTTACGTTCAACTTATCTCTTTTGTTTTCTTCAAAAACTTACGCACAAGCAAGAAATTTCACGTAAAAGCAGTCCTTCTGGCAACACTTAGTTCGCAATTTTGCCACCTGCATAAATATGTCAAACGTGTAATACACTCAGAAACAATGCAAATATGCATATAGTTCTGAAATTTGGGCGGGGGAGGGGGAAGACCGGAACCCACTTCGCCCTTTAATTGGTGAACCTATGTGAAACTAAGCCGAAGCCTTTGCTTTACAGGTGTGTAGATAAATAGTACGGTTTGTTTACCTAAACCTACACACCTTGAATGATAAAAATAGTGAAATATTACTACAATAATCATTTTTAATTTTGTCTTCAATCAATGTGTACGTAGGTATTTTCGATTGGTTTAGCCCAGGGTTGTCCAAGCATTTTAGCCTAAGGACTACACTGACTTTTCTACTAAGTCCTAAGATCTAGCTAACTCATAATATCTACATACTGTAGTCCCAGCGCCATCGTATGGGGATCGGCGGAATTAAACAAAACTTCAAGATTATGCTTGGTTAGTCGAAGTATACAGATGTTATTCGCGGGCCGGTGTTGGCCCACGGGCTGTAGTTTGGTGACTGACAACTTTAATGTACATGCTATGTGCTCTTAGGAAAGAGATGGTAATTTTTTGCGAGTCGAAGGGGTGATTATTTTAAATCGAGTGTTGACTAGTGGCGTAGCGTTAGGAAACGCCGATCTTCGGTATCCCCTAGTCACAAAAAAAGTGCGTATTTCGTTATGTATATAAATTATTTGGTTATACTTAACTTATCGCAACTATTTGCACCGAAATTTCCTCTTTCTTATGTCAGGGTATCTCGCATCACCTGGACAAGCGGAAGCACTGCACCTACGAATCGTTCGCGTGCATGTTTTCTTTCTTTCACTTGTTGTGTGCCAGGTTCTTTGGGTGTCCAAGAGCTGCTACATGTTTTGGGACTTCTTGTATAAGTTTTCTGCTACAATTAGAATGGACATGTCCAAACTCTTGTTTTCCTACCCGGCCTCATCCCTTGCAACCAAGGATGTTATAAAATAGAGGATCTGCCCGTATGTATCTTCGTCCTATTAAATCAATGAAGACAAAAAAAAAAAAAAAACCGCATCGGCACGTCTGATTGGCTGCTCTCGTTTCCGCCATCGTCTGATTGGCTGCTTTCGTTTCCGCTATGATTGTTGGCTCAAAACATTGTGATCTTATTGGGCAGAGTGGGCAGAGTAGGGGTGGCGAAACTGTGACGTAAGGCTTCAAGATTTTGTTGTAAGGGCAGATCCTCTATTTTATAACATCCTTGCTTGTAACCTTTGGTTTGCCTTCGATGTCGATAGAAGCTGACTTATTTCAGTTTTACCGATCTATGATTTTGGGCGGAACTGAAATTATTTGTCCAAAACCTAAGAACAATATTGGCAAGAAAGCAGAAATGACCAGTTCAACGCCTCTCTGAAGCGCGCTCCCTATAACTATAAATTATAGTAAAAAAGTAATTTTACGTTATATTGCAAAGTAATTAAGGATGATAATATCAATATCAATTGCAAATGCCCTCGTGTATTATGTTTGTGCTTTTGAATAGCAACACTGATCGTAGCAAGACAAGGATGGATGGTGCATATATAATTCTGTATATTTTGTGATTGTGTTACGTTTCCCATGTGAAGTGAATTGTTTTGTTGCTTTAGTATAATGTAAAGTATACGATTAGGTTACAATGTTCTGCTTCATAATCTTATTTCTGTGTAAATATTTTACTAGATGTTGACAGCACCAATGGTAACAAACCCGGATAATGATTTCAGGAAGAGACCAAGAGAATTTCCTCCAGCTCAGGACCATATCTTCGATCATGCTCAGTATTTTTGCAGCACTTTTCACGTTACAGACTTATCAAATTCGTTTTCTACCGCGGTGAAAATCTGAAATCATTCACTATCAAATAGAAACTTGATGAAATTTCGAGAAACGCTTCTCTGAAATGCAGACGACCTATCCCCAAACCTTTCCATAAAACGACAGCGCTAGTAATCACTCACAACATTTTAGTCTTCGTGATATGTTTTCTTGGATTTCTGGGTCCTAAGAAATAAAATGTTCTTTTTCGCCTGCATTATGTTTGGAACAAACAAAAGAGCCAGATTGGTTTGAGGTGGTGTTTCTGATTTTGGTATTTTTATGAAGAAAACTGTAAAAAAAAATTAATAAAATAAAATAAAAAAAGACCATCAAAACAACATTTCTACATAATAAGCCTTCGTTTCACTTGTTAGGAAAAACTCATCTTCCTCTGTGTTTAAAGATTTTCTCCGAATGTTCAAAATGACTTAGCAGAAATAATAACCACTATCCTTAAAAGATATATTAAATCTGAAATTCAGGACTGTTAATTTATATCAAATCAAATTGATGGAATCTTAGGTGTCTCATGGCAAAGTCAGATAAACACAATATATTGCGTTATTATGTAAAATAAGATAGGTTTATAGATTAGCGCTCACCAGTAATGCGATGTGTCCCTGGTTCGATTCCAGGGTACTTGAGTTTGTACACAACATGTTTACTCCGTAGCTGTTATGTTTTACAGCAAATCGCAATCAGTATTCTCTCTTCATTAGATATTATCACACGCAGCAGCATATGCAGAATCATATCAAATAGGCTCCCAAATTTATACTGTTGCAGGATTTTTGTATACGAAGGGGCGGGTTAAAACCTGGAAACCACCTTTGCGTACACCACTGGCCCACTTAATTGTGCACATGAACTCCCCAGTGGTTATATGGTTAGCATATTCACCATCGGCGCGGGAGAACCAAGTTCGATTCTCGTTGGGAGTTCATATAGTTCGGATGCCATTTTAAGTTGAAGCTCAACATCTCAAATAGCCTCGGTGCTGAACGGTACGCTGAACTCCAATCAACCGTCCTTTTATGACATGGAACAAAATTAATTTTAAATGGTAAACTTCTGAACATTTGTAAATAGAATAATAGGGGAGAAAGAGAAAGTAGGTCTAAACCAGTTAAGAATGCTCCAAGAGCATTGCCAGAAGGAACTTAAAAAGAATGGAGAGATGTAGCGGGAAAGATAACTCTGATTGTTCCTACATGTAAAAGTAAATCTTCGTATCCGCGCCTTCTTCTCTTGCAAAAATTCGCAAAATATCATCTCTCTATGACTTACTGTTCCCGAAATATGACTCCTTAAATCTTCCGAAATTCGAATTTTTTTGGACAATATCTGAGGAACGGTGGCCAGTGGCCATCGCTTACTGTTCGGCATCAAATTGTTCACCATCTTCTTAGGTATTGATCAACACCAATATCATCTCTCTATAACTTACTCTTCCCGAGATACGGCTCCTTAAATCTACAGAAATCTGCCATTTTTTGGCTAATATCTCGGGAATGATAAGAGTGACGCGAAAAATTCCAGTACTTTCTCAGATAGTATTTGATGCTTTACTGAATGGAGGGCTCAAAATTGGAAAAAAAAAAAAAAAACGCAAATAACACACACACACAGACAGACATAGAGAATTCAGTATTAAACTTTTTTAAGTTGCTGAAAACATTAGAAGAACCTAAAATGACTTAAAACGTCATTTTATTCAGAGTTTAAAATTCCGGAATTTATATCCCTATATATAGCCTTGTTTTGCTAATTGCAGTAGTATTGTCACACTTTGGCAAATTCGCGCTGGGCTGCTGATATTGAGACATGAGAATATTTTATGTTCAATTTCTTTCATATCATTTTCTGATGTACGGCATTGAGTGTTATTAAGTCGAGTTATAGCTGTAAAGATCTATGATATGAAGATGATTTACAAAATAAGCATAATTTAACTGATTTCTTTGTTGCTGTGCCTTGAAGTTTGATAAGTCCAAGGTTACTTAATATCTTATAGTATAATTTACATGAATGTTCACATTACTTGTTTATTTATCATTTAATGTATTATTCTAATTTCAGATATCAATATTGCTTTATTATATTGTGATATGGCACACAAATTGATAACCGACAGAGACATAAAAGATGATTTGGCATCTCAGCTTACAGAACCACAACCTAAGGGCGCCAGGAGAAAAATCTTTACATCGCAACAAACACACCATAAGAGACATAATTTATCCTCTGCTGTAACTTCCAGTGACGTATCGAAAATAAGTGTGGAAAATGAGCGAGAGAGAAAACCTCGTAAAAGTGATCGTAGGGACTCAACTCGATCATCATCGAGAACAGAGTGCAGTGATGCCAATTGTCGAAGTGATAGCAACAAGAATTATCGGAAACGAGGCAAGAAGTCTCATCAACTACCAAAAACTATGATCAGTTTTGATTATAATGGATTAGAGAAGTTGAGTACATATCCAAATTATGATCTCGTTCCTATATTGATTGCAAGAAATAAGGAATTTGTAGAACTACTGAAAAGCAATTTAACAAAAGATAAATTGATCCTTATTATAAGAATTCTGGGGAAAGTCTGCGAAAGTGATTTCAAGGTGCACAAAGTTGGAGTTCTTTCATACGCATGCTGCAGTGAATTTCTGAGCGAGTTAAAGACATTCATATACAATATGTCAATGGAGACGAATTCACAAAGTGAATCTACTCATATTATTTTCGATTTGCTGGAGGATACATTCAAATTTTGTCAAAGCGTATTGCAGCATCTTCCTATAACAGCTTGTGAAAGATTGGAAAGCGTGACCATAGCTTGCTGCATGGCTATTGATGCATTACAAGGGTATCAAAACATTGATATTGACAACACTATGAAGTCGAAATATCACGAATTACATGAGAATGTAAAAGAATTTAAATTTAACAGAAGGAAGGAGATAAATAAGAGCTGTAAAATGGAGTTGCTAGAAGTGCAACATCCTCCGTCCAACTTCAGAGATATAGATGTCTTTCCGTCAAAGGAAGAAATTTTATCTCGAAAACCTCCTTTCATAAGACCTAACATTGTAAAGGGAGCATATTCAGATGTAGACCACTACTTGGATGTGCAATTTCGTCTGCTTCGTGAAGATTTTGTAGGCCCTTTACGGGAAGGAATTCAAGAACAAATGGCATTATCTTCTTTCAATATGAATCAAGGACGTGTTCAGTCCGTTAGAATATATAAAAGCGTAAAATTTCTTGCATTAAGTGTTGCGAATAACAGGATTGGCTACATAGTTCTGTTTGATCCCAAAAAGAGATTGAAAAATATAGAATGGGAGAATTCAAAAAGGCTGAAATATGGATCTCTTGTATGTTTCACAAACGATGACTTTCGGACTATTCTTTTTGGCATTGTTATCGGAAGAGATCCCGTTAAAGAATATCTTTCAAGGGGTAAAATAGTTATTGAACTTTGTGGATCAGTGAGTGACAAGTCTTTGTTGCAAAGTGAATACATGATGATTGAATCAGAAGTGTTTTTTGAACCTTACAAACAGGTATTAACTGCTCTTCAGAGAATAAAAACTCTTGAATTTCCTATGGAGCGTTATATTGTTAAGGTTGAATGTAACCCACTACCACCTTTGTATTTGAGAGATGAATCCGTTTCAGAGTATGTAATTAATGACTCTGTTATCTCAGTTTTGGACATCGCCAAGTGGCCGAGCGCTGAACAGCTAGAGTTAGATGATTCGCAGTATGCAGCGTTTCAATCAGCTCTAACAAAAGAAATCGCCATAATTCAAGGACCACCCGGAACAGGGAAAACGTACATAGGTTATAAGATTGGTGAAGTGCTGTTGGAAAACATTTCAAAATGGGAGGGCAAATATTATCCAATTTTAATTGTTTGTTACACGAATCACGCATTAGATCAGTTTTTAACAGGGTTGACTGCTTTTACAAACAAATTGATCCGTGTTGGTGGGAGGAGTCGAAACGAAAGTTTGTATCAATTCAATTTGAACTTAAAAAGAAAGAATTTTGATTTCAAGGAAGAACATTTATCTATGAAAAGACACATAAAAAATTCCTTGGTTGATTGTATGGCCAATATTAAAGCTTTCCAAAATGATCTTCAAAATATTGAAGAAAGTAATGGCATCATATCGCTGTCAACCCTAGAGCATTTGGGAGTAATTAGCACTGATCACTTGAACTGTCTGAAGAGGAAAGATAAATTTGGCCTAGTTGATTGGTTGTACAATCCAGATGACGAACTTGAAGAACAACCAATAGAAGTGGAGTCAGCTAAAGACATAGAACCAGACGGAGATCAACAAGAGACGAAAGAAACGGAGTCGGACGGATGTGAAGGAGAATCCACAATCCCTGAAGAACACCTTGTTAGTGATGATGAAGATGTGATCGATACAGATCCAGACAGGCAGATAACAGAGAGTGCATTTGATCTAGAGTTTCAAGAAAAAATTAATTGCGAATATCAAAGCAGGACAACAGTGGAATACGACCTTACTCTGTATGCATTGCAAGAAGGAGTTCATAAAACGAACGAAGTCTTAATGTCAAAACGTGCTGAAGAGATGAAAGAGGAGAAGTGCATAGAAGACTGGTGGACCTTGGAAGCAAAACTGAATAATTTGCTTCACGAATACAAATACTTCCAACAGAAAATAGCAACGAACCATGTGCAAGTGCCTCAACATAATGCAAATCAAATACAGAAAAAAGACAACTTGTGGAAATGGGAATACCAACAAAGATGGGAATTATACTGGTACTGGGTCAGGAAATTGGTAAAAGTGCTACAAGAGAAATTAAGAGATGAGGAAGTTAGTTATCAAAAATTATATAACGACTGGAAGGAAGTTGAAGCAATAGAGGATTTTCTAGTTTTAAAAGAAAGCCACATCATTGGAATGACAACTACTGGGGCCGCTAAACACCAAATACTATTGAAAGTTCTTCAGCCAAAGATAGGTATGTATCACCCGATATATATTTCTGTGCTCAAAATTTCGAAAGATGCGTTAGCGAAATTACAAGAGTGCTCACATTTAGTTCTTAAGTTGCGTATGTTTGGTGCCAGGTTGTCAAGATAATATCCCATTTTGTATTTCACCCTATACTCTTTCGTTATAATTAGCTTTCATTAATCATGTCTCGTTACATTACATCGCATAATCGTTAGGCGTTCAAGTTTTTTTTTTATATATATATATTCTTGTCTCGAAATATTTTCAGATTTGTAGTGAGGGTATATACGAAAACATTAAAACACAATAACACACTGAGCAAGGCTATGCGATATGTAAAATAATAATAATAATAATAATAATAAATAAAAATAAAAAATAAATCACGTAACAGTTATTGTGTTAAAACTGTTAGTTTTTTTTTTTTTTTTTTAACATATTATCACAGCTTTGCTCAGCGTGTTACCGTGTTTTAGTGCAATATGGAAACAAGGCCTGATAGAAGAGTTATACGAAAGCATTGTGTGGTTTGATAATAATGCATTGGTGTACAAAACTTAAAGACGAGATAGATAAAGGAACAAAATATTGCGTAGTTGGTGGAAATGAACAAAAGCCCAGAAACATGTTGCCAGAGGTCTCTTACACGTGTACACTGAGCACGATGTTGCAGGACGTGACGCCAACGTGACCGTAACGCCCAAATACTTCTGTTTCCCCCCTAACACGAGGCATTTGATTAAAAGCGACGATATAGTGTGTGTCAGTCAGGGATCTGTTAAGGTGCATTATGGTGATGTTACAACATAATGGCCCGGAGACAACATTTAGATGACCAGTGGCGCAACTACGTTTTATGGGCAAGAGAATACCCAGGGCCCCCTGCCCTAATAACACTTTTTGTGGAATGATAAATACCATAATAAATAACCATACTTTCCTGTATCTGTGAATAATGAGTTAAATGCATGCAACGACTAGGCCTAAATATTCTTAAATGGAAACCACTTTGTTATACATATAATTTATTTAATAAGGTTCACAATAGAAGATAGACTTACTTCTTTGCAGTCAGTGACGTCAGTCTTCATGAAGAGTAGCAGGAATTAATTGAATGGTTTCCTTCTTGCTTTCCTGTCAGTAAAATCCTTTATTAACTCCCGTACATCCATTTTTTTCAGCTTCGCCCGGATTTATTGAGAGCAGTACTAGGTTACTTAAGCTATTTTGGCCCATTGTGCTTCTCACATAGTTTTATATGAATTTGAAGTTTGGGAACGACCTCTCCGCAGAACTGACAGAGACTGACAGCGTCAAAATCAACAAATACGCGGTAATAAGCTCTGAAAAGCTAGACAACAATGACTTATATTTCACAATTAAAAACCTTGTAGGTCACATACAGAATTCTGAACACTTATTTCAGATTTCAGCTGTTTCACAAAGCAAATTACTTCCATCGGAAACGAAAAACCAATATCACAACTGTAAGTTGTTTGAAGTATCTGTGCCCTTCTTAGAATTTCATCATCAGTGAGGTGAATTATATTGGCAGGAAAAATTTGAATACTGTATCACACAAAGATGTAAAACGACAATGGAACTCTGAATTTTGTATGTCAAATAGTTTAATATAGATGTTAATTCTAAACTTTGATTCAATATTTCCAGCCAAAGAAAAATATATAGCCTATAAAAGCTGACCGAACCGACTTTCCGTCCTTTTGTTCGCGGTGCTTGACCTACACGTCAAGCCTTCCAAAGATAGCCGAAATAAGGGAAGGGTGGAAAAGCATTGCTGACTAATACAAAACTGAAAAGCATGTTGATTCGACCTATTTGGGGGCTAGGGTGAAGGGCCCCTTTGGAAGTGTTGGGCCCTCCCTCAAAGCGGGGTTTCGCGCCATTGTAGTTACGCCACTGTAGATTACTTCATACAAGGAAAAATCATCATAAAACTTGAAGAAGAACTAGGTGTAATGAGTGTAGCTCAAGGGTTTGGTATTACCACAGCATTGTTTTATATGGTTGGAGAGTGTTGCGAACCACAGGGAATGCTGTGCAAAGAAGATGAACTACACCAGAGGACGACCACTACAGTGTACAACAGAAAAGGAGGGAGCGACGACAAGCAGCTGTACAATTGCAGACACATTGAACACGACTACAAGACACCTAATCTCACCTTTTACAGTGGTACGTTGACTGCATGGGGGATGTCTCTTTGCCCGACTGCTATTATGTTGCGTTTCGTCCATATCCGCACATCGGCGGCACCGTTTGCAGGGTGCGAAGAACGAACTTAGGTAATTTCGCCACCGGAATTTTCGTCACCAAAATATTAGCATGTAGGTTATTTCGTCACCGGAATTTTTTACATAGTAATTTTGTCACCTATAATTTGTCACCAAAATATTGATATAGGAAATTTTGTCATGGTCATTTTTTGACCTTTGTTGGACTAAGTAGAGACAAAGTAAACGACCAAAACAGCTAACCTTATCTTAAACTTGGAAAACAATTCAGTTGGTGCTCGACTCTGGAAAACCGAAGTTTTGGATACGAGACGTAAGAACAAACAGCAGTAAAGGAACATAATGTCAGCTTCAGCAAATGTTAAAAGCACAGGGAAAATGGACCGCTAATGAATTTATATATCACTATTTACAAATATTAAGTAAGCAAACATTTTTTATAACATTTAGTTCCAGTGTTATACGTTATGCACAAAGACTAGAGCCGTTTCTACAAAATCTGAAACACTCTTCTAGTTTTCTTTTTTTATTCTACTATGTTGTAGCGCAGTTGAAACCGTTGCTTCAACCGTTAAGTACTATGAAAATAGTCCAGAAGATCCAGCTTTTCCTCCGAAGCCTCTTGTATTACTGATGCACACCTGCTACGGGAAGAAATGCAAATCCGTTCATTTTCTCGCAAAATAGACGAAAATTTTCATTGCTCTTGTACCGTTCTGTGAATCCAAGCTCTTGGACCTTCCTCCACGTTGAGTGAGTCAGATGAAAAAAAGCAACACTGCGCACGAGTTGTTTCCAAAAGTTTCTTTTACAGCCTGCATTTCCGCTATCTCGAAATCCATAACCACAGTTACAGGGTCCGCATATTCACTAAATTCACTGCACGAAACAGTTTTTCATATGAATTTTGTGTCTTGCTCTGCATTAGGGCGTACCGTACTGCTCAAATACCATAACATATAGTTTTTTTTTTTTTTTTTTTTTTTTTTTTTTTTTTTTTTTTTTTTTAGGAGCCATTGAAAAGTTTCAGTCCACCATCCATGTTTCATTTCTTAATAGCTCCATAAGGCTATTTAAAGGAAACTTCCAGACATATTTATACGTGTTCTTCCTTTAAATAAATTTGTTTTCTCCACATATATGCAATAACAATTTGTTAATGTTTACTCAGAGTTGAAATATAATATTCTTCTTCCAATAGCTCCTAAAAACGATCACTCTTTTCACATGACTCAGTTAACGTGGAGGAAGGTCCAAGAGTTTGGGCTCAGAGAACGGTACAAGTACGATGCAAATTTTCGTCCAGTTTGCGGGAAAATGAACCAGTGGCGTAGGGAAGGGGGGGCCCAGAGGAGCCGGCCCCCCCCAAAGAGGTCCGACAATGTACTTTGGTACTTCGATGTTTGTAATTTTTTATATATTTTTATGTGTATATATTTTTTTGTTTGTAATTTTTCTATATGTACCTATAACAGCACTTGCCCCCCCCCCCCCAAACACACATTCTGGCTACGCTACTGAAATGAACGGATTGGCATATCTTCCTATATTTGTTTGCTATTTTCTGTTCTAAAATTTTGATATTGGCGAAACTTAATATTTGTAAATAGTGATACATAAACCCATTAGTTCCCCATGTTGCCTGTGCTTTCAACATTTGCTGAAGCTGGCATTATTTTCTTCTACTGGTGCTTGCTCCTGCGTCGAGTACCCGAAACTTCAATTTTGTAGAGTTCAACACCAACTGAATTAAAATAACCAAGTTTGATTAAAATAACGTAAGCTGTTTTGGTCATTTCTTTGCCTCTATTTAGTTCAAGAAAGGTGAAAAAATAACCGTGACAAAATTTCCTATATGATAATATTTCTGTGATAGAATTACTGGAAACTTTTATCTCTTGTCCCAAATATGATATCTAAAATATGTAACTCTTTATTTAACAATAATAATCTATTTTGATTATGCTGCATAGCTTTGCTTCAGTTGAAGATTAAAGAAAACAATTTCAAAAACTTTTTCGAGTTCATTCATTGTACTTGTATTATGTTCTAAAAGACACTGGTGATGAAATTATCGTGACAAAATTTTCGATGACGAAATTAGCTGTGTGGTAATATTTTGGTGACAAAATTAGCGGTGACGAAATTACCGTGACGAATTTTCCGGTGACAAAATTACCGCCGCCCGCCAAGAACAGCCTAAATCTGCTCTCATCTAAGAAGAGAATACAACCACACTTATCCTTGGTTCAGTTCTGATGAGTAGTGATTCTGGATCTGTCGAGAGGTGGGAACAGAGGCTGAGCCCAGGAACATTAAATATGGTCGTTTTGGTGTTTTATGTATTCTTGTGTGAAAAAGTATAATGTTGCACGAGCCCCGACCTTTAAAGTTTTGAATGCGATACTTTTATTGTGACTATACACCTTCCCTACGTGCGTCTTTTGAGGTGTGTAGTTGGCCCCGACTTCATTGTTATGGATGGTAATGAATGACCGGATCGAATAACGCAGATGAAGGAACTCTCTGAACAAGAGGATGGACTAACCTGCCTGTTCCGCGACTTGAATCCCATCGACCATTGAGCACGCGTGAAATGCTACAAGACATCTTACAGCATGCCCAGATGCACCAAGAACCATCCACCAGTTCTCTATACCACAATAACTCATTACAACCTTGTGAGCAGCATGGGAGCACCTTGCAAAACATGCATCGCTGTTCGTGCTGATCAAACACCATCATGAGTCGCAATAACTTCAGTGTAAGTTATTGTTTCGGTGTAAAATTGCAATTTTTGTTCTATTAATTACGTATTTCTTCCTGTTTTTTCCTGTATTATACTGTAGCATTACTTTCCATGTATGGTTTAAGTTTCATCGATCTATATGGCACTTAGAAGTGATGCAGTATACGAAAGACTGTATTTCTCACCATACACGAACACAGCACATTAATTTTCCTCCCACTTGCGGCATCTTATATCTATGAAACGATAGAGTATGGATTTTTCGACCCATGTTCACTAAATATTTTTGCTTGCTTTAAGATCCTCTACACTGTAATATCAGTGCGCCTCATCAACACCACTTTTTTCGACCACGTTGGAAGCGATAAATTGGAGTTGACTTAGTTATAGACAGCGACGTCATTTATAAGTCGTCGGGTAGGACAATTGTCTCCCTTGAATTTGATATATATTTCGTAGTAATAGAAAACATGAAACTCTGCTTATGTGTCAGTTGAAATATCCCTTTCCTCTAAGAAAACCCTGAAATGACTCTTCTGGTTATCAAATATCGGAAAGTATACGATTCACTTTTTTGTGACGTGTCATGTTATGAAATTGCTTTAGTGTCTGGAAATCTCATTTGTTGCATAAATTTGGGGTGCGAGGCATTCTGACTCACTAGTACAGTGCTTATCTCCAATGCTAGGGTTCTTCATTCAACCCCAGGCCATGTGAAAGTTAATTGTTAGGGTTGCCTGGTGTAAACCAAAGTAGTTTAACGCAGATGTTCCTTTAAAAAAAAAAAAAAAATGCGTTTAATCAAAATAATAATAATAATATGAAAGCAAAAATATCATAAACCGTGTGAACTTCAGGCGATGTTTCCTCATTATCTCAAAACTATCTAGCTCTTTTCTCATACATTACAAATCCAGGAAACTTAAATATAAATTATTTATCTTAAATGTAAATGATTTATTGAACTTGGTAGATTTGATTTAATTTTGAGTTTAGCTTCCCTTTCAGCCGCGAGGCTGTATGAGTCGCTTGAGCGTGCGCTAACCTCTTAGCCCCGAGGGTACTGATTACATTAGTCGACAAAAAAATACTTTTTCTGTGGCACACGGAAGAAAATACCTGATTCTAATGGAACTTTTCACGTAGAATTCGAATCTGCAATTAGTTTTTCTCCATCGCCCTCAGCTTTCCCGTGCCACGAGGGATTTTCTGGATTTTTTAAAACCATTTTCATATCTCTAGCTCAGGTACCCTTAGGTATATAAACACACAAATTATATTTATGTTAGCTTGATTTATACTTAGTAAGCCCTCTAAGTTTCATAAGAATCGCCTTATTCTTTCTAGAGAAATAAACATATTTATATAAAAATATGCTATGTGTACTGTTCATTTTACCATATTCATTAGTGCAGATAATATCACATACATAATATCAGATAAAATTACACGAAAAATTAACTTCCACGAAAATTACAATATAAGCATGGTTTATACCGCATTAGATTTGAAATAAAACCTTTAATAATACCGAATAGATTTTCAATGATGTATACACCGTGTCACCATTTTTTGTATGAGGGAAATTTCTGGAGGGATTTTGTTGGAAATTCCCTCCAAATAGTAGTTTATAAGATATTTTTATCTTAACTTGCTATTTGTATATAGTGATACAAAAACAGGAACTGCACTTAAACAATATTTTATCTCTAAATAAATAATACAAAAGAAGTGAGTGGTATCATCTTAATAAATGAACACTTATTTACCTTAACTAAAATGTTTTAGTTGTCGACTTTCTTCTGTGTTTGGCTTCTGGAACATCTCTTTTGAGTGTCTAACAGTAATCAGCTAGCATTTGTGAACTCCACTGTCCCTGGTATCTCTTCTGCATGGAAGAAATGTCCTGATGAAAACGTTCCCCATGCTCATCACTAACAGCACCAAGGTTTTCAGGAAAAAAATCCAGGTGGGAGTCTAGAAAGTGAACTTTAAGGGACATGTTGCAACCCATTTCTTTGAATGATTGCAGGAAATCACTCACAATTTCACGGTAATTTGGGTCTTTCTGGTTTCCTAAAAAAATCTCTGTTAAACATTTAAATGAACATCAAGCTGCTTTCTCAACCGGAGTTAAGACATATTCATATTTTTGGTCACGAATCACCTCTTATTTGGGGGCCTACAAAAATCCCTTCCTTGATTTTAGCGTCACTAACCCGAGGAAATTTTTCCTTGAGGTAACAAAATCCTGCATTACTTTTGTCCATTGCCTTAACAAAGTTTTTGAAGAGCCCCTACTTTATGTGAAGAGGAGGTAGAATTATCTTATCAGGGCTCACCAGTGAGGAATAAACAACATTCTTCAGTCCAGGAGTTACTACACGCTTTGGCCATTCCTTCTTGATGTAATGTTCCGCTTTGTTCCTGCTGTCCCATTCGCAGAGGAAACAACACTATTTCGTATAACCAAGCTGCAAACCCATTAAGAAAGAAATAACTTTTAAATCACAGCAAACGGTCCACTTGTATTTCTCATACTGAATTCTTTCTAACACTATTTTGATGTTTTCATAGGTTTTCTTCATATTAGTTGCATAAGTCAAAAGCACTGAAGGAAATTTGTTGCCATTGTGCAAAAGGAGAGACTTCAAACTAGTTCTGGAAGAGTCAATAAACAATCTCCACTCTGTACTTATATGTGCATGTCCGAGTGTATCCATCACAGCACAGACATTATTACAATACACTAAATCATTTTCTTGAGAATAGTAGTTTTGAAACTCTGTATGACGGTTTCGAAAAATACACACTTTAGTGTCACGATGGAACAGATTCCAGCCTTTAAGTCTAGAAGCAAGAAGTTCTGCCTGTATCTTGGAGAGTTTTAAATCCCGTACGAGGTCATTTAGTTCATCCTGAGTTATCAGATGGGGATCCAATGTAGATGTGCTTCCTACATAAGTAGGATCATCTTCTTCATTTGGAACTTCAGTAATTGCCTCAAGTACGTAATCCTCATTTACCGCAAGATGAGCAGGAGGTACTGGTACAGGTAATTCTGCACTGTGTAGAACTGGCCCAATTGCTCATAGCAAATTAGGGTACTGTACTGTGTGCTTAGATTTACTGGTTATTCCTTTTATCTGTGTCATACAAAAGTAGCAGTCTGAAGAATGATCTTTTGGTTCCCTCCAGATCATCGGTACTGCGAAGTTCATGTTTCGTTCACCATTTGCCCACCCAGTCAGACGTTTCACGCAAGTACAACAAATGTGAGGAGCCCAATTCTTATCTTGGTCTCCTACACAGCAACCAAAATATAACTGATAACACTTCCTCACAAGTGGAGTAAAACATCGACGTTGCGATTTAAATGTCAGCTTCCCACATACATAACAGAAATTGTCCGAGTGATTTACACACTTCCTCGGCATCTTGCATCCTGTAAGGTATCACACACACGAATCTACACTCCATCAATCATGAAGCAGCACAAACGTAATCTAATTCAATACATCACCACTCTACAAATCTATTCGAACTCCACAATACACAAACACTTCAACTTACACGCGGCCACATCTAAAACACGTCCAGCTTGGACCGTCACTCAACGCTACTAACAGTCATCAGGCTACGTGAGTCATCAATTTTTTTATGCATTGTTGCCAGATCAAAATATTAAAAAGTGACTTATTTTCCACAGAAAGCATGCGTGTATTTGTGCTTGTATTTGAGTATCCGTCTATGTGCCGACAATAATACGTCAACGTTATTTTTTTGTGTTTGGTAAAAGTCTTGTATAGTATATTCTTTATTAACTATAAATAGACACAATAGTTTATATCTCTAGACAGAATAATGCGATTCACATGAAATTAACATTATTTATTAAGTAGACATAAACTATTCTGGATGATGTTAGACTGAAAAGAGATAATAACGCTATATATAAACATGTAAAGGAAACGGGACATAAAATAGACTGGGAAGGGGCTAGGGGTTTAGAGAGAGAGAACAGGAAGATTATTAGAAAGTGGAAAGAGGCTAGAAGAATAAAGAAAGAACAACAGGAGAACTTAATGAATTGGACAAGCGGTATGAATATACACGAGCAATGGGAGAAATTGTTGGATGTGATAGAAAAACAGCAAGAAAAGTGCATATAGGCTAATAATTATTTATTTATTTAAAAACATTATATATATATATATATATATATATATATATATATATATATATATATATATATATTTAGTTATTTATTTTTCTTATTTAATATTTTCTATTTGTAATTTACTTTTCTTTGTATGTCATCTGTTTTAATAAACTGTTAGAAAAAGTGAAAGGGCTCATTATATTTTTCTGTTGGCGCGGAATTGCCTTTATCCTCATTGGTTCCCTCCGACCAATGGGAGAGAAGAAAGGGCGTGGCCTTTCACTTTTTCGTGTATATAAGATCTGCTGTCACCTGTCTTTTCTCAGTGTTGGTGTCTGATGAAGAGGACGTTAGGTCCTTGAAACTGTAACACATTGTAAGTATAGTTTTTAATATATTTCATTCTGCTCTGGTCAGAACTGTGTTTTATTTGTTAACATAAACTATGTTTTAGTGCAGTTCCTGTTTTTGTATCACTATATACAAATAGCAAGTTAAGACAAAAAAATCTTATAAACTACTTTTTGGAGGGAATTTCCAACAAAATCCCTCTAGAAATTCCCTCATACAAACATGGCGACATGGTGTACACATCATTGTAAATATGTTTTATTGGAAGTCCAATGGGGTATAAACCGTGCTTATATTGTAATTTTCGTTGAAGTTATATGTGATTTTATCTGCAATAATGAATATGGTAAAATGAACAGTACACATGGCGTATTTTTGAAATGAAATGAAATGAAATATCTGAGTTTTACGTCCCACGCTTATGCCGGTTAGGCTAAAGGACACGGTGATGATGAGTAATGAATGAAATGATGGAATGAAGAAAGTGGAAGGAAACGGGAGAACCCCGAGAAAACCCACGCACACGGTGTTTGTGTATAGCATATTTTTATATAAATATGTTTATTTCTCTAGAAAGAATAATGCGATTCTTATGAAACTTAGAGGGCTTACTAAGTATAAATCAAGCTAACATACACTATAATTTGTGTGTTTATGTACCTAAGGGTACCCGAGCTACAGGTACAAAAATTGTAAAAAAAAAAAAAAAAAAAAAAAGTGGGGAATTTCCCGAAAATCCCTCTGTCACGGGTAAACTGAGGGTGATGGAGAAAAACTGATTGCAGATTCGAATTCTACGTGAAAAGTTCTATTAAAATCAGGTATTTTAATTTCTGTGCCAAAATCTTGTTGACTAGTGTTATTGAAATCAAAAATATTTTCTGTAGATGTATGAATGGTTCAAAGCCAGAGTGAACTCAAATGATTCATATCTTTATTCACTTCTTTATTGATATGCAAATTGAATTAAGTAGCTGTATTTTTGATTTAGTGAGCTAACTTTGACTAAATTAGATTCTCTGTACTGTGTAGTCTTTCGAAATTATCCATTTATTTTAATAATATGTATAACTCTGTGCATTGATTTTATTTGTACAAGTTGTGTATCTTTCTGTCCTTCTGAAATATCTCTTAATATACAGTAGTCGCAAGTATATAAGATCAGTACAACGTATTTCTATCATTTTTCCTTCGTGAATGGGTCTGTGGGCTCGTCGCGTTTGTAGTCAAGGAGTTCCACGTTCGAGTCCAGATAGATCATTTCTCTCGGGTGCAAACCGAGCAGTGGTTCAGATCTCATTCTAGGCTTAGGGTTGTCAAATTTTTCAGAGAGAAAATAGGAAGATCTTCCGATTTTTAGGGAAGAAAAACGGTAGATATGTGATATGGAGAATTTACATATTGTATAAAAAACATAGATGGTTTCACATAGTAACGCAGAATAATTTTGATTAGAAATTGTGTCAGTCTTATTAAAAAGAATTGCAATACACAAAACCAAGCACTTGAAATTCTGCTTTTATTAGTTCACAGTATCTTCTGTTCTTGACATCAATATATCACGGTCAATTGAAACCACGATATGATCGAGACGATGTTTACAGACGAAAGCTAAGATGCTAAAACCAAAGCATTCTTAATCATAAAGTTGGGATATGGGCTAGGTATGAGATGAAAACGGAACCTGTTGCATTTTTTTGTGTGAGTACTAAGCTACATCGTTGGGTTGCGTTGTTAACAGTGTATGAGAAATCAGTTCCTCTAATTTAAAAAAAGTCGCATTAACAAAATCGTATGGCAAAGTTTCTTTTATTATTAATAATCGGAAGACATCGTTTCCCGGAAAAAGTAAAAACGTATGAGAAAAAATTAAAAGTTACGGGGACAGTGTAATATGTGACAGTCCTTTTTTGATCTGTAGTTCCAATCCTTTATAACTCCGTTGTTGCATAAGGTCGCTAAAACCAGACAAACTTATTTCTACTTATACAAAGGCAATGTAACAAGCAAAGCAAATTATTAAAAAAAAGAAAGAAAGAAAAAGAAACTATTTTAAACCAAAAAACCTGTTTTGTAAAAAAAAAAAAAAAAGTTTTTGGCAACCCTGTTCATAATAAACATATTATCCGTTTATGTTCTCGCGATTCTTCCGTTAGCTCATACCTTTGTCATTCCAACCCTTTTTTCATAATCATCTACTCCAATTAATCATCCGTCTCCGTTAGGCAAACAAGCGTAAACGTGGAACGTTGAAGTTATTTTTAACGTCCAAATAGTTTGTGTCTAACAGTAGATGTCGCCACTGTCACCAATGTTAAAATATACAACTAATAAAATTAAAACAATCAAAAATAAAATGAATTCAAAAACTAAGCAGAAATGGATACAGTCTGGTTAATGGACGTCAAAAAGTCTAGGGAAAGGTGCATGCCGATTTCACATATTGTTATTAGTTTCATTGTTAGAGGCCACCATTTTTAAATAAACAATCAACTTAATCGGCCACACTTTCTACCAGAAACAGACCAAACTTGGCACAACCATTTACGATTGAAATATATAGGGAATCGTACATGTGGATTTCACATATTGTTGTTAGTTTCATTGTTGGAGGCCACCATTGCTAAATAAACAATCAACTTAATTTGTCATTCCAATCCTTTTTTCATAATCATCATTCCAACCCTTTCTACCAGAAACTGACCAAATTTGGCACACCTAATTACAATTGAAATATCTAGGGAATGGTACATGTCGATTTCACATTTTGTTGGAGGCCACTATTGATAAAGCTTTTATTTCTGTTGCGTGAAAAGTAAAATGTCTCTCCTTCTAAGGAATTTTCTAATAGACACATTAGGTGTTGTTAATACGAAAAATTGATATTTTATTTGCGAATTACTGTGTTTATTTGTTGACAAGTCGATATTTATTTATTTATTGTGTGTAAGTTAGAGGATATGTGTAAATAACTGTTTATAACACTTCCGTAATCGATGAACTTTGTGTAACAAATTCTGAAAATAGCGGGGATAATAATGCTAATGGTTATCAATTGTTCATTGTTGTTGTTGCTGGTTTTTTTTTTTTTTTTTTTTTTATCATAGCAAGCAAGTTATCTCTTTTATATACTGGAAGATGCAAAATATATTAGATAGGGACCCGCTTTGTAATTGTTTATGCGTGCACCTGCTCAATAAAGGAAATATAATAATATTCATTGTTTCATTTGCAGTGATCGTTGAAGAAGCAGCTGAAGTTTTAGAGTCTCATATTATAGTGTCGTTAACATCTCATTGTCAGCATCTGATTCTAATAGGTTAGTATGGATTCTTAATGCAAGACTTTATATGATATATCTACAAAAATACTAGTAATGAAAGAACTAGAAAAATTGTGTTCAGAAAACTAAATAGTGTAAATAAATGTAAAACTACTGTAAGTGTTGTTTCATGTAGTTTTCTGTATTTGACAAACCTTACTGTATAGAATATGCATCTTTCTAATGCAGTGTTCGTGTTCTTACGCATAATGCTCCAGATTACGTTGAGCATAATACTAACGTCACTCATTGAAAACAGGTGTTTAGAAGTACTTCAAAGTATTTTTTACTTATAGCAGTGGTGGCCTACCATTTTAGGTTTAAAAGCTACTGTTCATTTCAGAAATCACTGGTAGTCTACATATCTTAAGATATGAGATTTTATATTTAGGTAAATAATCTATATTATTGTAATATGTAATAGCATGCTCTCGTGACGCCTACAGAAAGCAAATTTAACTTTGCTAGAAGAATCATAGCGCAACCACAATGATCGATACAGTGAGTATGACGAACAGATATGGACTACTTATAACGATTTGCCGGTTGATACGTTGGCCACCCCAGCCCTATAGCATACAGGGGCGTGCGCAGCAAGTTTCTCTTCAGAGAGCCTATAATTTTCTCAAGGGAAGAAGCTGGAATTTAGGGAATTATCCTAAAAGCGAAGCGAAACTCTTGTTTCAGGATGCAAAAGGATTAATAACTCATCATACATAGACTACACATTATTATTATTATTATTATTATTATTATTATTATTATTATTATTATTATTATTATTATTATTATTATTATTATTATTATTATTATTAGCTGAACCTGCGCTCTCTACACAGTGCATCATTCACATATGAACATGAATCTCGTTCTATTCCTCACAATATCTATACATGTCCTGTTACAAACACAAGTGAAAGACGTCTTGATAAAAATTGGCAAGGGGTACCATAAAGGGACATTTTTTCGATTATTTTTTCAATCTTTTGCAAGATTTGAGTGTAGTACCGGTTGGAGTTTCTAATTCATGTATGATCAGTATTTTCTTTCTTTTTGCTTACGGTATGTAATAAGCAAATTTATTACACAATTAATTATAATGTCAGTGATATGATATGTGGTCTTCATTGGGCAAAACACTCCAAACAATAAAGATTCATCTTAGCCTGGAGCAATGGTTATCCTTCGTTTTTCATTATCATTTGGCCATGAAACAAACACCAGAGAAATATACAATCCCTGTATACAACCATGTTGTGTTGGAATGAGATGATTCTTTACTTTTTTAAAAATTTCAACACTTCCAGTGTACACCTAAAAAAGTGTAATAAAGAAATAACGGCCATGGTTTTTAAATATTCAATTAGAACGGAACAATCTACACAAAATTTTGAATCGACCAGCGAAAATAACACGTTTCTAGCACGTATGGTTTTCGAGATCTCATTTTCGAAAGGATTGAAGACAAACATATAAACGTTTGTTTGGAGACAAACATATAAACCTAGCATTGTAATATATAGATACTTCATTAGCACTTCTAAATTAAACTGTGCGTTGAAACCCTTAAGGGATAATCATCCAAATGACTTATTATTTTTGTAATCTGTCTGTCTGTCTTTCATATGTTTTATTTGTTTCTTTCTTTACTGATTATTAAACTTGCTCCCCAATTGTCTCACTATATTGGGCCACTCCATCTTCGCCAGCTGTAATACGAGTGAATTTAATTTTAGCTTATAGATTGGCTAAATTTATTTTGGTTAAATTGAAGTTTTACTCTCTTTCAGCACCGAGACTACATGAGACGTGAACCTACAGTTTAGCGTGGGGAATTTGAACCACATGACGTCCTACTGGGAATCGAGTCCGAGTCTCCCACGCTTAGGACGCACACTCTACAGAGAATCAGAAGGCCATGTTGCCCAGAACAGACAGTTCCTTTTCATTTGTTCATCTATCCATTAATTTCTTTATTGTATTTATGTTATTTTGTTTATAATTATTACTTCTTATCTTGAACCATGTAAGCTTTCAACCCAATAAAATACAAAATTGCAAATATGACAAAATTGTTTGATTTATTAGTGGGTCTCTGTTATTTTTTTTAGAACATGCAAATTTGTCCGTCTTCTTTATCCTTAATCGGTGCGTGGGTCATCTGGCTGCAGAATAGCTTTTTTTTTTTTTTTTAATCTGCATTGTTTTTGTTTGTGCTTTGTATGCAAGGAAAGAATAATTGTTCATCTGTAGTTATTATTTGTTACATGGATGCTTGGAAATTTTTTGTGATGGCTTCTTAGATGGTTCTTAGCAGTCATGGGTGTTTCACTGGTTTTATTGTCATATAGTGAGTACTAATGTTATCCATGTTACTATTCTGTTAGCTACTTGTTGCATTGCATTGTTGATCCGCAGGTGTAGTGTTTCTGCTGGTGATTTGGGGAATTTTTCGTCTTCATCTTCTTTGCTGAGTTTTTTGTTTTCTTCCTGTGTTTTCTTTTGTACCTTACTAGGGTCAGTGTCAGTTTCTTTTTCTTGGTTTCGGCTGTGTTGTGCTTCTTGAGACTGCTTTAGTTGGTCTTCTCTGATGAGTTTTGGCATTGCATATCTAGTTTTAGGTGGTATTTTGGGGGAATTAATACGATCTTGTGGCTAGTTCGGTTGCAGATTGTTTATTTTATTATTTTTATTTTATTATTTTTATTTTTTTATTTTATTTATTTATTTATTCATTTTTTTACTTGTCTTCATGCTTTTTTGTTTCTTGTATCCATAAAAGTAGCAGTTAGAGTGCGATCTTGTGGCTAGTTCGGTTGCAGATTGTTTATTTTATTATTTTTATTTTTTATTTTATTTATTTATTTATTCATTTTTTTTTACTTGTCTTCATGCTTTTTTGTTTCTTGTATCCATAAAAGTAGCAGTTAGAGTGCGGCATTGGACGTGCTCTGTATGTCTCTACCTTATAGTGTGTGTTTCCTTCCGTGATTCTGTGTGTTATCAGTGCATTGGCGTATGCACCATCTTCTGAGAATAATTTGAGTGAGGGTGCTGGTCCTTTCTGTACTTGAATTCTTACTACGTTGGTGAAGCTGATGTTGTGTTCCCTTAACTGACACTTAAAACTTTCAACGTCTATTGTGGCAGGTACTATCATGATAACACACGTGAATGTTGGCTGTTTGAACTGGGCTTTGTGTGCTTCTGTCTTCTTAGCTTATGTTTCAATTCCTTCTTGTGATGTTCACGAACCCAGTTGCTTCTTGGTGTTGTAGTGTTTACCTTTGACGGGTATGAATTCTTCTTGTGGGTCATCAGTTTCCTGTAGTTAGTTGTGTGGTTATCTGGTCCTCTTAAGAACCGGAATTTAGCAGTATTGTTTTCTCTGGTGTAGAAGTAGCGGACGTTCCAGTCTTCTGTTTTGATGAAGCATTACTGCCTTGGCGCTGAAAACTCTGGCCTCAAATATGGGTAAGAATATTTTTCTTGCTGTTGTTGAGAAGTTAATTCGGAACCTGTTATTGACTCTGCTTGTAACGTATATACACTCTGTATCCATTTTGGTTCTATGACGGTAACTTCTTCTGCGGTGTGGATACTTCAAAGAGCTTGGCTCTTGGCACTGCTACATGTAGCGTGTTAGCTGTTAGAATGTCTGTCAGATGCAGACTGTTGTCTTCCCTTCCTGGTGGGACTTTCTCTTCTTGTGTCTTTTCTCTGAATGATTTCCCTTGGAGTGTTCTTCACATGTTGGGATGGCGCCTGCTTCATTTGTTGAGTCTTCGCTGGGGGTCTCTTCTGGCTTGGGAAGGCTCCCTCGCCGGTCTTTTTACAGATGGCTTCTTCTGCCGTGGCATAGCACTTTAAGTCGGATAAGGGACGGTCACTATTTGTGGGGAAGTTTTACTAATTAAGATGTATGTGTTTCTCTAATGCTATCCCAGACACATGACAGTGGTTCCCTTCAGCCGACTGTCGGCAAAATCTGTACAACCTGTAGGGTCAGAGCGAATCTTGGTCCACAATAAGGGGTCCAATCAATGAAAAACAATGCTTATTTTTCTAGGAACCCATGTATGTTGAAGCAGTTTTAACTTTATTGAGCACGAGAATTTCTTTTCTGAAGCGAAGGATTATCTAAAAAGACTATCCTGCCTAGTATCTTCTTTGATAAGTGTATTTCTTCTTTTCGCAACGCCTAATTATCTTCTTGCTTCTTTTTGCTGGTTGCCTGAACAGCTCCCATGTCATAAATTATGTAACTGAACTATTTATTTTTCATGTAGGAGACCATCAACAGCTGCGACCATCACCAGCATTGTACAGACTTGCCAAGAAGTTCAACTTAGACGTATCCTTGTTCGAGAGGATGATCAAAAATGGAATGACTTACAATCAATTAAAAGTGCAACATAGAATGCGTCCAGAAGTTGCCCAACTGATAGTGCCTGCTATTTATCCTGTTCTGGAGAATCACCACTCAGTTCTTGATTATGATGACATTGGCGGAGTGAACAAAAACGTATATTTTATAACCCATCATTACGAAGAAGACAGAGTAAGTGAGTCATTATTTAACTGTTTACACGTAAGAAAGAATTATTTCAATAAAGCACTTTTTTCTAAAATAGTATAAACAAATTTACTGTAAAATCGGCTAAGCACTGACGATGTTGCTTTTGATTCCGATGTGTCGTTTGGTGTCGTTACTATTGGTAATAAACTAAATGGTACAAATTTGCTCCATTCTGCTCATGTTTATATTTATTTATTTATTTATTTGTAAATATAGATATTTTCCAACGTTTGTCTCATAGTTGATTTTAAAATGAAAACATTTTGGTGTATACTTGAAGAACGTTGAAGTTTTTAATTTGAATAACCATTCTAATACAATTACAAATTTCGTCCATATCACAATATTGTAAAGAATATAAAATACAAAAAAAAAAAAAAAAAAAAAAATCTAAAAAGTCAATAGAAGATTAATTCTACAAATTATTAGAGTTTTAACGGGGAAAGGTAGGATTTAGGATTTTAGATTTCTGGGCTTTCGACATCTATGGCCATGTTAGCCGTCACGTTTGAGGGATGACGTCCCTCGGCGAAAACACTATCCGAGGAAAGGGGAAGGAAGAAAGGATTGGGGAAGGAAGAAAGCGGCCTGGGACCTATGTGTTAGGTACCACCCTGGCATTTGCCTGGTATGAATGAGGAAAACCCAGGAAAACCTCATTCAGGATGGCTGGCCTGGAAAAGCTTTTAAAACTTTCTCGACCTAATGTCCCCACCGGAAATCGAACCCAGGACCACTCGCACCGAAGGCGAGAGCGTTAGACGAGAGAAAATATTATCCAAAGATTATATATATTCCGATTCCGGAAAATTTTGCTCATCCCTAAATATAGGAAATTTAGAAAATAGAAAATTTAGGAAAATTCCGGAATGGGCCATCCATATATATATATATATATATACAGGAGTTGTACAAAAAATCTAAAAACACTTCATACAGGACACGTAAGTTTGGCCCTCCACTGTACAACACGTGTTGCGGTTGCCGATTGTTTTTTGTTTTCAATGTGTCATGTGGACCTTCCTCTTCCGTTAGCAGTAACCAGTTCACCTGTGAGTGTCGTGGTGTGAAAGTAGTGCGGTAAAATGGGCGAACAAACAGACTTCCAAAGAGGCATGATCGTTGCTGCTTGTCTGGTTGGAGGTTCTGTGGCAACAGTGGCGAACATTGTGGGGGTATCGAAAGGCACTGTGTCCAGTGTCACAAGGGCATACACAATTCATGGGCAAACGACGTCTGCAAAGCACAACAGTCGTCGAAAGACAATCCTGTCAGATAGGGACCGGAGGACATTAAAACGGATTGTAGCAGATAAAAAGAAGACCACTGAAATGAAAATTACGTCTAAACTCAATTCCGGCCTACAGAATCCGGTTTCATCGAAAACAGTGCGTCGGGAACTTCATAAAACGAAAATTCATGGCAGAGCCGCTATCACCAAACCCCTAGTCACAGCAGTAAATGCGGAGAGGCGTATCCAGTGGTGCAAGGACCACAAGGCGTGGACTCATGAGTAGTGGAAACGTGTGATGTGGTCCGATGAATCGACCTTCACCATGTTTCCAACAACCGGTCGTGTTTACGTATGGAGAACACCGTAGCAGGCCTATGGTACAGACTGTCTGCTCCCAACTGTAAAGCATGGGGGTGGTTCTGTTACAGTATGGGCAGTGATGTGGTTTTGTTCAGGTCCCATCATAGCCCTGCATGGAATGATGAATGCTAAGGCATATGAGGTCATTTTGGGGGACCAGGTTCTACTCATGGCCCAAATATTGTTCCCTGATGGTGATGGCATCTACCAAGATGATTTGGCACCGTGTCACGCTGGAAAAACGGTGAAACCATGGTTTGAGGAGCATGACCAGGAGCTATCACACCTCCCCTGAGTCCCACAATCAGCAGATCTCAACATCATTGAGCCATTGTGGTCTGAGTTAGAATGGCGTGTTCGGTCTCATTACCCTCCACCAGTATCCCTTAAGGAACTGGAGCATGTTTAGGAGGAACAATGGTACAAAATTCCACACACCACGATTCAGGAGCTGTATACCCCATTCCACGTCGGATCCAAGCTGCTTTAGACGCAAAAGGAGGCCCCACACCATACTAGGTATGATTTTCACACTTTTGCAAACGTTTTAGATTTTTTTGTCCAACCCAATCGATAGATCACATAAAATGAAACAAAATGACGTGAAATGAAATTTCTAGTTTTGCTGCTCGTAATTGTCCCTTTTAGGCTAAAGAGGACGGATTAATTAATGAAAGTGAATGATTTATCAAAAATTGGTGGAATGAGAATACAGGAGGAAAAGGAAATCTCCGAACAAAAAAACCCAGGGACACGATATCAGAGCTCTACCACTAAACCATCGTATCTCCAACACAGAGATGTTGGTGAGTGTAAATCCTCATACACGGTTTTCAAATAAAGTTGAAAAAGAACTGTACACCTAATAATTGATGTTACACGATAACAACGCCATCCACTAGGATTAGACTGATCATGAAGTATTCAGTAAACAAGATTTCCATCATGAAACTAGCAAGATGAAACTTTAATTGCGTTCAATAATAGTAGCACAGGCATCGATACTATTCAAAGATGAGACATATTGCCAATCGATACATGAATTCGACCTGAACTGAACAAAGTGACAAGCTTGAGAATGAATTCTTATTAGTAGTTTTTTAAAGAAAATTGAAAAAAAGACCAATTTCTATGATGCGAAAAAATATGTTGTTCGTTTCCAATAGTAATAATAATAATCGCTACTTTTATTTTACTACAACAGATGGCTTATTCATTTACTGTACTGCTAAAACAAACTGTTTATTTATTTATTTATTTATTCGTGTACTGTATAGATGATTCCTACTAGTCAGGGAAGTCAGGGAAACTCAGGGAAAAAGACTGGAAATCAGGGAAAGTCAGGGAAATTTTATAAAATCTATTTTTTTCTAACATTAATTGTACACCAATTTTAGCCTAGCCAACCATAAATGATGAACGTATGGGACGTTGCTCAGATTTCTATGCGAGGTAAGTGGAATGTACGTATCAGCAATTGATTACTATTTATCTCTATAGAATAAATGTTCTCATATATAAATGTTCATCGTTATTTATTTCTTATTTATATATCAACGTCATCCGATACCTGTTATGAAAGTCAGGGAATTTCCTGTCACAGGTCAGGGAGAAGTCAGGGAAATAGATTTTTCCAGATCAATAGGAACCCTGATGTACAAAAAATATACTAACATGTAGGTAACCAGTACATTCAGTCGATTTGCACTGGTTATTGAAATTATCTCTAGACCCAGTACTAGCGAAAAAGATAATCTTCTAGTAATGTTTATGATATATATATATATATATATATATATATATATATATATATATATATATATATTGTGCAGACGCAATTAGGTTCTGTAACATGTATTCAATTTTCTCTCAGAAACGCAAAGTTTGTGTTGTACTGACTCAAACCGACAGATACGAGAAGGAGTCTCATGTTTTCGTTTTTCTTAATAATAATAATAATTTTATTTATTTATTTATTATGAAAGATTGCGACCACAGCCAAAGCCATAATGGTCATATATACAATTATATACAATAGAATATTACAAGAAAAATACAACAAAACAAAGCAATTAAAATACATGAAATCATGACAATCAAGTAGAGAAAAAGAAAAAAATTAACACGAGTTGAATTCAAACTAAATTACAAAATAAAATTTCAAACATATCCTCAATTCAGTAAAGATTCAATTAAGTAGGATATATTACTAAGAATTTACATATGTAGATCATAAAAATAAACAAATTTAAAAAAAAATTAGTAATAAAACACATGAACAAATATAAACCATATGGGTAAAAGAAAGAAATGAAAATTCAATAGACAATATACAAACAAAGGTTAAATTTGTATTTTAATTAAATATAGCAATCCAAAAACTGTTTTCTAAGCACTGAAAAATTCGAATCAAAGAAATCAATTTTGAGTGACTTTTTGTTTATGTTGTCAACACAAATAGATAATGGCGAACCAACTAAATTACTATTACACAGTATAGGACGGTAAAGCCTAGATTTATACGAGGGAACTTTAATATACAAGTATTCAATTAAATTCAGTTTCGCATGTATTATATCATGAATAAATTTAATTTGCCTTAAATTACGTCGAACTTCAAAAACAAGTAAATCCAATCTAGCGAGAATCTCCCTATTGGTCAGATCGTATAGTTTGAATTTATATTTTAACCAGGCCAGGAAGGAAACCTGGACTGACTCCAAAACTTGAGTAATGCTAATGAGATTACGGTTCCAAATCAAGCAAGCAAATTCCAAATGGGAACGTACATATGCACAATATAAAATTTTGCAAGTTGTAATATCCTTAAAATCTCTAGCAGCCCATTTGATGAGTCCCAGATTCCTTCTAGCTTGGAAACCATGGTTGAAACATGATGGTCAAAAAGTAATTTAGAATCAATCATAACACCTAAATCTTTGTTAATTGAAACAGGTTGAATTCTATACTGATTAATTGAGTAAGAAAAATACGATATATTCGTTTTCCTGGAGAACGCTATACTTTTTATTTTGTTCATGTTTAATGGAAGTAAATTTTGTACAGACCATTGGTAAACTGAGGTAATATCAGCTTGTAATTTAAGGTGATCCTGATTACTAGCTATTTCAGAAAATATCTTCAGATCATCAGCATACAGTAAAAAAGGACATTTCAGATAATTACCAATATCATTCACATATATTAAAAATAATAATGGACCCAAATTGGATCCTTGAGGAACACCCGAAGAAATCTTGTAAACAGATAACTTAGAACCCATATATCTAACTACGAATTTGCGATCAAACAAGTAGGAAGCGAACCAATGAATCAAGGATTTAGGAATTTCAAAGAAATTAAGTTTATTAAGAAGCATATGATAGGATATTTTATCGAAGGCTTTAGCAAAATCAAAATAAATAGTATCAACTTGACCACGATTATATACAACAGGAGAAACCAAAGTCAGAAATTTATTCAAATTTAGTTCAGTTGATTTACCCTTCAAAAAACCATACTGTTCAGGTATAATAGAATGTTCAACGGAACTATAAAGATAATTGTAAATAAGCTGATCAAAAATTTTTGGTATTACATTCGAATTCATAATAATAATAATAATAATAATAATAATAATAATAATAATAATAATAATAATGGGACCGGATTTTAAGGTGCAAAAATGTGGTAGGAAAAGGGAATAAAAGGTGCTGAAAAGTCATTCAAAAAGGTGCAAAAAAAGGGTGCTAATAGGATATCTTTATTTGGTGCTATATTATACAGTTGCATGATCATTCTATATTCATTACATAGTAAATATTGTTAAAAACTTGGCTTTAAACATTTGACATAAATTGCAAAATTGTTTTATTTATTCTCATAAACTTATACAACCTTCAACATTCTTGTAATAAAGTTGTGGTTAAAACCAACTCGGTATTAAAAAAAACAAAAAAAAAAAAAAAAAAAAAAAAAAACACTAATTTAGCAATATTGTGGCTTGAGAAACCGTTCCATACTACTGGGTTTTCAGAAACTGATTATACTTGATTATGCACAACATTTCTATGAATTCGAATGTTAATTTTTGTCGCTTGGAATTCAGGTGATCCTTAAACATTGCTCGATATCAATGGAAACCAGTGGTGCATATCTTGTAAGCACATGGACAGGAAGTTCAGTTGACGTTGTAAAGATTTCTACGTCCGGATTGTTTCGCAAATTCAGTTCAAATTTGTCCCTAGTAAATTCGTCAAGATCGTGTCTTAATTTATGGAATATTATGTGCAAACTAGATTGAAAATAAAATACATTGTTCTGTCCAAATTAAAATAAAAAAATAGAAAAAGGGACAATAAAGGTGCTGAAGGCTAAAAAAAAGTTTAAAAAAGAGGAAATTTTATTAATTTAGCGAAAAAGGTGCAACATTCACGAAAAAGGCGCAACAAAGTGCCTTCATTTCAGTTCGTTTCATGCCCGGAAATACATATTTTAAACTTTGGTTGTTTAACAACTACATTTTTAGAAAAGGTGCTGCACCTTAAAATCCGCTCTCTAGTGATAATATACTAATACATAATACAGTGTTCGGCAGAAAATAAAACAGCAGACTGTTTTGCAATTGGAATTGTGATCATATTTCATATCTGTCCTTTTGTTCCCTAATTAAACGATAACTCAAAAGTAAGCATTTTGATTACAACAACTAGCTATAAAACATACTGGACCTACCTTTTGAGAATATCATTGTTGAGATTGATGGGTTACATTGTACCCACCTCGCCATGACATTTCAGTCGCCATGGAGCATTGTCTTGGAGACTTTTTTTTTTTTTTAAGTCAGTAATAGTTACTCAGTGTGGATTTAACCGGCACTTGAACATTCATCAGAATCATAGCGTTCCAAGCCACAATATCACGATGTTGTTGATTAGTAAATTTCGGAAAACTGCTATAACCATTAGGAAAAGACTTGGGAAGGCGCGTACTGTTCAAACTGCAGAGAATGTTGAACATGTGCGTCGCTCTTTTCAGCAAAGTCACGGCGATCTGCAGTAAATATATATTAGTGGCCTGCTGACCGATTCGTACGCAGAATATTTCATATAGACCTTAACTTCCACTCAAACCAACTTGTTGTGGTGTAACAATTGATATCGCGGTTAGGACAATTTGCTGTCTTCGTTGCAAGATTATTCTTGAAGAGGAAATCTTTCGAAAAATGTATTTTTCAAGAAGTAGGAGCGGTATGATTCATATATCTAAATGTTGTAAGCAAAATACTTTGGGATATATCTTAATTCGGAAATAAAACCGTCTAGTCACAATTTCAATTTGAAAATAGTTAGGCTTTTCTGCCAGACTGTATAATCATATAGAATTAATATTTGATACGAAGTCAACAGAACCTATTGTTAAATGATTTGAATAACACTACTGTAACAGATTGTATCTATTGTTGCGTGTCTTCCCCTAACTGTAAAGCACATATTAGTTGTAACAAAAGAATATAAGTGGATGGGTCACAGGCATCATTGAGTGACGTAGCTATAATGAATAAGAAATTAATTATATGACATTTTAGATATAAGGTTGAGTTAAGAAAGTAAATCCTTCTTACATTTGAAATGTGATTGAAATAGCTAAAATTGTTATTTTAGGTTGACGATACTGCTAGCCGTCAGAACAAACATGAAGCTTCATTTTTGATTGAATTGTGCAGGTATTTTGTACTTCAAGGATACGATCCAACAAAAATTACAATATTGGCAGCTTACGTCGGTCAAATGTTTCTTATGAAAAAGGTAACTTAGTCTTATTTTGGTTGCGAAGGTTTATATGTAAATACAACAGTATAGATCGATATTTCGTTCTTGTGGTAGAAGTTTGATACGGTGGTGTAGATGTGACAATGTAGAATAGAAACAGTGGTATTAATATAGGAAAAGTAGCAAGGAAGAGTATAACATTTCAAGATAATATCACAATTCCCTTTGAATGCCGTTTATTCTAGCTGTGGAACTGCGTTGCCTCAAAACTAAAATCTGACCAAAGCAAAACACTTTCAATAAATAGTAATGTTACAGTTTCGGCAATGTATCATTGTCGTTTACATATTTCGGTATTTCGATTCATTGCCGAAACTATAACACTGTTATTGGATAATTTTCTCTGCGGTAGGGAATTGTGTCAAAACTAAAATCTGACCAAAGCAAAACATTTTCAATAAAGAATAGTGTTACAGTTTCGGCAATGTATCATTGCTATTTACATGTTTCGGCATTTCGATACATTGTCGAAACTGTAACACTATTATTTATTGAAAGTGTTCTGCTTTGGTCAGATTTTATTTTTGGCACAATTCCCTACCGAAGAGAAAATTATTCAAATATATAATATTTACCGAAAGAGAAATGCACCCACACACACACTCAGAGAGAGAGAGAGAGAGAGAGATGGGGGATTTGAAGTTGATAAGAATGCAATATGTTAGAAATAATCTATTGCAATTAAAAATGAACCGGGACACTTATAATAATAAGGTGAAACTTCGAGGTTTATTCTCCATACTTCCTTTAATAATATACACAAATGGAAGTGTTCCTCCTCTTCCCTGTTTATTGAATTGCTGGGTAGAAGGGCGACTGGCGTGATTGATATCCAATACTACAGTAAATTCAAACGTGCTTCAAACGCTTTTCCAAGCCAGGGGTTTGAGTGAGACATGTGTGTGTTCAAGATGTTTTCTAAATGTTAAGTTATTCCTATCGGCCCAAAACAGGTATATATGTAATCAGTAGATAATTCTAATATTAAATTTAATTCAAGTGTAATTAATTGCTAAAAGGCGAGATAGAAAACGGTGTATCAAGTGTTACCGCTTTCGCGCAACGACTTCAACAAATATTGTCTGGAATGAATTATCTCGTGAGACAGATTGACTAGAGATTAGTGTAATCACTGATAACAGAATTATTGGAGTGTACAATCATTGCATCACATTATATTCCAAACAGGTGAGACTTTCCAATCCGAAATTGTGGGGATATTTAATTGTTTCGATGTTATGTCATGTTATGCTTATGAGTGTACTGGGAGAAAAAGCAGAAAAATTCGATGCTGAAGGGCCTGCAATATTTGAAGTGACCAAATGATTTGCTGTATTAAGACAGTGGTAAAAATAGCATGACTATACTGTACAGTAGATTCTCGTAGTCAACAAGTCGCCGTGCAGGCTGTTATTGTTTCCTGAATATCTCGTTGACCGGAAATAAATAATTTTGCACTGTTCAGTGATCAGTGCACCTACCCTTTCAGTGGTTTCAAGAACCTCTAGCTGCTGATGGGACTTTTCACTACTTCATCATTAAACCCACTTTATTTAGAACTAATTCAAGGATTGTTCTGGACAATATCAATGAGAGGTATGAACACTTAAGCGAATTGTGATACGTAAAGTATTCTATTTCTGTGTAGCACATTTGTCTTTTTAGTAAAGAAAAAAGGTCCTGTTGTTTTATTTGTTAATGTATTATGTACTTTTGTGAAAACAAACTACTAAATTTCATAATACTATAGTCATACGCATATATGATTTAATAATTTCAACAAAAAAAAAAATAAATAAAAATAAAAAAAAATAAATGTCAGTAAGATTGTCAACTAAAGTGTGCAAAATGTCAGGAAATATTCATGCTATGGCAGTCACTGCTATAGAAAGCAAAATTGCACTGTTAAATCTGAATGCTACTCATTCTAGCTTAATAACTACGTACAAATTAAATAAATATAAAGTCTGGCCAAACTAAACACTATTTATTACTGATCTGTGTTACTCATCACAGACACACAATCATTATCTGTAACACAGGTTACTAATAATAAGTGTTTGCTTTGGTCAAATTTTATTTTTATTTAAAAGAATTAAAATACAATATTCCGTTCTTTCTGTTAATGAATTAATGTCAATTATTCGTATTATATTATTTTTATGTTTCATGTTTAACTTATAGTCGCAATAAAAAGAAATACTAACACGGATTACTATACTACACTATACGGATTTGACACGGAAGGCTGTCAAATCAGAACTTAATGAAAGCTGAGAATTCTTTTTCTATTCGGATAATTTGAATATGCAGTATAATAGATATTTTATCCATATTATGTATAGGTAAAAATGTTAGATTGGTTAATTTGTAGTTTGGTGTTCCGTTCAGTACCAAGGCTATATAAGACGCGGACCTACAGCTTAACATGCCACTCACATGAACTCTCACCGGGAATCGAACCCGGTCTAATACAAGGCGCATTACGCTAACCATATGGCCACGACAGAGTTCTAGGGAAATGTTGGAAAACAAGAAACAAAGAAGAATAGGAAACAGATTTATAGTTATTTCGTTTATAAATGTTACGGATAAACTGTTTCTCCAATTATTTGTTTATTTATGTATGTTTCAGTTACAAAAGAAATATTCCAAGTGGCTGAATGGTGTTTCCATAACTTCTATTGACAATTTCCAAGGAGAAGAAAATGACATAATTCTGTTGTCCTTAGTTAGAAATAATACAGAAGGAAAGATAGGCTTTTTAAAAACTGAAAACAGAGTTTGTGTAGCTCTCTCAAGAGCTAAGAAAGGTCTTTACATTATGGGAAACATGGATATGCTTGCTGAAGGAAGTGAAATATGGTTGAAAATAAAAGACGTTCTTGAAGAACAAAAGGCCTTAGGGACACATTTAACACTAATATGTCAAAACCACCCGCTGAGATCTGTTAAAGTTTCAACGGCCCAAGATATAATAGAAAACGCGCCAGAAGGGGGATGTCAAGAAATATGCAATGCAGAATTAATGTGTGGGCATAAATGTAAAACGATGTGTCATATTCTGGACAGAAAGCATGTAGAGTACAAATGTAAGGAAAATTGTATGACTGTATGTGTGTTAGGCCACAGATGTCCAAAATTATGTTATCAGGAATGCAAATGCATGGTTCGTGTTGTCAAAGATCTTCCTTGTGGACACACAAAAGAATTAGAATGTCACTTTGATCCACAGAAATTCGAATGTCATGAGAAAGTAGAGAAGATTCTCCCTTGTGGACATACTGCTATTCTAGATTGCTACTATGATGTGCAGAAGTATAAATGTTATGTGAAAGTTACAAAAGTGATTGCTAGTTGTAAACATGAAATTACCATAGAATGTTGCAAACGTTTATCCAACACCAAATGCCAAAGAATGTGTGAATATTTACTATCATGTGGGCATCACTGTCAACAAAAGTGCCATGTATTGTCTGACCCTGAGCACTTGGGATACAAATGTGAAGAAAAATGTATGAGAAAAAACAGCGAATGCACCGAAAATCACATTTGCTCAAAGCAGTGCTGGGAAAAGTGTGGCAAATGTTTGATTGAGGTTGTTAAAATCAGATCGTGTGGTCATAATTTCAAGATGAAATGTAGTGATAACCCAGACGACTTTATTTGTAAAAGAAGATGTAAGAAAATACTTGAATGCGGTCATCAGTGCCAGCAACCATGTAACAAGGCCTGTGGTTCTTGTTCCGTGAAAGTCAATAAAGTCATAAAAGATTGTGGACATGAGCTTGAAATCGAGTGTTCCAAAGAACCGACTAGAGAGGATTGCGAAGAAAAGTGTGAAAGAGTATTAGAATGTGGACACAGATGTAAATCAATGTGCAAGGATTCATGCACCCAAAATTGTCAAGAATTAGTTGAAAGTCCCGTACAATCTGCTTGCGGACATAGAGTAGATGTGTTTTGCTACGAAGCGAGAAACCAAGGTAAGCCTTGTAATTACTAAAATTTTATATAGATAAAATACTAATTACTAAAATTGTATATTTTATATAGATAAAATACGTGTAGAACGAAAAAATATCCTGCCCCCTAAATATTTTGTTATCTCCCAGACCACAATGTGCCATTATGTGGTATATAATACAAAAAATACAATTTAGATATTGTAAGAAATGCTTTATTTTAATTAATCCTTTTTTAAGAATATACTGGATGAAGAAATGTAGAAGGCAGCTAGGAAACGAGTGATAAATAAAGAGAATGCACTTTTCTTCCGCGTAATTTGTACACAAATCTCTTGGTATTTTCCCAGCCGATATCATAGATAAAGTATAGCAAGTGGAATTGAAGACGGTAATTGTAGTAAGCGGAATGTAGTGAAACACATACGAATTTTTAAAATGTCAATACAAAAGGGTACAAAATGTGCCAAAACACGCGAATTTCGTCTAAAACTGTGTGTGTGTCTGGATAAACGTTTAGGAGCGAACAGGTGAAAATGAGATTGATAACCCAATGAGAAGCAAGAGGGTAAAATATATATTTTTTCAAGACAGTGCTGTTGTTTCGTTTAGTGTTCCATAATTATGCACTAAGACTAAACGAAACGGTGATGATCATAATGAATGAAATGATAGTGGGAGGAAACGGGAGGATCCCGAGAAAACCCACGCACATGGTACTTGCTTACCATAAAGTTCACTTCACGTAAGGTGGGATCGAACCAGGGAGCCCACGCATCTGAGGTGAGCACTCTACCACTGAGCCAGTGCGTTCTCCAAGACAGCGTTGATGTAAGTAGTTAGAGGATAAAAAGTGGGCATTATTGAATGTTAGATTTTATCGATGCTACTGTCGAACACGGGCCCACAAATTTACTAGTTCAGCAAAATATTATATTAGTGTGTATTGATATGATTAAGAATGCATGATTTCGTTCTATACTGTCCTCGTCTTATTTTTTGTAAAATAGGATAAATAGTAATAGAATTTTTACTTACCCTTTGTATTCCGATATTCTTTTATAAGCTATTTTATTTCTTTACTTTCAAGCGATTATAGGAAGGAAGAAAGTATAATGATCTTGAAAATAAGCAACTTCAGTGGATTTAATCGTTTTGTGGCCTCTACATGCCGAAACAATTATTTTTGGCTGGCTGGCTGGCAGTCAGTTTATTAATTCATTCGTCCCCGTGTATGTATGTGCGAATCGAGGCCATACCGTTCAATGTATCCAGACCGAATCTTAAACTCACGGTTTTAAGTGTTTTTCAAGTTTTCCTTCTCCCTCCCGAAATAATTATAGTTTACTGAAGGTAAACGACTGTGTGTTGTTTATATTTATAAATTAATATAACATTAACAACCCGATAATAAAGTACTTTTATAGATAAAATCCAAAAGAGAAAGTTCTTTTAGAACGATTGTCTTTAAAACGACTTAGGTGATTTTGTTTATATTTCATTAATAGGGTAACCATAAAGCATAAAAAGTAGTAAAAGCGTAATGGAATATTTCACCTATGGTTGATACCATATCTGTGATTTTGACCACTTTACATATTCAAATTTGCTAATCTTACAAGCATAATAAAGCATAATTTACATAAATAAAGCATAAAACACATTTGCATTTTAGAACCCAGTGTATGTGTACAATAAAGAAAAATATGTTAATATATTTTGTGCCAAAGAAAAAATTATCAACAAAGACTATTATCAACTGCCAATTGCCTTTACGCGTAACAATGGGAATTTCGAATTCCTCCTCCGTGTGAACCTTTCTCTCAGAAGAATCCCCTCCCCCCCTCACTTTGTGGCAGGCAAGACTGGTTGTGCTTATTTCAAGATGCCAAAATCAAGAGTATATGCAATCTCAGGGAGTAAGAGAATTCCCAACTGACCATTCCAAAGTAGAAGGCGGTAATCTATTTTGTACTCTTTGTTCTGAGTTCATTAAATATGAGAAGTCTACTGTATAGCTGTTTCATATATATATATATATGTGCTTGTGTAATAAAAACGAGTAAAATAAAACAATATGTGTAATAAAAATAGATTAAAATTAAGTACTATAATTTAAGGAACAGCAAATTAAGGCATAATTTAGGAAAAAGCATAATGTAAGGAAAAGTAAAGCATAATATACAGCTGTATAAAGCATAAAGTTGGTTGCCCTATTCATTAATAAACTCTATAATACATCGTAAGTAATTTTTCCTGCTTATTTAATCTAATTTAATCTTTCTCCATTTTACACTAAATAATAGTAGTATGAAGAGCCCCCAGAATTACTTTGCGCAGTTTAAGGAGAAAACAGTTTTAATTTTACACGGTGTCTCAAAAGTTCCCTGGCATAGGGTAACTCTGTTATTATCTGAGTTACAACAAAATGTAAGAGGGGAAACCGTCTCTAAATATGAATCTAAAGTGAAAGATTTTTTTAAATCGGATGAGCCGTTTGGGCTGTACACTTTTTATGCGCCCAATGTTAAATGAAAATGCAACGTTGCCATTTACCTGGACCCACAACATGAGTGAATGAAGGTACTGTCTTTTACTCTAACGTGTCGATGGTCATCCCCCCTTTCAAACAGTAATTTCATTCACTGGAACTCCTGATGGATGGCAATAGCTCGTTGACTCAATTTTATCGTACCACTTTTTTCATCGCCCTCCTGTCCCGGCAAGTTATTCTCGTGGGACGTCCGGGTCGTTTCGCAATACTGGTGATACTTGCACATATCCACTTAGCCATTACTCTACCAACCATTGAATTTGGACGACCTAATTTACCTGTGATGGCCCATACTGACAAACCAGACATGTAGTACTCAGTAATTATGCCTCTTGAGAAGTCACTCAGCTCGTGTCTGTGTGCTATCCAGAAGCAAATCGAACTGCTTCCAACGCTTGCCATTACTGCGTAACTTCCTCACATTAGTAGGTCTTGCCGGGAGGAATCAACCCTATGCTTCGGCAGGGGTGTTCGGTGACTTTTAGAGAAAAAGTATATGTCAACCTGTAAAATTTGTGAAACTGTTTTTTTTATATACAGAGTGCGGCACGTAAAACCGGCCCGTCGTAATATTCTGGTATATTGTGTTTTTGGCAACACTTAAATAATCTACCTTCCTACCAAGAGATGGCGTGTCGAGGTCGGGTCGACTTACGTGACCTGCAGCAGTCACGTGCAGCCGCAACCAGTAAAACTTGTCGAAACCAGTTGAGAAAAAGGCCTCGTTCTGTTAAGCCGGGTGAGTGTCAGTGTGTGATAATGCCGTATTCGATACCCGAGCGTGTTGCCATTGTTGAAGGGTTCATTCTCACTGGATCTTTTGTGAAAACAAAGAATTTGTTTCGGGAGAAATTTCAAGGACGTTCTGTGCCAGCAAAAAGCACCATTCAGGAATTGATTGAAAAATGGCGGCGTACAGGATCGGTTCAAAATGCTCCCAGGAACAGATGACCATCTGTCTGCACACCTGAATTAAAGATGCAGGTGGAGGAGATAATGACAAGAAGTCCTCGAAAGTCAACCAGGAGATTGAGTCAACAGGTTCATGCGAGTGAGAGAAGTTGCAGACGTGTTTTAAGGGGACTGAAGTTAAAACCGTACCGGATAAGTGCTGTGCAAGAACTGAAGGAGCCTGAGCTGCAGAAGAGGGTGCATTTCTGTTCATGGCTGTTGAGCAATGTTGCCAGTGGTTTCTTGGATCCACTAATGCTCATCATGAGTGACGAGGCGTGGTTCAACCTGTCTGGGTACGTAAATTCCCAAAACAACCGGTATTGGTCGACAGAAAATCCACACGCAATCCACCAGGTACCCTTGCATGATGAGAAGATTGGTGTTTGGTGTGCCATTTCCGCCACACGCGTTATTGGGCCATATTCTTTGAGACGACAGTGAACAGTGACGTGTATATGGGAATCCTGGAGGAGTTTTATACACACTTGACCGAAGAGGAGCGTCAGTTATGTTACTTTCAGCAGGACGGTGCAACATGCCACACATCAGCTGCATCATTGTCCCTTGTGCATGAGATGTTTACACCAGAGAGGACCTCAAAGCACTATGTACAGGAGAGAGAATCAGCAAAGGCTTGTGGCCTCCTCGGTCACCAGACTTGTCCACGTGTGACTTTTACTTATGGGGACTGTTAAAGGGAAGAGTATACGAAACAAATCCACACACAATTGAAGAACTCAAGACCAGGATCCAGGATGTAACCAATAGCATTACAACACAAGAACTGACAAGGATATATATGAATCTCCTTAATCGTGCTCACATGTGGGTTGAAGTGGGCGGAGGATACTTTCAGCACCTGCTGTGAAGGCTGCTGTGAAGGTGAGTAGTCATATTCAATACATTACATTTCATTTCATGTGTTCACTTTACGGGCCGGTTTTACGTGCCGCACCCTGTATATATATATATATAATTCTTTCTATTATAGAAATAGAATTACTCTATTGTGTTAAACTGATAAGTATTATTTAAAATATAAATTTTGTACATAAATAATAAATATTTCAAAACGCAAATCCAAAGGTGATAATTAATTGCATATGCTCATATTTTTAATCTATAATTAAAAATACTTTCTTAATCTATCTTGATGTCTATCGTGATTATACAGTATTTTTTAAATGTTGTTATGTTTTCGGACGGTAGAAATACTGAAATAGAAAAATATTATTTAATTTATGCGTTAGTTACCAGAAGATTCTATATTATTTTAACTTCTTTGATTTATTTGATTTTGAACTTGTAAATTGTTTACAAAACACAAACCAATGTGAATAATAGATCAGTTGATGCTGTGTGATAATTCAGCATAAGAAATATTTCGTAGTTGACAGACATTTACATTTCTTTTCATTGTAGATTTGTCCGCAGAATCTGATATCTTGTTAGCTCACTGTAAAGCACCATGCACATCCATTTTATCATGTGGCCACAAGTGCAAATCAACCTGCGGCGATTGTCTACAAGGAAGAATACATAAGCCTTGCAAAGAAAGATGTAACAAAATTCTGATTTGTGGCCACAGGTAAGCTCATATCATTATTGTAAAAAGTTACACTATAGAACTCAAAGCATATTTATAGGACATGAACTAAAATTGTTAAGTGCATCTATTTGACAGTAATCATATTAGGATCTTGGAAGAGAAAGGATGAAACCGAAAAATATTCACTGAAGCTGGAGAAACAAAGGATAAAAATGGTCGATACATTAATATCCTTATTTTCATTCGTCAGCAATGAATACCATAATATGTGATAATCAACTGTATAACTTAATGTGGATATCAATAATTCACATTCTGTCATATAGAAAAAGTAAAATTTTTGAAGTTGTGAGCTGGGACGAATTCATACTTATATTGCTTTATGTTAATGCTAGAACATTGTTTTATGTTAATGATAAAAGAGAATATGTTCAATATGTTCAATATGTTCAGTTAATTGGCGAAACTGTTACGCATTCATTATTTTTAAAATGAACGTCGCTTTACTCAGCGATTTGTACTTTTAGTGTAAGTTACTTAAGATAGGTAAACTAGTATGAATCAGTTAGTTACATACATTATACTTTTTTTAAATATATAATGTGAATTAAACTTAGTTCAGTCTAAACTAAGACACAAAGTGTCAATTTTCGTATACTGTAAGATGGTATAGAAGAAGATGGCTAAAGAGGACCCATATCATATCGGATATATACATGAGATCCGCGTCAAACATAATCCTATCATGGATTGAACTCGAACATCGAAATTACACAAGGGGGGAACGCTATGTTGATGCTTCAAATCTTTTATATGACAATAATCACATATTTTACTGTGAAAATCGGAACATATTAACTGTTTCACGGTTTCTCTTGGCTTTATTATCTTAATAAAGATAATAAAGCCAAGAGAAACCGTGAAACAGTTAATATGTTCCGATTTTCACAGTAAAATATGTGATTATTGTCATATAAAAGATTTGAAGCATCAACATAGCGTTCCCCCCTTGTGTAATTTCGATGTTCGAGTTCAATCCATGATAGGATTATGTTTGACGCGGATCTCATGTATATATCCGATATGATATGGGTCCTCTTTAGCCATCTTCTTCTATACCATCTTACAGTATACGAAAATTGACACTTTGTGTCTTAGTTTAGACTGAACTAAGTTTAATTCACATTATATATTTAAAAAAAGTATAATGTATGTAACTAACTGATTCATACTAGTTTACCTATCTTAAGTAACTTACACTAAAAGTACAAATCGCTGAGTAAAGCGACGTTCATTTTAAAAATAATGAATGTGTAACAGTTTCGCCAATTAACTGAACATATTGGCTTCATCAGACACTGTCTATGAAGCCAATATGTTCAGTTAGTTGGCGAAATTGTCACATATATACAGAGCGTTCAAAAAGTCTCTATACACCTGAATCGTGGGGGTGGGGAACATTTGGAGGCTCATGGGCGACATTTCCAACATTTGCTGTGAAAATGTGTGTTAAAACGTGTGTGTATATGCTACGCCCTGTACATAGTGCTTTTATGCCATAAAATATAATAAATTTTGAGTAAAATAATTTTCTCGTTGCTTTGAATATATGACAGTTCAGGTATATAGAGACTTTTTGAACGCTCTGTATTATTTTTAAAATAAACGTTGTTCTGCTCAGTGATTTATATTTTTAGTGAAAATATGTAAGTATATATTCAGACTACAAGGTGCGGCCTATTACGGAGTACGATGTCAAAATATGAATAAACACGCAGCTAGTATCTCCGAAGCTATACATTTTAAAGCCCCTATACATTATAGAATAGAATTTGTTAATATGTATATGATTGAAAACTAGTTACTTAAACAATCTTTATAAATAATTCAGGGGGAAGCCGAGCGACTGTTTATCATTTCATACATTTTTTTTTACATATTGTAAGATGATGGTTAAATGCTTAATATTTATACATATGGCTAACAGAAAATTACATGTGGTTGTAAATACTCAATAACTCCATAATGACAATAATATTTATTTTCAATGTCGCTAGGAATCATCAATCAAAATTCGTATACTCACCTCTATTTAAAAAGATCGATCAGCGAAAGGTCATCCCAGAAAAGGGTAGGCGGGTCCCATGTAAACAGAACAATAAAATAAATAAAAAATAAAATAATAATAATAATAATAATAATAATAATAATAATAATAATAATAATAATAATAATTATTATTATTATTATTATTATTATTATTATTATTATTATTATTATTATTATTATTATTATTATTATTATTATTATTATTATTATTATTATTATTATTATTTAATAATAGAGCTGTTTGGAATACAGAGTAGAAACTGGATGCAGTTAGCTAAGGATAGAAGTCAGTGGAGAGCTTTTGTGAACGCGGCATTGAACCTCCGGGTTCCATAGGCCATAGAGTTAGTTAGTTAGAGTTAGAGTTAATAATAGAGCTGTAACGTTAATTATAGAAATCATTATATAGGGAACAATAATCTGTTTCGTCTTTATTTCTGTTGCGAGTTTTTATTTACGCGTACTACTGCAGAACTTTTACTACAGAAATTTTAGGATACACTTTATAACATTAACTTAGTTGATTCAGCCTACATTATTTAGCTGTGTATTTTATGATGTAAACAAAGTCAGGTAAGTTACATGCTACGTATAAAAAAATTGTATTTATTTTTCATATTCTTAAAACGAAAAAAAAAAAACAGAAATTCTAAATGCTCTTGCAAAATATGCTATAATGAGAATTAAACTCGTAGTCTGCACAGTAAGTCACTCCGTTAAAACGGTAGTAATATCTGATGTTCTAGGTACCTGGTAAAATAGTTTAGAAACTTTACATATCTACAGAAATAGTACAAGTGTTAGCATCAAAATCTTACGTCAAATTTTATGGCATACAATGTCGTAATTTTAATGGTTCTGTAGCTATTTTAATTTAAAAACAAAACTTGATTGGCGTGGCCGAGCATCTAGAACCTTTATGTAGTTGCGCTTTGTTTCTACTGGTTCTGTTTCACTGTTTGAATAAGGTAATTGTTTGATCCGCAAGAAAATAATAGATCAGAATAACAAATATCCGCTTGTGGTAGTGCTTAGGTTCTTTTCCATTAAAACAGATGAAAATGTCAAGTGTGAAGAACAAGCAACTTATAAAGGCCATGTTACCTACAAGATAGATTAAGGAACAGTTCACTGTGAACTATGTATCCCAAAGCATGAAAAAATAGATAGAGAAAGATTTTTTCCCGTAATAACTAAACTAAATTGAATGACAAGCGCACGTTTCTTCGATGCTCATTTAGACAAATTATTTGGTTAACTGAAAATATTCCGCCTTATGCTTTTTTTTTTTTTTTTTTTTGACGTATGATTAGCGTCATACTAAAATCCTGACTACTGCAGGAAACATATGTTAGTCGAATTCTTTATTATGGCACTAATCACGCGTCAAAATGACTCTGCATAAGGCTCTTGGTGTCTTTTTCATGTAATCAAACCATTCCCTTTGAGTATTTATGTAACTTTTTTTTTTTTTACCATAAAGTAGTGTTGTCTTTGACCGCGTATTTAGGTCCTATAACAGGGACTAAAGCCGGGTTTTTTTTATTGGCCAAGTCAAGCATGGACCCGCAAACACCCCAGATGTGTTTTGGAACCGGATGATCAATCTTGCGACGCCTGGGGCGGAGGGTCGTGATTTTTTTTTCTTAAGGCAAATTTCAAAAAATGTTTACGCCTTTAGTTTTCAAGATATCAGATTGAAATTTTGCATACGGATTGTGTGTACCTTTGACTATTTCTCAGTTTTTCATGAGATCCCGACGTGAACCCGGGCTCGGGCTCAAGGGGCGCATATATTCCGAGGGGGGGGGGGTGATTTTTTTTTATAGAAAAAAATCCGTTTTTTTTTTTTCGAATTTCCCGGTTCAGGTGTATGATACGGACATATTAGTAGTACCGTTGTAATGGGCGCGTTATACTGAAGAAAATAACGTTTGAACCATGATCCTAGGCCAAAGAGTAATGTAGGAATTTTTTAGATATATAAGTGAGTCATCTTCAGATTTTCAATTTTTTTCTGCCCTTTGATTTAAGATATCAGTTAAAGTCTAAAATTTACTTCAACAAGTTGAAATCCTAAAAAAACTAGGCAGTTGTATGAACATGCTTTATGATAATTTAATTTCGGAGAAATGCCAGGTAATGCATATAGATGGTTCGGTACTCTCTTTGTGCTTAAACCAAATTTGCGGACAAGTGGGAATGCATTTTACTACTGAAGAATATTTATTTACAGCGCATTTATGTGCTATACCATATATTTAACACGTGATGTTTAATTTCATCTTACTTGATTCCAACAGAGATTATTCACAAAGCAATTAGAGCTTGAAGAGGAAAGAGGAAATGTTTCTTTGTCATAAAAGTTGTATATAGAATGTAATCATTCGGAAACATTATCCATGAAATGTAAAAATAATTTCGTTGACAGTGGAGTTACTTCTATCATTTGAAATAGAAATAAATTTCCACAGAATAGAATGTTCATCAACCTCTCATAATTCGAACCCTTCATACAATTATTTGATGCTTGTTTTGCTTACACTGTGGTGTTCAGAATAGGTATACTGCTACTGAATATCTCTGTATGAATGAACAAAGCGAATATATATATATTTTCTGAAAGTTACTTTTATCCTTCTTCCATAGATGCCTTATGCTGTGTTCAGATGTATGCATGCCTTGTAGCCTAAAATGTGAAAGGAAATGCAAACACAAGATAAAAAATAACAACCGTAACAAAAATTCTAAACAATCACTTGCATTGGAGAGGACAATAAATTGTTCATTTGGCTGTGGACAACCATGTGTGGAATGCAAGGTAAATATTTTGGAATTAAATTAAAGAAACAGGGTAAACGGAATATATGTATGAAGAATGTCAATAATTTAGAAATATTCTGTGACAATAATACTAATGAGTAAAATGTATTGAAACTCTTAGTGCATATAAAAAAATTGTGATTCAGTTTCATTTTCTTTCTGTGCCAACTAAATGTTTTCATATCATTTCCTGCCCTCCGAACTTACTGATGTCTAAATTATCCTACAACACACATCTTTGTTGTGTATGATTAAGCAGGATTTGAAGCTACAGTATTTTGGACAAATTAGCTTAGAGGAACCCTGGACCGTGATCTTAAATTTGAGGTCACTCTGCATGCCATATCCCACATTTACATTCCTAAAGATAAAGAAACGCCCAGTATAACACATCAATCGTTTAGATATAATCCAATCTTACTATTGTATAACACAAGAAAATAAATTATACATAGGAGAGAATTAGAATGGTATTATAATTTATTTTTATCTATATATTTACTTAAGCAATTGAATGATTACAGTAGAGCCCAGACATTTAATGTCACTTGCAAGTTATAAATTTAAGCTACACGGATAGAATAACAGGATTTTCACATTCACATACGGCAGACATCCTATACATTTCTAAAGACCACGATGAATAGAAGTTAAAGCATTTACATATTCGAAAGACTACTAGTGATCACCAAATTAGATATATATATAAAGGTGACTAATCGGTAAGAAATATACGAAAAATTGTTCTAAAATCAAGGTCTAAAAGTCGCGTGTAAATTGATAAAGCGAGTGAACATCAAAGGAGCTGATCTCTTAACTCCAGACAAATTAAAATATTGATGTGGAATTTAGTTTCTGTGAATATTTAAATGGAACGCACTAAAAAAAAGTGATCGAGCGATATAACATAAACAAATTCTATGACTAGCTACTTGCATTTAACTAGTACGCATATTCTTGTATAAATTTGATTATCAAAGTGATAACTCAATTAATACTAAACCATGCAATTAACCTTAAGTACATACAGTGATAAAAGTAAATTATAGTACATCATTAGTAAAATGTTTAATGTGAATACAATCATTACAATGTTACGTTGAATTTAATATATATATCCCTTTTATTTCTGGTTCTCGTATGTCGACTCAGTTTCAATATTTATATTATAATTGTTTATACATTATGTATATCTAAATTGAGGATAATTTTGTGTTTTCCATTTTCATTTCATCTATTTTAAAATGCATACTCCGTATTAATTTTATATATTGCAGTTCATAATATTACATGTTCATAAAATAGAAAGTTGTAGGTTGAAGTTGCAATAAATGCCTTTTATGTTGATTGAAATAATAAAAATCCATGAATTCGTCACGCCGGTTTTTGTCTCCATCCATACCATATGTTAAAACAACTGTTGATAAATTTTCTTCTTGAAGATGGATCACTAGGTGTTCTCGGTGCTATGTTAAACGCTGCTTGAATAGTGCGGCGTTGCCAGGTAGTGTCGAGTGTTTACTGGTGCCAGATAATAAAGGAAGTAATCATAGAATTCTGCGTGGATATTTACTGGAGAAACTAGTTTTGGACCCTTACTGCAATTCACAGCTAAGTTCTGCTTCTCGAACCGCGACGCTAGAATCCAGGAATTAAACGTACAAATTTGGCAACAACGCATTATGGCGTTCTGCGCAAGTTTCTTCTTAAAATCTATTTCCTTAAATATGAATTAATATTTAAATAAAATGTTAAACATAACACGAAAAACGATCAAACGGTCTATTTCGTAATAAGATCGTTTTTTATTTAAAGTACTTTTAGATACTTTTAAAGATAAGTACTTTTAAAGTTACTTTTAAAGCAACACGAGCCACGTTAGTTGCCTGCGAACCGTTACAGCAAACGGAGCGCTCCTAGACTGAACCCCTGTTCAACTTCACAATGCCAGTGTCAATGGATGCGACCAAATTATGCATTAAACTCGAAAAATCGGGTTCGGAGACCATGACTATGATTAACGATGCTTAGGATATGAAACAATTCCTAAGGAATGGTTTTCCTCTGGCACAAGATGTCCCGGGAGGGTTGAGAGAAGGTTGACGTCCCTCCCAGGACGTCCGTCAACGACACAGTGCTACCAAATTATGCAAAAAAGTTAGAGACAAGATCAATTTCAATCGACACTTTAGTATCAGACTGTTAGCAGAAGAATGTAATACTCCGAAAACCACAGTGCATCGTTTTCCTACAAAAGATTTAGCAATGAGAAAAGTGTGTCGAGATGGTCCCCAGGGTGCTTCGGAATATCAGAAGGCTACTGGTGTGACAATCTCACGTAAACTGTTCGACGTGAGAGTGACCCGCATTTTTTAGATGATGTGTTACTTTTTACTAGATATAGGTCTTTGGGTACGACCCCGAGTCAGAAAGACAAAGTGCAGAGTGGCACACGAAGAGTTCCTCGCGACTGAAAAAAAAACAAGGATGACCAAATCCCAGGTGAAGGCGATGCTTATCGTCTTTTTCGACTCAAAAGGCGTTATCTACAGAGTTCGTCCGACGGGGACATACAGTGAACAATACGTTTTACGTGGAAGTCCTCGAAAGGCTGCGGGAAAAAGTGCCACGCGGTAGAAAGGAGATCTTTGCCAATTGGAGGCTGTACCATGACAATGCGCCGTTTCACATCGCGTTTCTCGTGACCAAGTACTTAGTCAAGCACAAGGTGGCAATGCTGCCTCAGCCGCCATACAGCCCCATTTGGCACTTCTTTTTGTTTTCAAGAAGAAAAAGAGCTTGAAAGGCAACCATTTTGGAACTGGATAACGTAAAAGACAGCGTGACGAGTGCCTGAACGAGATTCCTGTCGACACTGGAAACGTTGTTTCGATGCAAAATGGAGCTATTTCGAAGAATTTTGGTAATTTGTACTTTGATCTGCAATAAATCCCTTTTTCTGGATTTATCCTACTTATTTTTGGGACAGACACTGTATATCTAAGAAAATTCGATACTGTATATCTAAGGGACAGACAGTATATATGTATTCGTAATTACTTTTTTCCATCAAATGTTCAAATAATTTTTTTTAATAGTCTCAATTCAAATTACATATGTTATATCGACAGTCCCTTCAGGTAACACCTGTCTTTATAATGATAATATTATCACTGTCTATTTTATCGAGTTTGTGGTAATTACTCTTTCATTATTGTTATTTGGTATCTGTGCACCCATATGAACCTTTCACATGTAAGAAAATCACCAGTCATAGGATAGTATGGCTTCACACTATCTTTTTTTCTTTTTTCTTTTCTTTTTTTCTTTTTTTTTTATTTCATCATACCATAGCATACAAAAGACAAGTTTCATATTAGTAGATATTAATACTGTTCTATAACTTATCAACAAATATAACAATCATTTTTTCTTCCTATTTCCTTACTTCTTCAAGCTTCATCCATTTTCTCTCCTACACAAATTATTTTGCGTTACACGTCCTCTATTTCTCCTACCAGAGACGCCCGTGAAAGATAATATAATTTGATTCATATTTGTGTTTCCTGCGTGGACAGTGAATATTCTAAATTGTATCGAAATAACACTGTCAATTCATTTGCTATAACGCTAGATGGAGAACGAGCGAGAAGGGAAATGGGAATTTGGCAACGCTGCGCTAAATATCGCGTACCATTGGGTACTACTTATGTTGCTTCTCATCTGAAAAGAGCTGTAAAATCACGAAGATCAAGACACCAGGACAAGAATTTTTCATTCTGACGAACCATTAACTTCTGTGGCACTTAATTGTGTAACCAGAAGACTTACGAATTTGGTTATGTGTCAGGTACCATGTTTTGCCTACTAAGCTCCTTATCTTCTGTGCCCCTTACTCTTTATGGATTCTGTTTTCCACACTTCTGTGATTTCTAGATTGAATGAGTCTGTCTTTTATTGCTGAATCATTTTTCACTCCTTCAAAGTTTGCTCAATTGTCTTGCATATTTTTAGCCAGTTCTGCGTTGTGTTATACTGCCATTTTAAAATAATAGTTTCCACCCATTTTTAAAGAATTAGAACTTTTTTTAAATACTTGTTTATACTGAAAGTACTGTGTCTACTAGCTACTACCTTAATTTTAATAGTTCTTGATAATGACAGACACTGTGAAGTATTTGGATCGATTACAGTTTTGTGTACTTTTTTCCTGTTTTTCCTATATATTTTCTTTAGTTGATAAAACTAAAGAATGATGGAGATATTCCCCGATTCCTTTTCATTCTTTTAATATTAGATATAAATTAGGCTTTTTTAAATAGTACTAAGTTAATGGAAGTCGAATTGTATATTATGCTTTGTGTAAATTAAAACTCCAAAACTTGGCAACATTTGATCTTGTAACATTCTTTATAGGAAAGGTGCGAATGGAGATGCAGCCATTACCAGTGTACTAAATTGTGTTACGAATATTGTAACAGAAAACAATGTAATGAACCATGTAGTAAGAAACTGAAAAATTGTGAGCATCCTTGTGTTGGTTTATGTGGTGAACCATGCCCTCCATTGTGTTGGATTTGTGATGACAACGAAAAGTTTTTCTTGTTTGATGGTGAAATTGAAGAGAATCCCAGGTAAATGATATTGGCTGATACTACGAAGCATTTTGGAAGAAGTAGTATGCGACAGTGTGATAGTAGTATTATTACCATATTATTAGGGTTGGCAAAACATTTTTTTTGAAAAAAAAAAAAAAAAAAAAAGTTTAAACAGATATGCTTTATTTATTGGTTTAGATTATATGAATAGAAATCAATTTGTTTGGTCTTAACGTCTTTATACGACAACAGGTTTATGAAAAAAAGTTCTATCAGGGTTCTCCCGTTTCCTCCCACTTTCGTCACATCACTCTCACTTAGCCTCGTCATGATTATGAAACGCTAAACTGAGAGAAAAAAGAATTTATCTTGGATAGTTAGAGCCTTTTATAATGTGCATATGTATGAGGAAATAATATTAAAATCTCCACCAATGCCTTGCTATATGATTCACTACACTAGTATTTTGATATAAATAAAGGTAATAACACCAAAATACATTACATTCTCGATGTAGCTCTATCCATCACGACTCTGAAACGTACTACAAAAATAACTAAAACTTCTATGACCAGAGTATATACACTTATTTATTAAAACTAAAATACAGTGTTACGGTTTCGACAATTTAACGTTATCTTCATCGAACACTGATTCTTTGTCTGATGAAGATAATGTTAAGTTGTCGAAACTATAACACTGTATCACTACAATACTGTGTTTATCAAAACTTTAGTTTTGATAAACAATTGTGTATATACTCTGGTCAGAAAAAGTTTTAGTTATTCTTGTAGTAAGTTCCAAAGTCGTGACGGATAGATCTACACCGAGAATGTAATATATTTTGGTGTTATTACCTAGTTTTAGTTATTCTTACATTCTCGAGCCTAGAAAATTTAAAAAAATATCGGACAAACTACCTACAAATTGTATATTAGTTTTCAAGGATGCTTCTAAATCTGTGCAAAAGAATGTTGGAGCAGCAATAGTAGTCCCGAAATGAAATCTTAGAAGAATGTGTGAACTTCCTAAATACTCCTAAATACTTCCCCTAACTTTCGAAGGGGAGCCTTTTGCAATTAAGCAAGTTCTTTCATAAATAAATAAATAAATAAAAATTAATCAAGTATACAACACATGCATATGTTAAGATGCTCTCAATGTACTCATTGCTTTGACAAATCAATTGTAATATAATAACTACATGACTTTTATTAAACATTAAAATAATATATAAAGTGCTACATAAAAAAGGATATAAAATACAACTTTTACACACGAAATCGCACACCAACATAAAATTCCATGATAAAACTGATATTGCTACTAAAAGCATATGTGATAATGGTGCACCAACTTCAATAAAAATAAGTGATTTAAATTGTAAAAAATAATTAAAGAATATTTAAAGAAGATATGCAATTGCAAATTAGAAAATAAAACGGGTCCTGGTACATTATTGGCACATTATGAATATAAATAAAACCACGGTTTGTAATACATACAGACCAGATATCAAGTGATCATCTTATATCAACTATATTCAATACAGCTTTAACATCCAATAATTATATCACATCGGGGAATCACATACAAATATATGTTGGTGCACAATAGAAATCGGTTCAATAGTCCATATTATTTTTGCATATCAGAAAGTGATTAAAGGCAGATTTTATATGCTGGAAAACATTTATAGACATCTGGGATATGACCTTTTCAGTTAAAAACCTTTTTGCTATGAATTATTTTAATTCAATACATTTAACCATTGAATTTATACATATAAATAACATTCAATTTAAAAAAAAAAAAAAAAAACAATCTGATGAAGTATTTAGCGAAAGTGCACATAAAGGTAGAACTCATAAATTACAATATCAGGTGAATATTTTCAAACATGTCCAAAAATCGACATATGAAAAACTTCAAAGACTATCACGAAAATAAATGTTGAAATCACAAGCACAATAATTATAGCAAAAACTCAAACATGTCAAAATAAGAAAGTAAATAAGCCGAACCTATTTCAAGGATTTTCTTTAGATGTAAGGAACTTCAGAATAATGTAACGTCATGTCACACAAAGGGTCTTAAAATAATCTATCTTATAACAAAGGTAGTGAATAGAGGACTTAGCTAATATGACTGCCTCCTAATAATATTTAAAATCCGATAAAGGTTTGACGATGAAGATGAAATTACACTGCAACTTCTAAACTAATAGATAAAAAAAAAAAAAAAAAAAAGTTAAAATTTCGCACCATATAAAAGTCGACAGGGGGACATTGTTTCACATACTCTGCAATACCACTAGATTAACAATGCTGCTAACCCATGATAATTTTATTTTCAGACAGCATTACATCAATTTATTATATACTTTAAATTTACATATTAAATGAAAACTTACAATGTCACTTTTATTATTCAATATTACAAACTAAGAATGCTATAGTATCACAAACATCGAAAAACAACCAATCTTTAGAAGCTTCTAAAATAGTAAGGCCTATGTTTAGTAGACGGGGTCCAGCTCTTTTTTCTTTAAAAAAACAATTTTACAATTTTAGTAATTTCTGTTCGTATTAGGTTAGGTTAGGTTTATGTAATATTATGGTATTGTAGGGGTTCAGCATAATTTTCCAAAAATGATAGAATTTCGGTTATTTCTACTAATATTAGATTAGGTTAGGTTAGGTTAAGTCAGATTTGGTTACGCTATGTTACGTCTAAGTACTTGTTTAATCCATTTCTCCTGTTTTTTTTACTTACTTACTTACTTACTTACTTACTTACTTGCTTACTTGCTTCTGGACCCTTCTGCTAAACATACTCCAATAGTAATAATGCAGATGCGACAGACGAGGCATTGCACTTCCAAAATATTTTGTGTCGAGTACTGTAATCGTGATATGACTTATTTTGAATAAATAGGAATAAAAGTTACAAGGGATTGAAAATTTTGTTTTGTTCAAAAGGTTTTATTTCAAAAAAGCGCTTAGGTAAGTCTCACATCCAATCGAGTAGGTAGTTTTCAATACATGTAAAGAACTGTATGTGGAAGTCCTTAGTTAAGTATCACATCCAATCGTATAGATAGTTTTCGATACACGTAAAGAACTATTTGTAAAAGTTCTTTGATAAGTATCATATTCAATCGCATAGATAGTTTTCAGTACATGTAAAGAACTATTTGTAAAAATTCCTAGATAAATTCCACATTCAATTGCATACATAGTTTTCAATACATGTAAAGAACCTTTCACAGTTGAAATCTCAAACTGTTCCTGAGATGTGGTAAATACTGGTAAAGTTAGCAACACTACTTAAAATTATGTAATTTTGAGACTCATTGTAATTACAACTACCGAAAATTATTGTTCTAATGCTATAGAAATAAAGGAAATCACCAATTGCTGTAAAACGTTCTTACAAAACATGTCATTGTAAGTAGTATAGAAATCTTTTTAATAACTCTGGAACGGTTTGAACTATTAAACTGCTGCAAACACCATTATGATCTTTATGTCTATTGAAGACCATCTACGTGATTTATGTGATACTTAAGTACTGTTCACCTCGGTTGCATGGGGTCCGTGGTTCGATTCCAGCTTGCGCCAAGTGGGTTTTGTGGTGGACAAACACTGCGTATGTGGGTTTTCTCAGGGTTCCCCTGTTTCCTCCCACTTTCTTCATTAATTTCTCATTACCGTCTCCTTTAGCCTACGCAGCATAATCGTGGCACTCAAAACTGAAAGATTTCATTTATCCAAACACTTTTTCGAAATAGTACTTTCAAACAAGTCGAATATCAAATCATTGTAACTTGGTTCCCTTTATTGAAATACGTATGATCGTAGTATTGGACACTTTTTTAAAATTTTATTATTATTATTATTATTATTATTATTATTATTATTATTATTATTATTATTATTATTATTATTATTATTAATTATTATTATTATTATTATTATTATTATTATTATTATTATTATTATTATTATTATTATTATTATTGTTATTATTATTATTATTAATGTTCATTTTCCCGTTCGTCTCACATGCATTTTTACTGTTACAGAAGCTTCCAACACTAGTCCTGGTGTATTATGTTTGTTTTGCAAGTATAGTGAACGGCGATATGGTTTACATTTTTCTGATTCTTCATCACAGGTTTGTTTATTTAGAAGATTGTGGACATACAATAGAAGTTAAAGGACTTGACACTTGGTTACAAGAGAAAGAAACAAACGGAATACGGGAAATTCTTACGAAGACCTGCCCGAAGTGCAAGACAATTATCAGAACAAATCATCGATATGGGAACTTATTAAGAACCTTCTATACCGATCTTCATCGGATTAAGAAGAGAATTTTTTCTAACATGCACGGTTTAGGAGACAAGCAACAGGAAATGAAGGATATGTTGGCGGCTATTTGTCAAAATACAGGTAATTCGTATTGCATTTAAATTGTTTCATTATGCTAAAAAAATTTATAAACCAGAGGTCGGCAACTTTTCGAAAAATTCGTCTGGGGTACAACCTTGGTCAAGCGCAGCTCAAATGTGAACGCCCTTAATATTGGTGCTACGGGTAAAAATATTACGGGGGGATGTTCAGCTACTGTTCTATCATGGAATATACCTAGGTATACAAAAGAACATAAAGCCATATTTGATGAAAATGTGTTATGATATTCTATGAACCATATACGTTTATTTAGTAATAGTTGTTCAAAAAGTTTTTGGATAAGGACGTCAGTGCTTTTAGTCTGTTGCTATTGGGTTAACCTGCTGGTTTCTGTGATTTTTTGATCGAAACAACCAGCATTCTTTTTGCAAGTTTAAGGTATATAAGAGTCTTCTTGTATCTTATTATGTAGACTCAGTAAAGTATAAATTCCAGCTTGTAGTTTGCTTAAATCTGAGTATCGTACACCGTCGATTTTTTTTTAATTGCATCAATTCAGTTACAAAAAAGGGCTTTCTTTTGAAATTAGAAGAAGTAATTAGTATTGTTAATACTATTACTATAAGAAACAAATGACATTCAATTTGTAACGAAAAAGTCTACTGTATTATTTTATGTTACGTCAGAGAATAATACTAAAAGAGTGAACATATTTTGTTTACAGCAATGACATTTTACGTATGTATTCGTATAATGTTTCTTAATCAGATTTGAAAGGGAATGAGTTGTAAAACTTTTGCACGAAGAAACATTCTCAGTCTCCGGGTTGTTAGGAGCAGAAAAAAAAAGAAAATATAGAATCATTCCTGTTACAGGGTTTAAGCACATTAAACATTTCATTGATAAACTACTGACTTAAACCATATAACTACTTTTTATGCTCTAAGAAAAGTTGATAATGCATGTAACACTTTGCTGCTCCAAACTAGCTTTTGTTTAGCATCAAATATGATAGTTTGCGGTCAATAACTAGACATTACAGCTCTACATGTTTTTCCACAAGTCAAATTTTATCTTGCATCATAACTGACGTCAAACTGAAAGAATCCGTTAAATGATTGGTGTTGGAATGATAGTAAATATTTCCATAGTTACAAGACTAGATACGAAAAACTCTCCCACCGTGGAAATTTACTTGATTGAAATGGTATGCCCATTTTAAAAAGCCTGGGTGAACTTGAGAGCCGCATTGGAATAAGGATAGAATGATAATGGTAAATAAGGATAGAATGATAATGATATCCCACTCCCACCGAGAATCGAAACTCGAACCGCCTAGTTGACAGCCAGATACCTTAATGACTACGCTGCAGCAGCTCTTTGTATAAAACAAGAGCTCTCTCGATAGAAAAAGAATTCCCATTGTTGCTGGAATAGCAACTGGTGAACGGTAAGGCGATGTAAATGTCAATTTAACTAAAATCGATTATTTCTATAGTACAGTGGTGCCCATCCCCCCTCATGTCCATGACGCACCCCCCCCTCAATTATCTATCCGTTGGTGTTCTTCAGTGGAAAAAAAAATCTTTTCGATTAATTTTTACACCCCCTCAAACATATTTATATAGATTTTTACCCCCCCCCCAATATTTCAATGACGCAGTTTGCGTCATAGCCCCCCTTTGTGGGTACCCCTGTATAGTAGTAGTAGAGTCACCAACAAAAGTTCCATTCGTTTGTTGAAATTAGTTTCGTAAATAACTTAAAAATGGAAGGACAATTTGAGTACAGTTTTCAGTAAATTAAAAAGAAAGTAATTTTCTGTACGTTCCAGCCCTACTAGCTTTATTTCCAAAATAAATTTTACCAAACGGAAAGCACTTTTGTCGTTGACTGTACAATAATACCAGTAATGATGCTGTGTATTACTGAAGTGAACGATCATCCTTCGTTGCTCTCACTAATTCCAACCCTAAATTTTAAGTATAAGTCTGTAATCTCCAACAAAATTAACAATATATTCTATAAAAATCAAAAAGATTTTGTTTATTTTCACAGATCATTCCTCGATAATTTTAAAGATCATATACGTACATTGTATTGAACAAAATAGAATATTTTCTAGGAAAGACCGCAGACTTTCTTTCATTGAAACATCAAGGTTAGTGGTATTTTACTTCCTGATTGTGGACTGATATTCAACTCATCCAATGTGGGGATTGTGAAAATCGAGAAATAATAGACGACACATCACACAAAAAGTGATGTTTCCTTAAGATATCGTGAAGTAGTTTTTTTTTTTCAATCTACGAAGGATATTTGCTACTCACTGCCGTGAGTGGCAATAAAAGAATTGATAGAATGAGTATGTGAGAGGAAACCAGAAGCCCCGGGAAACCCACGGATATGAAGCATAAACATATATTTACCCTGTATAAAATGGCACAAAATAAACTGTTAATTATTGTTATAACCGGCACCAATAATCGGTGTTCAATCATAGGAAAACTCAACTGCTAGCGAACAGTCGTTTATATATATTTATCTTGCTAGTAGGTAAATACATGAAATCTGACAAGCGAGGTTTACACATTTCAGATATATATATCGAAAATGTATTAAAGCTGAGCGGTAGATTGTGGGATTTACAATCAATAGCTTTTGGGTTCAAATCCTGATCCGGAAAGCATTTTTGGTTCAAATCTTGAAGGGGAGTTGTTTCTATGTTCCATTTAATCTCGTAATCCAATATTTAAATAATATTAAAATTTTCTCATTACATATTCAGAAAATACCAAGTATAAGGATTTCTTAAAGTTGGTTTGAAATTTGTCATTTAAACTTCCAAGTAAAAATAATGGAAAAGGTGTTTCAGCGTTTTCAAAAGTTCAATTCATAGGGAAATGAAAAGAGATATATATAAAATCATGATTAAAAAGAAGTAGACAAGTGCCCTTGCATTATCGAAAATTCCACTGTGCAACACGAAATCTGTCCTTCACATGAAAATATGTTTTTCTTGTGTATTTTTGCATGAGAAAATCAAATCTGTAATTACGTTTTTGTGTGTCACATACCAATTTTGTGAAAAATTGAAAAGTTTGAAATTTTGTACTGTGAAATACCGTATTTTTACAAGTTGTGATGAAATATGATTAATGATTGGTTTGGTAATTGAAATTTAGTGTACTTTTTCAGCAGCGAGGTTATATGAGACGTGATCCTATAGTTTAAGGTGGAATCCGAGCCATCGTGTCGTTCAATGCTCTTCTACCGGGAATCGAGCCCGAGATCCCATGCACCGAAGGCCTAGGTGCTATCCAGTAGACGAGTGGGGAGGACAAAAGTGCTTCAAATAAAAATTGTTGTACATGTAGTATATCTTAAAATATACTCTTATTTAAAAATCATCCAAGCGACAATTTTTCTTCTTTACAGAAGGAATAATTACGCTGTTTAAAGAGGAGTTCTCGTCATCCCCCAATTTTATCCTACCGCATGCGAGTATTTTTCTGTTATAATAGGGAGCACTGGTTTCTCATATTTCTCCTCACTTTTTATCTTCATTTCAGGTAGTATCCCATTAATATTTAGTAATAAACGAGTTCAAATTTGTGTTGCCTAAATCTGCTGCCATATGCTCTAGCATTTAAGTAATTTTTGGTTCGATTGTATTGTTATTTCCTGAGTGGTGTTTCGTTAGGAGTTGTCGGATTTGCCGCGTTGTGTATTTTTGTGGTAGTGTGTGTTGTGCATCTGGGTTTCAAGAAAATGTTGATTAAATGTACACCTTTAGTTGAAAAGGCTTATGAACTGTACTTTAGCTGTAGGATTGGAGACTAGGATAAGTCTTGGGCCCCGCACATATGTTGCACTACGTGTTCCAGGGATTTGAGAAACTGGCTACAAGGAAAACGTAGTTCTATGAAATTTGCTGTTCGTATGATTTGGCGCGAACAAATAGATCGTGTACTGATTGTTACTTTTGCTCGACAAATGTAAAGGACTTTTCCTGTAAACTTCAGATTCAGTACCCTAATTTAAAGTCAGCTATTCGACCAGTTCCCCACAGTGAAGATCTTCCAGTACCTAAAGCTCCAAAACATTATACTATTGATTCTGAAGCTGATACCTCAGACGTTCCAAGTAACGGGGAAAGTGGAGACTCTCACTCATCTGCACCCCAGCCAACGTCACCTTACTTGATCACACAAGAAGAGTTTTACCATCTTATACGAGACTTAAATCTTCCTAAAAGAAAAACGGAAGTGTTCGGCTCCAGGCTTCAAAGTTGAAATTTCTTAGCTCAAGATATTAAAATCAGTTTGTTTGTAACAAGGCAAAGTCATTTTGAGGACTAGTTTGTTGAAAACGAGGCATTGTTTATTGCAAAGATGTAGATGGCTTATTTCAGTCTTTGAGACATGAACATAATCCCACACAGTGCACTTATTGACAGCTCGAAACTAAGTCTGAAGGCAGTGCTTCTCCATATTGGAAATGTTAATCCATCTGCTTCTGTAGCATACGATGCTCGTACAAAGGACGTACGAATTTATGAGTGCAATATTGGACTTCATTGAATATAACAAATATAAAAAATTCAAAGGTCATGTGGTGGGGTTACTTGAATGTTATTTTTATTATCACGAATGCAACAAAGATACCCAAGTATTGTTGTTTTTTTATGTGAGTGGGGCAGCCGTGACAAAGTAAACCACTGCGTCCTTAAATGCTGGCCTCACAGACAAGATTTCATTCCTGGCACCAGGAACATATCTCGTAAACCAATTGTCAACCCTCAAGATGTATTTTTACCACCATTACATATCAAGCTTGGGTTGATGACGATTTTTGTTAAAGAACTAGATAAAGAAGGTATTGCTTTCTCGCACCTTACGGAGAAATCCCTGAACTTAACGATCATTATTTGTTTGTCAACAGATTAAAACAGTCATGCAGGATGAAGACTGAAACTAAACTCTCTGAAATTGAGAAATTAGCTTGACTGTCATTTAAACCGGTATGTTCAGGTTTTCTTGGAAATGTAATAGCTGAAAATTATGAAGATATTATTAGTGACACGATGCGGAGTTGTCAACTCATGGGATGCAACGTATTATTAATATTACACTTTTTGCACTCACATCTCGACTTTTTCCCTCAAAACTTCGGCGTAGTAAGTGATGAACACGGAGAACGGTTTCATCAGAACATTGTCACAATTGAAGAGCGTAACAGTAGAAAATGGACTAAAAGTATCTTGCTGAATATTGCTGGTCTATCTCGTCAGAGGGATTCCAGAAGATGTCTACAAGCGTAAGCGACCAAACAAAGTATTTTAAAAGGGTAAGTCAACAAAATTTAATGTTAGTATAATACGTCTTCCCAGCCTATATTAGGCAGTAAATATACGTAAAAGTGCACATTTCGTGTAATGTGTTGTGGTCTGTCCAACAAAAACGTGACGTGATCGAACATTTTGGTTTCGACCAATGAATTCAGCACCTGTCGTTTAGTTAAAATCACATAATTTCATTTGAAGGACAGAAAAAAGTTTAAATTTGTTGCACACTGTTATATTGTCAGTATATAAAAATGGCATCGACGTAGTCTGTCTCATCATATAAAATCGACTGTGTCGTTTGAAAAGAACTTTCGAACATTTTGACTTGAGCCAGGTTTTCATCATTTCATTTACGTTAAAATGCGCATCTGGGAAGTTACCATATACGCCGAAGATTAAATATCTCACGTGCTTCTCATGTTATCCTCGTTATGTAAAAACTCCTCTTTAAAAAAGTGAGCACCGCAAGAAATGCATATTTGAATATAGTTATTACTTGGGTCGAACTCAGGTTTTTTATTTCATTTTTATTCAAATAAGTATCGTAGTTTTTCAAATAGATTTTTCAAATATTTCCCATAAAACTATTGTTCTCGTGCGAAAAATGGTCATTTTCGCTAATATTTCTAATCTATTTTTTTTTTCTAATTATTAATGTCTTACAGTTTCCTCTTTAACGTTACTGAGAAGTATGTAATACTTATCCTATATCAAGCCAACAGTGTGGATCTCTGTGGGGGGAAAGATGAAGTGATATGAAATTTCTAGTTTTACGTCCCACGATTATGCCTTTGAGGCTAAAGGAGACGGGATGAGTGACAATGAAGAGTTGGTGGAATGAAAATGTGAGAGGAAAGGGAGAACTCCGAGAAAACCTACAGATATGGAGTACAAACAAGTATTTAGTTTTGTATATAAAAATTCAAATTCAACTGTCAGTTGACAGAAATTTGTAAATTTTGCTACCTCAAATCTGATAAGCCAACATTATACGTTACAGAAATACTTATTTTTAAATAACTGCAAAGGAGTTATGTTTGGACGAGCGGTAGCATGCTGGATTCACAGTTGACAGGTTGTGGGTTCAAATCCTAGTCAGGAAACAGTACATTTTTGGATCAAAAAGGTTCAATATATTTCAATCAAAAATGTTCTTGTAGACCTTATATCTGGAGAACTACATATAGTGTAGCCAAACCCAGTGGCGCAAATCCCGGGGGAATGAGGGGGACATGTCCCCTCCAATCTTGGAACTGGGGGGACTGTCCCCCCAATAATACGATTTGAAATGTGTTTTTTGGGGGAAAATGTGATGATCTGTATCTAATTGCCACAAAAGAAAGTGAGATAAAATTGATATACCCCCAGAATAAGCCTCAAATCTGCCCGCCTCCCAATGTTGAAGACAACTCTGCTCCCTGATCCTCCACAAGATTATCTTTCAACTTCACAAATATTTTAAGCATCGCTTAAAAAAAAAAAAAAAAAAAAAAAGGTCTTACTTGTACCCCCAATGTTGAAGAAAGATTTGCGCCGCTGGCCAAACCAAAACTATCACTTAACTGAGTATGATGTGCTTATTCCGTAAAAAATATGAAACTCGATTAGGGGCCTTTCAAAAATTTTGTGAGCCCTGATCCAAAAACAAATTATTGGCCAAGATCGCAATCTTTTGATCCATTTTTTGGATCATTCCTGAAATTTTTGGTCAAGATCGCAATCTTTTGAACCTTTTTTTTCTTGATCATTCCTAGAATTCTTGTTTTCTTATTTACACCTTGAAATTGAGGTACTTTTATGTTTCCTTTATTTCGGAATTTTAAATGGAGACGTTAAGATGCTCAAGAAAATAGAAGTTGTTTTATCAATTAGACAATTTTAATAAATATAGTACATTTTTAAAAGTTGAGATTTTTAGATCTCTCATCCTCTCTCGTGTCTGTCTTTGAATCGAGTGTTTTAATTTCAATAGTTGTTTGTGAATCAAAGATCTTAGAGAGAGACGGCTTTATCTCTGTCTTTCTCTTCTCTGTCTTAACCCTAAAGATGAATGTTTGGCAAGTAGACTCCAGAGACTATTTTCAAAAATAAGACTACCTACAATGCCACTAATACCTATTGTGCTGCTTATCTTAACGAATCAGACAAGAAATCGGGAATCCGAATCTTTTCAGAGATAATATTGCACTGATACTGTGAATCTAAGTTTTAACTACATAGAGTTGCTTCTCATTTCTCTAGTCAAAATAAAAAACTATATCACTCGTATGCAACCTGCCCGTCTTATGAGTCATTTGTGGTTGCATACTCTGCAAAGCGCAATGTCATGGGATTTTTGACGTCCAGAATATAATACCTAACTAAGGTGACCTGCACTAAAATAGCCCATTAGTCAATAACAAGTCAAATATTTTCAATTTTTGTTTCTGTATACTGGTAGAGTTCGATGCTCAGATTTCCTACTTCTTACATGGCTCCGGCTCTATTTCTGGTATGGCCGCAATTTCATGGATTTCCATTCGTCCCCATATTATTCTCAAGGACCGAATTACTGCCAGAGACTATGTGGACATTTTATGTGACCAGATGTGTCATATGGTACAAATGTCGTTACGTCCTTAACTACAAATACTGCCAGACAGATTTTGTGCATGCTATCAGCAAAATACTTGCATTTTCTTACACTTACCTATATCCCATAACCAGTGGCGTATTTAGGATTTTGTTTCGAGTGACTATGCACAACACTTGAATAAACACTTATATATTTTTCCTTTTGGGTGTCGACCAATTTTAATGAAGTTATGCATATAACAAATTTATTTTGCGATGGGGGGGGGGCCTTGAGCCCGATAGTCCACCTAAATACACCATTGCTCATACCAAATCCATGTTATTCACATATCGGAGCAATGAAATGAAATTAATTGCTTTTAATTTATCATGCATAAAATACAAACCAATGTGCCAATTTCTACGTTTTCTGAATAAATTTAAAATTCTTGTTATATTTATGAATATAAACTATATTTAACCTATTTGTAAGTATGATAGGAAGAAGCGAGCAGATTAAAAATACTCCACCATCCACATTATGGCTACTGGCAAACTCGTCTCTTAGACATCTAAAGGGACTTATTCTGATAGCAAATATCTATTGTACTAGGTATGCTTACATTAAGTGATTTATTTGGTAACTCACTGGAGAGGTAAGGCCCTGAAAGAGCAAACCCGAAGAGTAGCACAGAGAAATTAAGGCACAAGAGGCGCAGGGGAAGACGCTGCTTTTAGCCTTTAGGAAGTAGTTTCACCTTAGATAATGCAATAGCTTCGTAAACTAGCGGTTATTGCATATAAAATATTGGATTGTATGTAGTATGTACAATGTTTCTTTTGTGGAAAATTGCGTGGTCACGTTTAAATTATTAATCTAGCTTATTATTTAATTAAACGTTCTCGTATGGCTCTTGCAGAAATGAGTTCTTAAAGTACTGTATCTTCGTTATTTTGAATTTTATTCCGTACTCCAAGAAACTTAGTTATATATAAGTTTCAGTATCACGTCTGGTTTATACGTAGTGCTGTGATATTCAAATTATAGAATTGTTAATTTTTATAGTATCAGATTATTATAACATTTCATCACCAAATTAAATACTAGGCTTAACACAAAATTCGAATCAGTAGTGTACGCAGAATTTGTCAAGGGAAAAGTTCAAGCTTGCAAGTGCATATTATTTCAGATGTTTGCATATATATCTTAATATGGTAGATCTTTATTTTTACATAATATCCTGCCCATGGGAGGTTAAACACAAAAACCTCACCTTGCGTACGCCATCGATTCGAATATATGCAAATCAGACTACTATTGTGCTACTACGCCCAGCGGCCATAACTATTACATATTCATGAATTCGTAAATTTTAGTTTACTTAAGCTGGCTAGGTCCCTAGATGTTCAAAGCTATATATACAAAATCTTTAATTTACAATGTGTGATTGGCCACTTCTGTGCAAAGTTTTACAGAAATAAATGTGATAAAGGTCATATTTTGGTTGAGATTTCGTCTGCTTTTCTGCTTTCGTGTACTAATCAGAACAATATTTGTAGATACTTTAATAATAGTCACCAAATGATTTACATCCACATAAAAGTAATAAGAGATGCTTAACTAACGTTTCACGTTTCAAATTAAACTGATCTGCATAATTTATCTTTACAGAATCCAGTGTATTGAATGAAACAGCACAGAGATTACGAAAGGTAGAACAGAAGAAGCCTACTAACAACAGCGTTCGTACCATTCAAATTCGTTACCATATACTCATGGAGGCCAACAAATTGCTAAAAGCACCAGCCTTGAAATTTGCGGGTGATGGTGAAGAAATGGTATTGTGTCTTGTTGATGAATTAATAGAGAATATGAATAAACGTATGCCTCATATAGGCGAACAAGAATTTGAAGATTTTAAACAGGAATTGTGCCGCATAGAGACAATAGCTCAATTATTCGTTGTTGGAAATCAAGACGAATCAAGAAATGTAATTGGAAAGGAATTCCGTAAATGCATTTATATTTTGTTTGGTGTTGAAAGATATTCTCTTGAAGAGGATGGAAAAATACGGGAATTTCTTAGAAATCTTGTTCCCATAGATAAGTGGATCGATGCACGAGAACTGTATCAAATAAAACCAGAGTTAGTAGGTAATGAGAGCAGGAGTCGATGGTTCAAATGCCAGAAGGGACATTACTTTTTCATTTCACAAGTAATTACGAGCACTGAATATAAATGTACAGAATGTGAAATCGAATCAGATAGATTCACAAGAGGTTATCCCAGAGGAATGGGCGAAGCCTCTAGAGGAAGGAGTGGAAGTATTTTTAGAGGCAGGGAAGATTTCAGGGAAACGGAAGGAGGTTTCAGAGAAAAAGATGATTCTAGGGAAAGAGGAGGAACTTCCAGGGGAAAAGAGGGTGGTTTCAGGGGAAGGGGAAGAGGTTCCAGAGGGAAGAAAAATGGTACTAGGGGAAGAGGACGTTTTAGGGAGACAGAAGGTTCCAGGGAAAGGGGAGAAGATATCAAGGGGAGGGAAGAAGATTCCAGGGAAAGGGGTGGAGATTTCAGGGGAATGGGAAGAGGTTCAAGGGGGAAGGGGATAGGTACTAGGGGAAGCTTCAATGAGACGGAAGAAGGTTTCAGGGAGAATGGAGAAGGTTCCAGGGGAAGGGGAGGAGGATTTAGAGCAAGGAGAGGAGGTTCTAATAGAAGGGGGAGAGGTTCAAGAGGAAGTTTACGATAGATAATGTACGGTGTTCATCCATTAATGTAAGATTTTTTTTAATACTTAATTTGCGTTTCGCTTACTACGATTCCTATTCGCGTCATTATCCATAATATTGGATGAAGTGTGCGAAATGTAACTGATACAAATAGACATTTTAAAAATGTACTTCTTTTTTGCAAATAGTTTCATGTGCACTTCAGTGAAGTTACAGTTAATTATAATGCCTGGGTATATCAATTTTCTCTGGCAGTTATTTACCATTGCAGTTACTTTTTGGAAATTCTCGTTAAAGTCATGATGTTTACAGGAAATGAAAGCAAAAATTAGCGGTGCTAAAAGATTAAACCGAACTATAATTTTTACAGGTTCTTTTCATAGAAAGTACGTATCTAATAAGACTAGTGTGAAGGTTGTAAACACAATAAACGAAAATTACAGTTGTGTGTGTGCATGGCAATTAAAAAATAATATCTGCACTTCTTCTTTTACTGTGTATATTTATTTGACAACTTTTGAATAGCTTGTCTATAATCTATATTTTATTTCTGAGAGTTACTGCAGATAGTTCGTCAATGTGTTTGCTGTAGAAAAATTGGAATTGCATTTTATAAACTTGCATTTATATTGCACTTGTAGCTTTTTATGTATTCATTTATTTTTTTTATATTGATATCTGTGAGTTATGTATCAAGTATTGTTAAAATTAAATTGATATAGGTTGGTTATAAAATCTGGAATAGCAATGGAAAAACTTAAACAGCACAATACCATAAAAAAACACTATCCACGTATGTCACCAAAATACATAGCACCTTAAGGAATCTAGAATGTTCATTCAAATTATTTTCAACATGTAAAGATTCAGAACAGTTGTTGCAATAGGCGTGTTCAGTAATATTAATACTTCCGATATCAACTAATGTGTAAGGTTTCACTGTAAAACTTGAATTTTATAGTCCATAAGACGACCAAAGCCACATTTTTGGTTCTAAGTAAAATGAGTGCTAGATGCTACATAAAGAAAGTATTGGTCTGTATATGTTTATACAGTATTTATTTTCTTGCAGATACATTTTCTTACTCTTTGATCTATTTATTCTTTACTGTCTCTTCTTTCCAAAATTTAGACAAAAATGAGATTTCTGTTTCAATATAGTATTTCCAGGTTAAAGCAAAACGATATAGTACATTTTATGTGAAATTATCGGAAACAAATAGTGCCTGAAGTACTAGCGAAAATGCTATGTGCTTGATCCATCCATTACACCCTTTCTGAAGTGCCTCAAGATTCCACAGCATGTACACCTCATATTTCAAATTTCTCATATGTTAGAAGTCTATGAGATTGAATTCTGTTACCGTGGCTTGCCATTGCACAGCTGAACTCTCTCTTTCTCTAAGCTGAGCGTTGAACTGCATATCAGCGAAACATGAAGTACAGAAAACAATTCTGCCATTGTTTTCAGAAATAATTTTTGTAAACATCAGGCTTTTATGATTGTAATTTTAAGGCTGCATCACATATTGTATTTTGTTAAAATCACCTTTTATGTAATTTCTTACTTCGATTATAGTAATGCTTTAGTATCAATCACTTTGTATTTTTAAAAATATATATAGTTAATAAAAATGGAAATGTGTTAATACAATAACTTCTGTGGTAATTGGCACAATACTAATATAGTGGAAATGGAAGTACAGTAAATGAAAGTAAGCTCTCAAAACGTGTATTTACTACTTTATGTATCAGAGTTACGAATCGTTAAGTCTGAATAATGCATAGAGAATGAAAAGAAACAAGTACAGTTTCCATATAGGTATTTATGTATAACTAAAATTTGCCCGATGGTTGACACCAAGAAGCAAGTTCTTTCCAAAATAAGCGAATATTCTGTTGCTTGCACCGCATTGAACTGTGTATGATACTACAAATTAAGCGTAACAAATTATCTATTCTTATCGTCCAATCAAATGTAATACTTTTTTTGAAGAACGTCTTTTCTCACTTGTATTATTTGTAAGAGTGGGAGAGGAAGCCAAAGATGTAGTGAAAGTTGCGAAAGGTAAAATGAAATGTGACAACACTTCTTTTCAGCATTAGTAACATTACCATTATTGAACGATCAAACATATTAGTTGTGCTGTTAGTTTTCTTAAAGTAACAAGTGTAAGTAATTCAAACAATCTCTAGCTTCTAAACACCTCGAGCTTCTAAACACCTCGAGCTTCTAAAATGAAACCTCGGCGTCCTCCCCTGTACACTTATCTTGGAGCAGGCTTCGTTGTTCACAATAAACTTACATGCTCATGTTGCAGGTTTTTTGGTGCGCACTGTACCAGGAGAGACAGCATCTACAGCCTCCGAAATCTCCTAGGGACTTCTGTCTTCCTTCCAGTGAAAGCATCTTTTTAAGAGTGATTTGCGTACCATGAAATAATTGCACATGGGAATGAGAGAAATTAGCGGAAAGGTCATTTATGTTTTTCTTGTAGGAAAGTAATTCTTGGGTTCGACATTTGAAACTATTTTTCGTGCTACGTATAAATGTAGGCGACAACCAAAACAGCACACTATTTAAAACGTCTTATCTACTGATTCTACATGTAGATAATTTTAATTTACAATGGCACTTCTTTCCTACAATTGGATTTTTGTTTATGAACTGAGTGATGGTCGTACTAAAGAACAATACTTACATATAATGAGAACTATTTGTTGTAATGATCTCATTGGTATACGTAATTTTGAAGCCAATATGCCCAACTTCATCCTAGGTACAGCAATTGGTACATAAAATTACCTCCCTGTAAAAACGTTGCTTTGGTATTTTACTCATTAGTGCAATCTCGTTGTCTCTTTCATACTATGAAGCTGAAATATCAAGCTATCATCAACATATTTATATTTAGCCTTGGAAATTATGTACCTTTTCATGTGAATAGGGGCTTTCGGGTATCCTGATGTTCCCTAACGCTATGCCTAATGGGGCAATGTTTTTTCTCTGATGAGTCTTGATTCAGTATGGAGCCTGATAATCGATGTGTTTTCATCTAGAGAGAAAAATGAAATCATTAAAGTTTTTCGTCCCACGATTATGCTGGTTAGGGTAAAGGAGACGGTGATACGAGATGAGTGAAATGGTGGAATGAAGAAAATGGAGGAAACGGGAGAACCCCGGGAAAACCCACGAGCACGGTGTTTGTACACCACAAAGTCCAAACGGCCGAGCTGGGATCGAACCAGGAACCCCAAGCACCGGAGGGGAACGCTCTACCACTGACCCACCGCTCCCCCTCGCGCCAGAATGGAACACGACACAATCCCATGTTTGTGCGAGAAAGATCCCAGTATTATGGTGGTGGACTGATGGTGTGGGCAGGAATCAGCATTAGTGGGCGTACTGAGCTCCACATCGTCCGAAATGGCTCTTTGATGGCTCTCAGGTATCGGGATGAGACTCTGCAACCTCTTGTTCTTACTTATGCTAGTGCCATTGGTGATTCGTTCCTTTTCATGGATGACAATGCTCGTCTTCACAGAGCTCGGTTAGTGGATGAGATGCTGGAAGCTGAGGGTATCGCTCGGATGAAGTGGCCAGCATGCTCTCCGGAACTCAATCTAATTGAGCATGTCTGGGATATGCTTGGCAGACGAATTGACGCTAGGCCAGTACCTTCAACAACCATTCCAGAGCTGGAAGTCGTTCTTCTGGATGAGTGGCACAAGATCCCCCAAGAACTCATCGATAAGCTGATTGAATCCACGTCACGCAGGTACGAGGCTGTGTTGGCTGTTCGAGGTGATCATACGCCATATTAAGGATCAGTGTTTTTGCCTTGCCTATTTTTGAGCAGTTCGAGAGTGCACACATAACCGTCTTGTTTCATGAGCCATGTGAACAAGGTTTTCCGTGCCCCAACACCAGTATGTGTCCCATTTTCCTAGTGTATCTTAAAGCATTCCTTGTATGATATATATGAGTCAAACACAAGCTTATCCATACACTATCTTAAGGTCTTGTGTGATATTTCAGCTGATCCCCTAATTTTTTTGAGCAGTGTAGTAGACTTGCCCTCCCCTTCACATCAGCGAGGCATACCTCTCTTTCTCTCTTAACAACAATAGATCTCCGGATAAAAGTATCTCTTCTATCAGAGTACACAATACAGTAATCCTTCATCTTGCATTAACAGCACAGGTCGATTTAACTAAAGACCACTGAATTAATAAAAAAAAAATCTTAATCTGAGTCTATATTCGACATCAGTCATCTGTAAACCTCTATCATTATATCGTCTAAATTAATGAATTTTTATTCACCGAAGCATTACATCGATCTTTTATTTTCATTAACTTCCGAAACTGTTTAGTATTCATGAAATTACAGGATTCATACTAAAATTCTGGTATATATTTCCCTGAGCCGTGAACACTACCATTTATGGTTAGGTTTAGAAAAAAATCCTTTTATTTCATTGGCCTTCACAATTTCCATAGCCGTCCAATGCTCTCCTTGTACTTTTTAAATGCAGTATATAAGTTTTCTATATTGTAATACTGATGAGTCAAACTTCCTGTATTTGGAAGACAATAAAAATAATACCAAACAACAATTGTGCACTAACGATATATTTAATATTTTGACATTCTGAGTACACTAACATAAATTAGTCAACACATAATTTGGCATGTAGCTTTGAATATTAGAAATTAAAAACTAGTAATTCTGTAGTATTAGAATTACAGTGTGTTTATTTTCTTTCAAAGTTTTGAAACACCTTTTGGCACTCCTCAAGCGTCTTATTTCTAAAGATAATTTTCTTTCCTCAGCCTTTTTGTTAATTTTGAATTCTTTGAAATGTTCTTCTTAGATCTTCTATAAGCTTTTTTTTTTTTTTTTTTTTTTTCATATTTTAAGTTCCCTGAATTTCACGGTCAGTACCAACCCTGAATTACATACACTTTTTTTCGTCTTTTACAAAGCAGAAATGGAATGACATTTTTAGGATGTGTACCAGAGTGACAGATTTTCCCCCGCTTTCTAGTATGACTTATCATTGTTATTGAAAGTATCTTTTTTTCCATTTTCTGTGTTTCTGTTTCTCTCAAAACTACTCTAAACTGAATTGAGATTGAGTAAAATGTAAATGTTGTTATGAAGAAAGAAAGAAAAAATCATGTAGTTTTTCAAAGACACATGACTACGATTGTCCAGTCAGAAACAACATTTATGAAGTTTATGAGTAATTCAGTAAATATTTGTCAGCACTAACATACTATTTGGCCGATTGACAGTACAACGTATCTACTGTCTAAAACTAGGTATGATCATGCGTACACAGATTGTACACACATACAAAGGATATTTGAAACTGTTCAGTGACCAAGCATGGGACATCTGACATTTCTTTTTATTGATGATTGTTTGGTACATAAACATCTTAGATTAATCTTACATCAATTATATTTCAGTATGCCACAAATTATTTTGAGAGAGAGATTAATTACAAAGCACTGAGAATACTGTCGTGTTTACATTACTATCTAAAACAACTTTGAAACTTAAACGTCTTTAATAAAATCTTTTGATTTTCAAAAATAGATTTACAATTATATATACATAGCATGCAGAGTACCTAACTTTTTTTTTTTTTTTTTTTTTTACCTGTTTAGTTATGACAAATCATATACCGTCCAATAAGTATAAAAAGTTGACCGCTTTTCCATGTATATTAATTTTACACAAGTTACGTAGCTTTGTTTAACATGCAAAAATGACTGAGCCAAGTAATTTCGTCACTTTCGGTAACAACGATGTTGCAATTTTACGAAAAAGTTGAATGCAATATGTATTTTTACTTTCCTTGTCTCTGATCTACTTATTTTTAAAAATATCTTACGAAAATTTAATCCAAAATTACGATTCTGTCTTTTGTTATAAGATTTATAACATTGAATACAAAACATAACTAATTTCCATTATGTAGCAGTTTTCTTTGAAATGACCGGAAGTACTCATGGAAGTAAACAACATGCTTGATTCATCCACTATATTTAAATCAAAGCGCACAGTTTAAAACAAAGATAAAACTCCTACATACAAATACATAAAACAAGTATGAAACTATCACATAACTTAAAACTTGATGGAATGAAGTCACTATACAGTATAATACTTGATAAATATTGCTTTATTTTAACTTTGAGGCTTGTTGCATCTTTTGGGGCCTTTCGCACTATAGCAAGTTTGATGAACATGTATTGTTTTCACTGGGTACTTTAATGAAGTATATTTGTGATTGACACACACACATATATTAGAAAAATACAAGCAGAATGTTCCTTTGAAAACTTCATCTCAATAAACATACTAAAGAACTCAAATCAAAGTAAAAAATATTAACTACTGACACCATGGTTGTTTACCAACAAAGTACAATGTTGTTCCTATCATGATTTTTTTTTTTTTTTTTTTTACATTTTTTTTTCCACAGGTTATGAAATACTACCTATTGGCGATAAGCTTATAACTTCCGTGTTGTGCCTTAATTGACTTACACAACAAATGAGGAGTTGAAAATAGCTACTTACAATATTCTTTCATAGTGGTTACAAATTACCAAAAAACCATAAACGCTGTGAACTCATCATCGTAATAGATTTCCTTTCCCTGTTCTGTTTAAGAAGTTAATAAACTGCCATTTACAATTAAATACACACTTTGCCTTAGTAAAGAAAAGTGTTACTGGTTTCTGCCCATAGTGGGCCATGCAGGTTGGGTGCTTCCATCCATTTCAGGAGCGAAACGGTTCGAACTTAAAAGTCTGTGCTGTTCTCCGCCTATTTCTGCGTTACATTCATTACATTGACTAGTTTGCATAGCACCTCCACAATCACCTATGTAATAATAGTGTCCATTTCTACACTTGAACCAGCGACCTGTACCTTCACGGCTTGTCATTGCCTGAACTACCAGGCGCTTTTCCTCTGCTGTTATAGTAGGTGCTTTAACTATTTTGGCAAGTTCACTTAAGGATCTGTGTATATTTGAATCATTTTCGTACCTTTGGTTACTTAAAAGTCCGGATGCACATTTATTATACAATTTCTCTATCTGAGGGAACTTTAACCTGAAGTTATCATGACTTTTAATAATATAAAACAGGCTTATTCTTTTCAAACGAAGAAATTCCAGACTAAAATCTTCAAATTCCTGGTCATTTAAGTATAATCTTAGTTTATATAGAATAACATTAATTGCACCATAGAAGTCTTCTTCTAACTCTTCAGACATTTTCCAACAAGAATTACTGATCAACGTAGAGATTTCCAAAAGGATAGTGCAGAAGACTTGAAGGCGATGCATGCTATTTATGGAATGTAAAGGCCTGGTTTGCACATCACCACCAAGTTCATTTTTAAGTTTAGCTGCCATCCCAAATAGAATTGGGGTTCCTAAAAATAAATAAGTATTTTAACAAAATTATGAATTTGTATTCATGTAAATACAGGGTACATCATGGTAAACGCGACGATTTTTCAAATGAATAATTCTAACTAGAAATATGAGATAGGACGTAGAAAAAAAGGGGCATTGACCTCACTCTGCCTCTGGGCAGCCCATAGAATTACATTTGCAGTCATGGCGCAGTAACATTAAAAGCTTAGTGTGTTCCCATAAGATTTCGTGAAAAGTAACAAGTCTACTATTAAAACCTATTGGCTCTTTCGGTTCAGCTTCAATATCGGATAGGGCCTTTCCAAGTGGCAATACCACCTGAAGATGCGTTACTATGTTTCGAACACGTTGAGCTGTAATGTAGATTGAACCACGTGCTCGTAGTGTTGTTCAAGTGATACGAAATGTTTTATCTTGTCTCGAAAATGATACCAGAACTACCTTTTAAAAATAGAGACAGTTTTTGAAACGAGAACAGAGATGAGACGAGAAATTTTTCGTCTTGTGGCCAGCAGCAGTATTAACTTTCAAATATCAAGAAGTTTGATTCTTAAATATCTGATTGTATATTTAACAATGATATTATATTTAATATTTTATTATGCAAATCAAGTTTATACCGAAGGTTGCCATCTCACCACATTATTCAAGATTTTAGGTTTTTATTGCGTCAAAATATTTAGTTCTTATAATGGGATAAAGTATGAGAGTTGTTTTTGTTCGTGTCTGGTTCAATCGCCTAAGTTGTTTAATTGAATGACATTAGCTCTGTTATATTACCGATTCCTGTGGTAGATCATAGACCTGTCATAGGTTAGTCAGAAACTGTATTTTATACACACCTACCAAAATTTACTTCTAAAAAATATTTACCAGTACTTTTGTACTGCTAAGGAGTTTTATGTTCGTTTGAGTATGTACTGTACATTAATTAAGGAATTTTGATGATTTTTTTTTTTAACTAATGGTAATTATTCAACAGTTACCCCACATCATATTTGAGAGCTCCTTCGTGGCTAAACTTCGGCGTGGGAGACCCGGGTTCAATTCCGGGCAGGAGCTCTTGTGTGGATTCCATGTTAATCAGTAGGTCTCGTCTCATATAGCCTCACTGCTGAAAGAAATGTTAAACTCAAAATGATTATGATCATATTTGAATTTTCAATTACTAAATATAACATTTTACCAAGAATACTGTTTGTACTACTTCAGAAAATTAAGTCTTAAATTTTCTCGACTAGACGGAACGAGAAACTTCGAGAAGTGAGACCGAAAAAAATCTTTGAAAATAGAGACGAAACTTCTACAAAATTCACGAAACGAGAATATCTTCGCGTCGTCTCATGGGGAACACTTATCCTGCCGGAACGCCAAGAATCCCGAAGGACGGAAAAAATGAAAGCCTGTTCTCAGGACAAGCACATAGCCAGGATTTCGTAATAGGGGGGGGGGGCGTAACATGAAATACTGTGGTTATCACATCAAGAGCTTGCCCAATGTATTTTACTGGCAACATATATTGATTTGTTAGGGCAATAAATTGAGGATATGCTAGTAAGTATTTTAGTAAGAAACTAAGATGAAATCTCGAGTAAAAGAATATGAAAAAGTACTGAAAAAGATTTTACAATATTTACGTTTCTTGCTGTGTTGTCAAATATAACAACTTTCCTTTCATTATGTCCTCAACTATTACAAAAAGTACATATCCATTATTATGAAAAGTACCTATCCAATAATGTCTTGTAAAATATTTTACAAAATCTGCGTTCCTTTCTCTGTTGAATCAAATGCTAACAGAACTTTCTTTCCACATAACTTTTTGTTTTTGTGCTGTAACTTTTTATTTTAATGCTGATTTTTCTTTGTTTCTTTTTGTTTCATCCTTCCCTAACTTTTTTTCATTTCTGGTTTCAAAGGGGGAGGGGAGTCCGCAGCGACATACTTTCCAATTGAAGTGGTGTATTAGAGTGGTTGGGTGATTGATTCGCGTTTAGACGTTCTCTTCATCAGCAAGGCTACATGCAAGGCGTACACCTATAGTTAAAGTGGGATCCGAACTACACGAGCTCCTACCAAAAGTCGAACCCGGGTATTTTGCGCCAAAGCCACTACGCTATATGAGATTGGAGTTTAGCATTCTTTTCAGCACGGAGGCTATATGAGACGTGACCCTACAACTGAAGGTAGAATCCGAACCACCACAATGCAATGCGGTCGAATTTTTCAAGATTCCCCCACCGGGAATCAATCCCGAATCCACTTGCACCAACTTTAGAATTAAGATCGAACGAGAACACAGTACGGCAAATCCTACGCAAGGACGTGCGATTCAATACGTACAAATTATTTATTCTATAGTACTTACATGAACTCCACAAAGTTCCGCCTTCGCCAGAAACATGCAGGTCATTTTCAACGAACGTAAAACTGTCATCCTCATGACGAAGTTCATACTTTATCTTGGCATTGGGAGCCAATAATCACCCGCAAAGTACATGAATCCTTGTTAAGCCCTAAACTGGTGTACTACATGTGTAAATGGGATCATTGATTATAAAGACAGATTTATAACCATATGCTTATCTCGGTACATCACGGTGATTAACACTTTCTTGGAGCCAAAAATACAGACTAAAGATGAAAAGATCAATGAAGTTTCAACAGAATGGAGCTATCCCGCGTACTGTTGAGGCCTCAATGGATGTTTTTCGAGTCATGTTCAGTGTTTCTTCCAGAAATGTGCCCCCCGGAGTTGGCCGAAATAATACCTCTATAACATAATGATGAATATAATAGTACCAACAATGCCCTCCGGAACATTTTTTCTGAAAGAAACACTGGTCATGTTACCCGGTAGACTCGTGTTACGATTCGGTGATGTTTCCAGGTTTACGCGGTCATCTGGCCTACCGTATTTTAGGGGCTATAAGACGCACTTTTTTCTTCGAGAACTTGCCCCCAAAATTCAAGTGTGTCTTATACTCGAAATTAATATTAAAATGTCTAGTGTTTGATTTAAAATTTCCGCCAGTCTTAAAATGGCCATATATTCGATACCGCAGTCTCTATATTTCTATGTGATATGTATTGAATATTGTATACGGATGTCCACCGTAGCCTGTATTTATGACAGAAATGGTGGATTGGGTAAATGGTTGTGGTGGGTGTATCTATTTCTATCTGATAACATTGGATTCAACTGGCAGCAGCAGTGTACCGATGAGACGAACATGAGTTGCGGAGATTCACAAGCTTGCTAACACTATCTACTTCCCGACCCGTCATCACAAAACCCAGAACCACAGACTAGAATGTACAGACCGTAAGCTCTGCGAAACGGCATTAAAAAAAATGCTTAAAAATTAAGTTGCATCTCACAGTCCATAGCGTCTTTTAGTCCGTGAGATATGGTATCAATGTGTATTTCTTTTTCGTGGAGCTACTTCAAGTCGAGCGCGCGAAAAAAATTAACGTACATTATATAAACTTACGCACGGGTCAATCCAGATGAAATCGACCAATTTCCAGGTCAAAAGTTGCTGACAAACTATTTATTTTTGAAATTTTTACCTAAGATTGTATCACATTTAGGGAGTTTAAAACGAGTTTATTTTTTAGCCGTGCAGGTTTGTTTCTGGCGGCCATTTTGTATAGGCGTCTGAGTGTATTTGGCACTTTTCAGAGGATTCCGTTAAACGCTGCAAATTTTTAGGTCTTAAAGATAATGAGTTCAAATCAAAACTATATGAAAGATAATGGAATTGACAACATTCTGTGTTCTGTGCATATTGAGACGTACTTTAGAATGTCGAAGAAAGAAGCTCTGAACATTGAGGTTGGAAACTTAGAAATGGCCATTTTTGAATATACATTTTGAAACGACATAAATAAGACATCTTCAATTCTTTGTCTACATAGAGACTAGATAGTAAACAACGTTCCAGACAAGTTTCAGATCTGAGAATCTTATATTTGATTTTTTGGAAATTTTTAAACTTTGCGAAGTTTCGAAAATTGTGTATTTTAACCATCAAATATCTCGGGAGGGGCAGAAGCGAAAAATTCCAAATTTGCACAAAATAAACGATAATTATGCTGTAACAAGTGAGTAAAATTGCATCACAGACTTGAGTAGTTTCTGATTTATAAGTAGTTGCAGTGATGTAAAATTTACGATTTTGTTTTGTGTTGACATGTGCAGGTTTTGTGTTGATATAATGTAGTATCTCAGGCATACAATTTATCTATTACTAAGGTAGCAATTACTAAGGTTCGCCGGAAACTCCCACTCACAGAGTTCACAACTCCTACAGGTCGTACTTTCAATATCAGTGTCAAACTCTGTACACAAATTAGTCAACTATTTACCTTACTGATGTCTTAACAGCAGCGCTATAGGCAGAAAAGAAATAACAGACGACTTTCGTTTTTTGTACGATTCATAAATTATGCACATTTTGACTTTTGCTACAAAGTTTATATTCACTCCAATGACGCTTCATGATATTGTCCCAGTGAAGAAAAACCTTATAACTCAGAAACTACTCGAGCCTCAGTAATGCAATTTTACCCACTTGTTACTGCACAACTATCGTTTATTTTGTGCAAATTTGGGATTTTTCACTTCTGTCCTCCCTGAGATATTTGGTGGTGAAAGTACACGATTTTCGAAAATTTGCAATGTTTAAAAATTTCCAAAAAATCAAGTATAAGCTCCTCAGATCTGAAACTTGTTCAGAACGTTGTCTATTATCTAGTTTCTATGTAGACAAAGAATTGAAGGTGAGTCTCATTTATTTCGTTTCAAAATGTACATTCCAAAATTGCAATTTCTAGGTTTCCAACCTCAATGTTCAGAACTTCTTTTCTCGACGTTCTGAAACACGTCTCAATGTGCACGGAACATAGAATATTGTCCATTCCACTATCTTTCATATGGTTTTGGTTTGAGCTCATTATCTTTAAAACCTAAAATTTAGCGTTTAACGGAATGCACTAAAAAGTTCAAAATGTGCTCAGGCGCCTATACAAAATGGCCGCTACGACAAAACCTGCGCGGTTAAAAAATAAATGAATGCCCGTTTTCAACTCCCTAAATGTGGTACAAACTTAGGTAAAAAATTAATAAAAAACTAAATTTTGTCAGCAACCTTCATTTGTCTTTTTCGTGTAGATTGCCTCGCACGCCAACCGTCAACAAGTGAAACTAATTGCCCGAGAACTGTGGAGAGAGATGAATGAACTTCAAGGGACGATTTCACACTTGCATTCATACAAATGGTCTCTAAGTGACATTTTTTTCCTAATATATCTGCTTCACAAGGCTCATGTAATACTGAATTCTTTCCTTATGGCACATAAAAATTCCTTACACGTTACAGGAGTTATATCTATTTTCAGATCGTCCGTTTTCCCGTGACGCACCTGAGATGTGTTTTGAATCATGAACAGAATAAATTATTAACAACATACAAATTAGTGAAACTTAGTCTTATTAATTGTTAATTAAAAAGTTCAAAGACGAAAGACCACATATTTAGCTATCTCGACTTACGTGTTGTTCTAGTATAATCCAAACGTATCTATCTTTAATAACTTATTTCCAACGAGCACAATTTCTAGAAGAAATTCTTGTTTAGGTTGAAACTATACAGTAGAAATATTTAGTATCCTGAAGTGGTCAAGTACATATACACCATATTTTAAATCTCTGTAATAAGCTTTAAATTCCATTCTACAAAATAACTATCTTTTCTGTAAAACGAATCCATCAACTTTGTTGAAATGTTTCATGGAAAGTTTACAAATAGTATGCACATCACTTTTAGGAGAAATCAAACTACAATAGACAGTATTTAACAGTGCACATTTTGCATATATAATACATAAATAATGTATACCTGCAAAATAAAAAAGTATTAACTGCATCAGATTGGCAATGAATGACATTTTTAAACGCCATGAAGATTCATTTTTCTGGATTTTCTCGAAAACTACGCATACGAGTTTAGAATCAAACTTATCATTTTGTTCAGCTTGGTCGTAACTATCAATTGAAGTGTATCTTATTTTCAGACAAAGTTACAGTTAAACAGAAGTTGAGGTTTAAGAGCTAATCAAAGTTTTGGGCTATATTTCATTAACCATACTATGTACTGTCATAAGAGTTAATCCTAATGTTGGGCTATATCTAGTGATGGGCAGTGAGAATATTCCCGGTGGGAAGGAAAATAAAAAAAAAATGGGAATATTCCCGGGTTTTTCCCTTGCATATAAATTCCCGGGAAGGAATTTATTTCCATTTATTTACATTATCTTCCAAATTATAAGAACCATATGACTAATTACTTTATTTTAATTTATTATGATTTAGTTCTAGGTTTTAAATAATTTGGAGGTTAAAAAAAAATCATTGACTGTACTTTATATAGCTAATAATATGATTTTTTAAAGTTCTATTTCCATTTGCACTAAAAAGTAGCAAAGTAGGCCCTACTAATTTACAAATGATGAAAAGGACCCAGTTTGTAAAGTAATGTAGAAGTTATGTAGAAACAGAGATGAAGTACCCTACTATTATTACACCCCGAACCACAGTTAGTAATAGACGTCAGTCTGTCTCCTGTGTCTGACTCGAATTTCTGAAGAGGTACTCGGACTTCTCTTACATGTGAATTAACCCACGAAATTTCGAGAAATAGGTAGGAAGAAAGGTCGTGTGTGGTGATATTACGTGCCAAATTATAAAGATAAGTCAGTATCTTGCAAATATTGTGAACATAAATATATATGCGCAAATGTTGATAAAATGGTGAGACATGTGTCTTCTGGCAGTTACCCAACCTAATTTGTTTATAACTTTTAAAAATTTAATATGTTTATATCAGTAGTAGAGCCAAGTTTAGAAAATCCACTTACATATAAACTTTTTAGCGCTGTAAAAGTATGTGGACTTACTATACCAGTTTTTCCACCTTAAAGTAACATAATACCGTTCAGAATATACATTTTAAAGAATCTTCTGGCGACAACAGTAATAATATACTGTGATAAAAAAATAAGAAGAACAACTAAAATCATAATATACTAATAGAATGCAATTTTCTTTGTGATTGTACATAAATTCCCGGAAAATTCCCATTTTTGGGAATCTTCCCGAGAATATTCCCGAAAAATATCTTCCTGGAATTTACTCATCACTAGCTATATACAGGGTTGGGTAATTACGCGTAAAAAAAAAAAAAAGTTTTCTACGTGACGCGTAAAATACGTGTAAAAAACGCGTAATTTACGTAAAATACGTAAAAAATTAGAAACAGGTCTACAAATTAAAAGAAAATGTTCTACGCGCTGAGCTTTAAAAAAAATTCTTCCTAAAATTGTATGGAATCTAGCTGGATTTTGCAAAACTTAATCCGTAAGCATGAACTGGGAATTTTGTATTGGCTTTGTAAAGTAGCATTGTATAATACGATTTGGTGACTGTTCAAAACCCATTTCATTATTTCTGTAATCGAGAAAAGTTTTATGCCAGAGAAGTCGTGGGAGAAACTATTGTGCAATACAACAACAATGGTAAGCCTTCGTGGTCTCCATTTGTGACGACTTTCTGCAATGTCTGAGAAAAGCATCACGAATAAATAGAGGAGTTTCTGTTGGAAAACCTCGGCCCTTCAGGAATAACTAGCTGCCAGCAATATCGGGGAAAATGTGGAAAATTTGAAGAATTTATGAAGAAGGGAATTACAACACCACGCACATTCTGGTATTTCGCTACTCGGCAACATAAAGAGTTGTCGGAATTTGCTATGAAGTTACTGAACATCCTAGCATCTTCAGCGCAAATTGACTTTTCTCAAATTGGTCCTTTGTCCATAACGTCACAAGGAACCGGCTCAGCTTCGAACATTCTAAGAAACTACTTCAAATATACTACACCCTCAAATTACAAGACCACTCAAGTTATGAATATTAGTGTGATTAAGAGTATTGTGTTCGAATTGTACTAAACTATAATGGAAATGGCATGTAACATTTTTTTTTTATTTTTTTTTTATTTATTTATTTTTTTTTTTTTAGAATTAAAATAATGGCTAAGTTTTAAATGAAATGATATACTCAGTGTTATTGGAATCAAGTGAAATATATTCAGTATTCGAACTAGGAAGAAAGAAATTGTTTCTTTCCAAAAACAACGAAGAAACGAGTAGTTCAATATTCTGTTGAGTATTTTCTTCAGTTTTGTCTATTAATGTAGAAATTTTTCATGCTCATAATAAAAAGATCAAATGATAGTCAAGTGCTAAGGGAAGTAATATGATTAGTGTTGTTGTTGGACTTGGAAGAAAAGAGCAAAATAAATGAGTTCATTCCGAAAAATGTAGTATAATGTTCTCTTGGGTGCTTTTATATTTTTTCAGTTTGTGTTTAAAATGAGAATCTAATAACTTGTACATCGAAAATTCAATGTGTCCCAGTGCTAAGTGAAGTGGTTTATATAGTATCGTTGGGACGTGGAAGAAAAACGAATCAGTTTATTCTAAAATTTATTATTTCAATATTCTGTTCAATATTTTTCGTATCAGTTATGTGTGTGTGTTAGTGTGTAATATGAAGATGAAATGAGCCTAACAGTCAATCTCTTTCTCTTTTCTAATAGAGGTTTCAAAGTATACTGAAATATTTCGAGTTTTATATTAAAAGCTGCAAAGGTATAACAAATTGTTATAATCAAAAGATTACTTGATACTTTCAAACATATCCGAACCAACACATATTTTTAATGTGTGTGCTTATATGTTGGGTGGTTGTGCTTGTGCGTGCGCTAATAGGTGGAAAGTAGTAGTGGGCCGGCGAATGGTTATCCAAAATTATGTTTTATTACTATGATTTGGCATGAAATCATTACTTTTAAATATAATGTTTAGAAGATAATAATGTTTTAATGCTTAAATAAGAAAACTAAGCTTAAATATAACCGACTATTCAAAATGATCTTAGTTTTAATGAAAGAAATATAGTTTTCTACGTCTGCGTAAAAAATTGGTTTTCTACATGACGTATATTACTAGTAAATTACGCGTAATTTATGTAAAATACGTAACAAGTAAATTATCTTGCCAACCCTAGCTATATATCATTAACCATACTGGGTACTGTCATAAGAGTTAATCCTAATTTTGAGCTGTATCTCATTAACCATAATGTGTATCGTCTTCTTTTTAGTCAAATAATTAAAATCTTGATTTGAGTATACTTCAGGATGAAATTCATCTTAATACGTGACGTGGTTATCGTACAGGATCATTTTTTTTAAGTTTACAGAAATGTCAGTTTGTATGGATTATTTCGAAAACTACACATGGGAATTTTAGACTTCCCTACATGATTTTGTTTAGCTCAATGAGATATATGAATTATCTTTAGACAAATCTTTCCCTTAAACGCCAGTATTATTTATTTATAGCTTAAATGGAAAATACTAATTTAAAATGTGCTCGCAAAAATATTCTAAAATCCTTACAGTCAGTATTTCAGTATAATTGAAATGTTGATAAGGATATTAACTCATTTTAAAACTTTCATATTATATACACACGGTATATGGCATGAAATATTCTGTATAAAGCTCAGTAGCTTGTGCCAGAAGATGTATAAATAAGAGGGGGAAGAAACGAACTAAGACCTAGACAATTCATGGAAACTATATTTTTTTCGATCACAAATTCAAATGGTCCGGTTTAGAATAACTGACCAGACGTAAAATAAAATAGAGTATGACTATCATGTTGATTTACTTGGATTGATTATTTGCGTGTAATTGTGAATATGTATTTAGTATTTAGTTTCATTTCGTATGGGGTTGATTCACTAATTCATGCCGTTCATTCCCAGGAATCTTTAGCCGAACGTATGTACCAAACTGTAGCTATGTTATTATTAATATGTAACACTACTTTTGTTTTCTCTGAGGTTAATCAATTTTTGTTTTTCAAGGTTAAATTGAGAAGAAGGGTTATATCTGGCATGTTCTCCTGTACAAGTTCAACAAATGTTTTAATACCGCAGAGAAATCTATGTAGTTAATGGAGAATGCTATATCCCAGATTAGAAATGGAAGGGCAACCGGGATAGATAATATATCAATCGAAAGAATATGGAAGACAAGGACAAGAAAGAATTGTTCAGACTGTGCAAATGAAATATATAAAACAGGAGAGTGGCCAAAAGACTTCCTAAAGACGATCATGATACCGATGGCTAAGAAATCGAACCCAAAGAGAGATGAGAATTATAGAATTATTAGTCTCATATGTCATGCAGCAAAAGCTTTCCTTTGAATTTTGAACAGAAAGTTGTATGAGAGAACAAAAGAAGAAGTTGAGGTGGAACAGTTCGGGTTCAGGAGAGGTAGGAGCACAAGAGATGCAATTGGATTATTAAGGGTGATCGGTGAAAGATTTATAGAAAAGAGGTGTATGTGGTACTTATTGATTTAGAAAAGGCTTTTGACTGCATGAACTGGGAATCGTCGTTGAAAGTTGTAAAGAAAGTTGAGTTGCAATGGGAAGATCGAAGACTCATAAGAAACTTATACAGGGTGTAACGGGAGGTAATGCAAATACTGCGGTAAATAATTCATGACATCAAAAGACAAAATGTCCTCTTGCATATTATCGAATTCCGCGTCGTACAAGAGTGACAGGGTTGCCAACTTTGAATCGTGACAAGTGAAACGGAATAGAAAAATGTGCACCTCAATGCACCATACAAGAGGACTGTCTTTTGGTGTGACGAATCACCTCCCGAAGTATATGCACATTTTTCTGTTCCGTTGCAATTGCCACGATTCGATTATCGAAAACTACCGATGTTAGTGTCAAATCCATAGTTTTCGAGGTCGCTTAGATAAATAATGACATTCCCGATGCCCTTTAAATCAAGTTCAGCCCCATTAGCACGCGGAGGGTGGGTGGGTGAAATGGTGACATTTACAAATATCGAAAACGACTGATATTGGTGTCGAATCATTAGGTTTTAGCGTCACTAAGTTAATTAGTGGCACCTAGTTCAACCCCAGTTGGTGTAAGACCCTTTAGCACTTCTAGAGAGGAGTGGGATTGACAGAGAAAATTGATAGAAAGAACGACCTATATTGGTGTCGAATCCGTAATTTTTGCGGTCCCAAGTTGATTGGTGGCAGTTTCGATGATTTTAAGTTCCAAATTCAGCCTTCAGAAGGGTTAAACCCTTTTGTGCTTTTCATTTTCTACATACGTGTAGACCAGCGTTTCTTTACAAACGGTATAGCATCGCAGTTCGCTACACAAAATCGTAGAAATACGATTTATTTAAGATCACAATTTACTACCGAAGTGAGTTTTTTCTGGGACAAGAAACTACATTGTTGACGTTTCTTTCGTTGAAAGAACAGTTCTCTTCTCCTGTTGGATATAGTTAACAAACAGTTCAGTGATAACTGTCTCATCGGAAAACCCAACGTTTCCCTGTAGTTGTTTCTTTAAGTTTTCAATACCACGTAATCCACTATGGACCACATATCATATTACTGGAGATACAAGTGACATTAAAGATACCTTGTGTACTGTGACATATTACATCCGGAAATAAAGTACCTTAATTGGCTTTCAAAATGGAAGATCCCCAGTTTACTTTTTGAAGACTAGCAAAAATACGAGACTTCAGCAATATCCTTCTTACTTCCCTTCTATCTTTAAGATGTTACAAAAGGAGCTCATAAATGGCATCTATAGAACATAGTTTGCATTCGTAATATTATATCTATCTATCTGTCATATATATATATATAATTAACATTACTTTCTATTATCATACTACAAAAATTGTTCACTATTTCATGTCCAAGTAAAACAGTAAAAATAATAATTACATAAATTATTACTACTTATTTTTTTATCATCATCATCTACGCTGCCGAAAGTGCATATAAAACTTATAAATCGCTACACAAGCTTAGTGTTTAGCAATTGGATAAGGGAAAAACTACAAAAATATAATAATAAAATAAGTTGTATATATATTTAGACAACGATGTACTATTGCTGAACATCACTATGTAAGTAAACCATACAATACCTTAGAAAATACTAAATTGTTGAATGTGACTTTTAAACATGCAATATTTAAATAAATTAAAACTTACCAGACTTTGGGTTTCTTACAGTAATTTAATATATGGAAAGTTATACAATACTGATATTACAACTAAAGTTTACAAAGTTAAAACTATAGAATGTAAGTAAATCGTAATAGGTACCCTTTTATACATACCCCTTAAGAATTATCTTAAGCATTTAATACACAGTGCCAATATAAACCACTCCTGCTCACTGAGATGAGAGAAATCTTTTCACAAAAACAAATGTAAACATATAGTAGATATATTATTAATGATTCCTGACATCCTGGGCAGATTCGTACAAAAAGGGCTAATTATAGATTTGAATTATCTACTGATTTTTTTTTCTTTTTTACATTTTATCTTCGGTATATGGGAAAATAACACGAAGGCTAATTTTCTTAAAAAGCAGTTGTAAAAAGAATGCAGAAATCAACCAATACCTCTATACAATGAAAAACAAACATATTCTAAAACATTGTTAATTCTATTAATATTCTAATAGATATATTCTAATTCCAGATTAATATTCTAAAAGATGAAGTTTGTAAAATTCTTATTCAAAACTTTGAAAGCTATACAGTATATGAAAGATGATACAAGAAATATTTAATGTGAAAGACAGAAGTCCAAAAGATATACTAGCTTTGAAAATCTTAATCTAATATGCTGAAATTTATTGACATCAAAATTAAATTTTAAAATGTAAAATAAAATATTATGAGAAAAACAAAAACTCTCAGAAATATTTTGTTTACTGCTCTCACAAACTGTAACGTCGAATCTCACCATAACCCTACTTTTAACATTATATAAATCACTGCATATTATATATAATCTTACATTTTACATGTTTGAAATGTGGAAAACCTAAATAAGTAGCATATCATAGCTTTTCTTGCTTTCTTTCTTTATAAAAAAAATAAACTCACAAAAATGCTGCGAAGACGTGTAAAAATATATTTTGCCAACTTCTAATACTTTTGAACAAAATTAGGAATGTGGTAACGACATAGCTTACTTTTCGATGTGTATTAGTTTGTAAAACATTTCAATAATGTACCCTCAAATTTAATAATTTTGGCACTGACTATTTATATTTTAAGTTAATTTTATACAGGTAAACAACTTCTTAGGATAACATCTTGAAGCAAAAGCAAGTGTAATTACGCATATTACAATAATACGGTAAACATTAGGCACTGAAACCAAGTTTTACCTCGTCATTAATGAAACAAAAACTGCAATAACTGAACTACTAGATTTCTTCGTTATACAAATCTAGTTAATATTCTATTCCATTTAAATACTATTATCTTCTTCTAGTATATTTTAAATTCTTCTTTACTGACACTTTTGTACGATCTCAAAAAATCAACAAGTAATTCATCTGTTTCATTAGAATATCCTTTAACATCAAGAACATGTTCTTTCAATCTTTCATACGTAGATTTTAATTTACGATAAGTCAAATCGAAATTAGAGCTGCTCTCTATGCGGTACAATATAGAACTTGCTCTTAAACGGCGCAGTTCTAACTCCAAATCATTTATTTCTTGACAACTTAATGCTAGTCTTCGTTCATATAAATATTGCAATATTCTATATGCATCTTGAAGTGCTTTTTCTGGAACAGGCTTGCTTGATAGTTCAGAAAAGTCAATCAGAAATTTACAGTAAGTCTTGAAAGTTCTCAAAGTGTGAGAATTGAGCACATGGTGTTCACGGCTTTCAATTCTTACTATCTCACTTCTAACTTGCTCTGCAATTTTACAAATCCAACTATTTCCTGTAAAGTATAAGTAGCACAGTACAAATACAATTGTAATCTATTAGTCTATTTAATTGTAATTATTTATTTTGCTATCTATTACTGGTTGTAAAAGCAGTTTCTCAAATACCTTTACGTTGAATTTAATATTACAAAATAATAGTTTCATCCACTGCAAATCAAATATATTACTTTCTACTTCAGAACTATACCAGTGTCAAGATGAAGGAAAGTGTGGTGATCCATGTAGATAAAGGTGGTAAAAATGTTTCAAATAATGAAGAAATTATATATAGTGGGTTAACGGACTATTAAGAAATGGAATTCAGTGTTCAACCTCAAAGAAATATTTTAATTTTGGTAAATGCAGTGGTGTAAGCAATGCAAAACAGTCTCAAATTTGGAGATGTGTAGTTAGGTGTGTGGTCCATAGTGGATTTCGTGATATTGAGAACCTAAGAAACACCTATAGAGGAACGTTGGGTTTTCCGATGGGACATTTATAACTGTACTCTTTGTTATCTATATTAAAGTGTGATATTGTAACAGAACATTGGCATAGAGAGAATGAAACAGAGTATATTGAAATTCCAAACTTTACTTGCAGCAAGATATTATAGAAGAAATCTGTCAAGAGGCAGATCAGTATTTCTTTTAAAAATGAAATGAAAGTTTTTTTTTTTTTAAAAAAAAAGCGCATTAAGTTTGACAAAACTTGATGAAAAATGTTTGAATGTAGTATAAGAGCAAAAAATATCAACAATAAAAATTTAAAAATATCAACAATAAAAATTTATTAATAATATAAAGAACTGGGTTATTGTCATGATAAATATATGGTTCAAGTTGAGCTTTCACATGTTTATTTGCTCCCCTTGGTATTTGAAACATTTGAGTTGGACCCCGTCTGGGATCCTGCGGGTGACCCTGAGACATTTCTTTTTTACTTTGATATATTCTAGTTTGTGTGTGTGTGTGTTTTTACACCTGTCTCACTGTTTCAGATTAATAGGTGTGGTCATAGACTTTTCAATGACGCTTGTATTGATATTTCCACCCATCGCCATTTTGCACAGGGTTATCAAGAATGGAGACTTGTTTCATCTTCTTTCACGTAACATTAGCTTTCATACGATACTCAACTTGAACCCCTTTCCCATTTCAACATTGAGTTGGATCCCGTCTGGGACCCTGCGAGGGATCCTGGAACATTTTTTTTTTTTTACTTTGAATCATTATACTTTTGAAATAATGACATACTCTCTGTGTTTTTGTTTTTACACCTATCCCACTGTTTCATATTCATACGAGTGGCCAAAGACTTTGCAATGAAGATTGTGTTGATATTTCGACGAACCACTATTTTGCACAGGCTTATCGTAGAGAGTCGAGACTTTATATTCTTTCATTTAACACCAACTTTAATACGATATGCAAGTTGACTCCTTTCCATTTGAAAAAAAAATTAGTTGGACCTCGTCTGGGACTGCGGAGGACCATGGGACAATTTATTTTACGTTGATACGTTGTACTTTTGAAATGATGAAAGACTGTTTTTTCTTATTTCCTATCTGTCTGTTTCAAATTTTTCGGGGTTGCAACGGACTTTATGGACACGCTTAAAGATTTTAATAACAATGAGTCAAGTGCTGCCCCCAAGCGGAATATATGAGACCTCCCCAATTTTGGTAACCGGGTTTGATCTCACCTTGACCCAAGGTCAGGAAATATATGTATCACCCCTACTTTGTGGGTTCAGGTTCAAATACATCCCTAGTTAATTTCTTTATTATTTGTTCTTGATGTCTTTTTACTTACAACTCAAGCTCGGAACAGCCGAAGCAAATAAACCTATACGCTAGAATGTTATACGTGATCAATGCAGGGTTATACCTACTTTTGGGCACCCTGTAGTTTATGAAGACGTAAATAATGACAAATCCAAGGATATAGCAACATCATTTAATAAGTATTTTACAAATGTAGGACAAACTCTTATTAAAAACAAGGAAACTAATAAAACTTAATGAAACTAAAAATTAAAAAGTGCGAGAAATCAACATTCTTAAAACTGGTACCAGAGAGTGAAAATGATTATCATACTAAAACAGATAAAAAAAAATCCAATTTGGTTGGGACTGATGAAATATCTAACAATGTAATGAAAAGTTGTTACAAACACTCAATTAAATCATCATGTTATCTGTCAGCGTATCTCGCCATAGAAACTTTTCCTGATAAACTAAAAATTGCTAAAAGTAAGCAGTTACATAAGATAAACGGAATGGGATAGAAAACTATAGATCGATTTCGTTGCTACCCATAATACGTAAAATTCTGAATAAAATAGTGTTCAGTTGCGTAATAGATTGAATTTATAAATACTCAATTTTATCCACTGTACAACATTATTTCTTGAAATATAGATCCACTAACAAAGCAATTTTTCATTTTATTGAAACCTAAAGGAAGTTGTTGGGTGGGAAAGAATTATATATGTAGGATTATTTTTAGATCTAATAAAAAAGTCTTTTACTTACTAAATCATAATATATTACTAGAAAAACTCCGTTGCTATGGTATTTGAGACCTAGCAAATAAATGGTTTGAATTATACCTTACAAATCGGAGGCAAGTAACTGAAATCACAGAAATAATTAACAATAAAAATAAAAAATGCGTATTAAATGAAGTAGTTATTAATCGTGGAGTACCACTGGGATCTATTCCAGGGCCACTTCTCTTATTTATGTAATTGATTTTAAATAAATTATTATTGTTTCTTAAATTGTATGGAGTATTTTAGTGTATGTTCATTTTTTAAAAGATTTTAAATAAAATTTTTATTTATTTGTTTATTTTTGACAAAAGTCAGCCTATTGAGGTAAATATTTACATCTTGAAATATCGTAAATCTAATTTTTAATGGAAGTTGTTCTAAATTTTTGTGCTTGTTAATATTAGTTTGTTTCGACCTAACTAACACTGTTCATAATTTAAAAATGAAGAGAGTGAGAAAAAGTGAATACTGTAAATAGAGCATCAAAATTTCAGATTACTACAAAATATTAATCAGGTGTTTGTACGTGAATCGTCATTTTCAATTGTATATTTAAATGATTTATATTAAAAAGGCAATATGATTTTACTCATTTATATTATTTGAGGTTAAATTTTTAAATGTTAAGTTATTGGATCAGAAGGTCCGATATATTTCGATCAATTTTCTTGTACGCCTTATATCTGGAGAACTACACACAGTATAGCCAAACCCAAACTATCACTTAACTCAATATGATGTGCTTGTTCCGTAGAAAATACGAAAATTCTATTTAAGGGCCGTTCAAAAAATTTGTGGCCCCTGATCTAAAAACTAATTATTGGCCAATATTGCAATCTTTTGATGCATTTCTTTGGATCATTTGTAAAATTTTTGTTTTAGTGTGTGTATATATTATTTTTATATGCTTGTAATCTGTGAATGCTGTCTAAGATAACACATAGTTCGGAAAGATCAAAGATACCACAGTTCTACAGGAATAGCAGCGCGCTCTAAACATTTAGACAGAAAAAAAAAAACTTCATTTTGATGTATACTTTCTTTGAAGCTCATCTTCATTGCTTGGGGTTGAAATCGGTAGAAATAGGTGAAGTTGTTTCTTCTTAATATTATTTATATATAATCACTAAAGCCCAGATTTTTATGTAAAAACATTTTTTTTTTTTCGAAAGACGTACATGCCCAAAACAAAGTTTATTATCCCAATTAAGAGTCTGCAAGTGTAAATTTCAAATTTTATTTCACATAAAAATACATATTTTCCGAATAAAAGTTACGTAAATAAATATTTGACACACGTTTGTTATAAATACATATTTTTAATAATTTTTCCGTTATTTTATTCTAAATTTCACTACTATTTTTTTTTCTTTTGCTCGAAAGAAATTAACATGGGGAAAAGAATAGGCTATATAAATCTATCCATCGTATTTATGAGCAGTTTCTCACCTGTAGAAACAGTATCGTCATAAATTCTGCTTATCAGCGCTGGAGTAACTTGTGCCAAACAAAGAGCTTCTAAAGGAGCGCTTTGTACTTTGAAGCCAAAACTGAGGGGAGGACGAGTGACCGTAGGGGAAGTAATCGTACGCACAGCACTGCTAGCCTTTAAAGAACTTTCAGTTACGAAACACGTGACAATTGCGAGGCTGTTCGATAGATCTCTGCACATTTTGTGGCCGAATGGTGTGAAATACGACAATGTTTGGCTTTTTCTGACGGATAGTGCTCCTTATACGTATGAGGAAAGCTGGTAAAGCTCTTTCCATATGCTACCCTAACATGATTCACTGACATGTGTCGTACACGCCTACATCAATTGTGTGAAAAAATCCGAACCGTGTATCCTAAAATAGACAAGTTAGTGTCAAATGGGAAAGCATTTTCGTAAAATTGCAAACTGGAATTTAGCGTTTCAAAGAAACAAATCCCGATCTTTCACTTCCTCCAACGAAGTGGGATACCTGGCTTAATACAGTACTATATTATGCGGATCACTTTGAAGCATTTGTATTTGTAGTAACTAAACCAAACCTAGACGATGGTTCATCTTTTTAGTAAGTTGCAGTAGCTTGAAATGTGACAGCTTTCATATCTTCCAATTTCGGTTTCTTGACTCACGCTATAAAGAAACTAGAAACTACTGGAGATTGAGTACTTCGGATAAAGGAAAGTGACTTGAAAGAAAGTTGAATGTTCTTTCTGCTTCGAAAGCTGAAGTCGTAAGAAAAAGAATTTAAGGATTTGTTTAAGGAAAATATTGGCTATAAAACCCTATGTATAATATCTGAAGTATAAGAAGGCCAAAACACAAATGAAGTTGTTGGTGTGAATATTCGTGATATGCCCCTTTTCAAGTACACTAGGTGATGTAGAACGTTACTTTTCAATATAAGGCATTATTCCGTGAGAATAGGCATGGCTTTACGATGGACAGTTTGGAAAAGACTTTATTCACTGCAGTGCCCGTGGAATTTCGACATCTGATGAATAGGAGCTATAAGTACCAGTATTTATTTTTTATGTTGGGCGTTTTCCCATACTTTTCCTTTTTATTTTTTGTTAAATATTTTTTAATTTTTAGCAATTTTTTTCATTTTTTAGAACATAAAAAAATAAATATTTTACAGTTTTTAGCACAAAAATCCGGGCCCAGTAATCACAGATAATTTTTCATAGGAGAGAGAATGCATTTTTGAGATTTAATTTTCTCTATTGCTTAGAGCTGAAATTAGATTCAAATATTCTCTATCGTGCCTATATGGTTTGAAATTAATTAGATTCAATGAGCTCCCTCGTGCTTATATGGTTAACACACATGTTTGAATGTCAAAGTGATTTGTATCTCATGTTAAGATGTTGGTCTTGGTGTGTGAGAAAGAGACGTTAAACTCAAAAGTAACTAGTCAGAGCCAAGAGATGAATCACCTTCATTTTTTAAAAAATCTCTTTTCAACTTCTTTTCTCGTATGTTTCTTGTTTTGTCCTATTAATATGGTGTATGATAATTTTCTTTTGATATCGTTGTAGTTCTGACAGATACATTATTAACAAGATAAAAGTAAGAGGCATACGAATAAATAAGTTTTAAAAGAATTGTATTAGGATTAGGTATTAGATTTCTGGGTTTTTGGCAGCTATGGCCATGTTAGCCTGTCATGTATAAGTGACGATGTCCCTCGTCCGGGGGAATCGGGACGGAAGAAAGGAATGTTGAAGGAAGAGGAGGCCTGGGACCATGTTAGGTATCATCCCGGTAGCCGCGTGGTGTGAATGAAAAAAAAAATGGAAAACCCAACTCAGGATGGCTGACCTGAAAAAAGCTGTTACACTATTTCGACCGAGCGTCCCCACCGGGAATCGTACCCGAGACCACTCGCACCAAAGGTGAGAGCCTTAACGATTACGCCAGAATTTTATTACGAGCAACAAAGAAAGATTATGTAAATGAAAATTTATCTTTGGTTAAGTGAAAGACTAGGAAGTTCTCGAAGAAGAGTATCTGAATGTAATATCTCTATCCAATATACGGAACTACAATACAAAAGGATTTCCATACAATTTTCTTGGGAAGAAAAACAAATTCAAGTAACGAAAACAATTTGCAAGCAACGACAAACACCACGAAATCTTCGGAGTAAAATCCTGAATTCTGACGAAGCATTTCTGAGAGTACCTACTCGAAATAATCGCATTTTAATTACATATATCAACCCAAAAAGATCCAATACAGTCAAAGAACCGTCAATACATCACACACAGGGTGAACTAAACATTGACGATCCAATTATGAATTATTTTATAATTCTCTCATATGTGGTAAGTTACAGGTGTTTTATCGTGCTTGCATTTGATGGTCATTTCTTTCTGCCATCACTCGTCTTCAACTGTGGTAGTTTTGCCCTCATTTGCATTACACTCGGCATGCCATATCCTCATTTTGACATGCTGAGGAGCATTTTAGTTATACTTAAACATCTTTAAAGTATTATTCTATTTTTTTTCGTAAACTTAACCCAAAAAGCTAATTCTTAATGTCTATATAAGGTATAGAAAATATCAAACATTACCTTCGTTTTTTCGTATGGTTTCCAACATTTGCTCTATTTCTTTCTTCTTCTTTAGAATATCAGCTTCATCTCCAAAAATTTTTCTTTTCACTTTATGATAATCAACGTAAAATGTTTTAATTAGATTTCCATATCGAAAGTTTCTTCTGATAGGTGTCTTACATCGGGGGCAAGTCTTCAATACTATCTCCTGGTCTGATTCTGTCGTTTGTTTTAACCACATCTCAAGTCCCTGTGATTCTATGGTGTGCCCACAATCTTCAAGATACACAAATCTAGAATACAGATATATGTTACATATGGCTTAGACAAAAAATATATGCCCATCTTTAACTTCAGTAATTTTTTTTATGAAATACTTTGGAAATAAAAATGACACTGAAGTTTTACCTTAATGAGAAAATTTTTGTTGTCTCATTGCATTATTTAGATTTTGTTTTTCAAAACGTTAAACAGAAAGATGAAAAGTGATTGAAAGAACTACCCACACATTAGAACTATCTGTTCCATGACAAAATGCAAAATAAACTTTGTTGAAATATTCTATATATGATTGTACGGATACATCGTGAAACAAACCTCCTCAGAAAAAGTGTAAAAATTTCATCACAAACAGACTACCGCAGTAATTTGTTCAAGTCCTTTATTTTCTTACACAGGGTGTCTACTAAAATTCCAAACTGAAATTTCGTGAACTTTTCTTTACCAAACCATACAATTTCGTAACTATCTCAAGAGCGAATTTGAGTGCGAATTAGGCCGAATTTCTATGCATGTGACAGAAACGTGCTTTGCTTGAGATTTGCTAGCGTCTAAAGCAGACCATAGACATTTTTGGTACTGAATTTTGACATTTTATAGAACAGTTTTCAGTCAGTATTTATATGTGTACAGATAAGAAAAAAATCGTGACCCAAAAGCTAAATTTCGTGACTTTTTCTTGACTTTCATGACCGTTTTCTGATTTCGTGACTGTTTCGTGACTTTTGAGACTGACAGACACCCTGTTACAAGGGTTTAAATATAAATGCAAAACTTATGACTATGGCGAACAGACATTGAGCTTTTAAGTTTCAGGGCAGCGGCATATTATATATTTGTTCGTTGGTAATAGTGACTGAAAGCTTTTGATGAACACTTTTCACGCGTCCTTCGATTCCCTCATTACAACTTTTATGGTGCCCTTAAATATCTGCATGAGCAAGAATTTATTTTCGTATAAGTATTGTGTGTGTACCACTTCCGGTTCGAAAGATATAACATCCCAACTCCCAGCTGTATTGTAAATTGAACACCCTGTACTAACGATCACATGAGGCTACAGGAAGTCAGGACAACTAACCCATGTGACAAAAGTCAGGGGGGAGAGAAAGCTATAGTTTATTTTTTCTGTTATTGCAATGTAGCACCACCAAAGATACATTGTCTCTATGTTCGCCCTAGTTCGCATGTCTTCTCAGTCGCATGAATGCAGGCTATGTGACAAGAGGAAATGAATGTTTCGGTGTATCGTACGCAAAATGAAGAATTTAGGACAATGTTTCCCCATTGATTGTCTTTAGCACCCTGAGCACAAGAGAATCATTTTATGACAGAGTAGGAGAATAGGAACACAAATTCTTGCCACTTCTTTATCACACTCCCTGTATCTCACATATTTCGCGCATCATTGTTGCAGCTTTGACTTTTCTGTTCAACATTGAGAGTATAATACAGAACGGGCGCACAGCTTACTTGTCCCCAAATCATCATGGATAGTGATCCTCTTCTTTATACCGAGAATAGTGCTGATTTCCCAGAGGCTAACATGACTCATCAAGGAGGTTCCTCAAAGTCCACAGTTTTGTCCTCTCATTGTTCTCCAAATGGCAGAGGATCAAACGTCAAAAAGAATTCTGTTGAGACGTAGACGCTCTGACAAGAACACGAAACAATAATTAGCTATGTTTTACTAGTGAATATAAGAGAACTGTCATCGCCAAATGACAATCAAATGAATGAATGTGTTGATGTATTTTTTTAATTACATAAACTTTTATATAAATTAAGAATTATATTGAATCTAGTACAGTTTATTGAGGAACTCTAAAATTCAGAACTGCAATATTTTTATCATCATTTTACCAACTATTTATGTCAAATTCTATGCTGCATCCTGATGTATTTTTAATAAATACAAACCATACTAAAAGAATATAGTTTGTTCAAAGAAAGTAACAAATCTTCTCATATATATAACTTTTTAGTAATTTTGCGCAATGACTCAATACTGGTATTGGTCTATAGTTATTAGTCCATTGTTATTGGTGTATAGTCCTCTTTTGTATATTGGGTTTATGACAACAATTTTGAACTACTCGGAAAACATACGTTACTGAACTTAAAGTTGTGGTGAAAAGGTTTCAATACATTAGCTTTTATGTACTCAATACGCTTGCCAATAACCCCTTAAAACGCAGTTTTTAGTGATATTTCATTTGTAAATAATTTATTGTTCAGTAGTTGCCGTAAAAATTATTATAAAGTTAAGATATTTGTACGAAAGATTAAATGGAAATTTATTTATCAACCTCGCTGTTAACTCTACCAATATTGGAAAATGTTCATTAAGAGCTCCGATTATTAATAGGATCATGTTCAAAAGTAACAAATCATCTTTGGTTAATCTGTTAGTCTAACACTATGTTCCTTGTCATTTTTGTCAGTAATGTTGCTATCTTCCATAATTTACTTATTTTTACACATCGAAATCCATATCCTGTAGTAATCGTTTTGTATTTCTTTCATTGATCCAGTAAATTCTTTTCTATATTTATGTAAAATTCTATAGGTCTAAATCCTTTTGATTCCTTATTACTAAACGATTTAATTTATCTATTTCTTGTACATAACGTATCAACCGCTTTTGTTTTCTATGGTTTTAGTTGATATTTATTAAATCTTTTTTTGTTTTCAATGTTAATATAAGAATTAGTTTCGGAAATGTTTATTTATGCATCATTCAAAGTACGGAATAATTTGAAGCAAAATTTTTACCTTGCATTCTCGTCTTCTGATCCAAGTACAAATTCCTGCGTTAGCTCGTATGAATTGCAAATCCTGCATAACGGAGGACATGGTTCACCGCAGAATCCTACACATTGGTGTCCACACTTTGGTAGTATCTTTGTACAAGGCTCATTACATGGTGGTCTGTCACACATCTCGAAACACAGCTTTGTGCATTTGTAATGTTCACAACTCCATTCGCACATTTCCTGCAAAACAATACAGTTACACACAAATATTACAAATGTGTTTAGAAATGTCACGACAGTCACTAGGAATAAACTGCAAATTAATATGGTTAATACGGTAAAAAGCTGTTCGGACATAATCTCAACAAATGTGAAGAAAAAAAAAAAAAAAAAACTTTTAATAGCTGAGGCATTCCAGGTCAAATCAACACAATTTAAGAACATAATTTACCTTACCATCTCAAATTGTCATGAAATTTTGCACTATTCATATAGACTAAGAAAAAAAATTCAACTTGATATATTGACCTGTATTGAAGATAGGGCAATGTAAAGTTTGGAAAAAATTCCCAAAATAGCATATTCAAAGTATTTTGAAATTGGAATTGCAGCTCTCCTAGTTAAGCTATTGCGAGCTGGTTGAGGTGTCATTTTACAGCATTTTTCATGCCCTTTCCTGTGGTATACATCATATAGAATAATGCAAATTTTTATTTTCAAAATCAAAATTTTACTTCAAAATTTGAAAGAGTACATATTTTGAAATTTTGAAATTAATTCCATGAATAGATAGTATTGTTGTTAAGCACCTGGCAAAATATGAATTTGGGATGATAATGGGTTCATTGTTAAAAATTAAAACTAACACTATAGTTTTCATTAATACCCTGTACATACCTGAAAAATACACGAATGCATTTATTTTATTTATTTATTTATTTATTTTATTTATTTTTTTTTTTTTAACTTGTGGGAATAAATCTGAACACTAACATGAAGAGTACAGTAATGGGTCTAAAACATATACCGACTTGTAATCTGTTGGCTATACTTAAAAAAACTAACTTAAAGCAAGTTAAAGTGCTGATACTTTTGAACTTTAAAATAATAATAATACAAGTTTCACAATTAAAAATGATACTGTAAATAAACGTGGTTTGTAAAAAGCATACATATAGCACTGGTACAACAGCAGAGTTGGCTGGTTTAAAACAGGTGTGTTTTTTATTTAAAAATTGGTGTAAAAAACAATGCAAAAATGCCACAAATCGTAATCACAAATGCCACGTGAATTTCATAGTGACGTTTTCACATATGTTGAATCATCTGTGTTAGTTGAATCTAATTTTCGGCTTGCAATTAAGGAGCCCACAAAATTTCTCCCAGGGGGACACCGAGTAGTGGTTCAGATATCACTTCAAGTAATATGTCCAATCCTTCATAACCTCGCTGTTACATAAGGACGTTAAGCCTAAACAAACCAAATGAATGAAGCAGCTTTAGCGGGTAAGCATGAGTTCATTGCTAAGCAACAGGGAGCCTTCCTTAACTACGAAAAGAAAATCTCAGAGAATCAGTATTTGCTGTCATCTGTGATTTTTCAGAAAATTATAGTACAGCACTACAAGATGAAGCACAGAGGTACCACTGGACACGCTAACAGGTCACAATCCATCCTTTTGTTTCATATTTCAAACAAGAAAAAGTTGAACATGTTAAGTATGTAGTTGTTTCCGATTGCCTGGAGCACAATACAGTTGATGTTTACACCTTTCAAAAAGCATGTTCAACTGTATACATGTTCAACAGTATCATTTCTGACATCCAAATTTCAAAAACTTCCAAACAAGGCTTTGTATTTTTCCGAGAGGTCTACCGTGAATACAAAAATAAGAAAAACTTTTTGAACCTCTGCTTTCATGAGACAGCTTTTAAAGTGAAAAGAGGATGGTACTTCTCGGCTATAGTGCATGGAAAAGGTCCTTGCGATGGAGTAGGCGGTTCAGTAAAGAGACTGGCAGCTTGTACTAGTTTGCAAGGACCCTATGAGAATCAAATTCAAACCACAAGACAACTTTTTGAGTAGGCAGTAGAAAACATTACCAAAGTAAATTTTGCCTATTCAACCCAAGAGGAATATACTGAAGCTGAAGTGTTTCTTTAAAGTCGCTTCGATCAAGCATTGACTATCAAAGGAACACAGCATGCATTCATTCCCAAAACTACAATAACATTTATGGTGAAACACTTTTCAGATGGTTTGGGAAAAAGGAAGTGTGTCAATCTCCAAATAAACTTTAATTAGAAGACATATCAGGCTATGTCACCGCTGTCTACGAAGGAAATTGGTGGTTCGGATATGTTTTACAGAAAAATGAACTTGATGAAGTAAAAGTAACTTTTCTTCATCCACTTGGACATCTCCATTATTCTCATATTCAAGAAACGCTGATGTTCTGTGGATGTCTGTAGTGAACGCTCTGACAAAAGTGAATTCTGTAACTCCCGATGGAAGAAGTTATGTTCTCCTTGAAAGTGATGTATGCCGAACAAATGTGGTTTTTCAAATTTCAAGTGATAAACATATTCTATTACTTATTGAAAAGTTTTACTATGAAATCATCTGTACTCTTTCTTCAGGTTAGTATTCATTTTTATTTTCACAGAAGTGTAAAACTTAGTATTCTTGTGTTATTACCCTACGTACAGAGTATTCTTGAAAAAATAAGTATAAGTTTTGAATTTTTTTTAAACAATGAACCCATTATCATCCCAAATTCATATTTTGCCAGATGCTTTAGAACAATACTATCTATTCATGGAATTAATTTCAAAATTTTAAAATTTGTACTTTTTCAAAAATATTGAAATAAAATTATGATTTTGAAAATAATTTATATTAGCCTATATGATGTAGTATACTACAAGGAAGGGCATGAAAAATGCTGTAAAATGACATTTATCAGCTCGCTAGCTCAATTAGGAGAGCTGCAATTCCAATTTCAGAATATATTGAACATGCTATTTTGGGCATTTTTTTTTTTCAAACTTTACAGAGCACTATCTTCAATATATGTCGATATATAAAGTTGAAATTTGGTATGTTTCTTAGTCTATTTAGAGGGTATCTATGTACCAAATTTCATTAGAATCTGAGATGGTGAAGTTAAGCCACTGTGTTGAATTGATATAGAATGACCCAGCTGTGCAAGTACAGTTTGCTAATAGACCAACAGATGAATGAGTCTAACAATCAATAGCAACAACAACAAGAGCCTTCACAGCCAGGCTATTTAATTGAATGAATATCCTCTAGTTCTTCACTGTCACAATAGGGTTTCTAGAAGTAGTGATGCTGCTGAAGAGTGAACGTATGCGAATAAATATTTGTTAACATTGAGTGATATGATAGGTGAATTATGACGAAAAATCGTGGACTAGAAATGTGTTAGAATGCATATGTTACAGCAATCAAGCTGTTCTATACTTGATAGAATCATTGACAAGATTACGTGTACATAGCTGTAGCTTCCACAAGAAGTTACCAGCTTTTGTTTAAACAACTATACTCTTTTACGACAGTGTACATGGATTACATTAAAGATCAAACATTAAGAATAAATAAATGTTTAACCCCTTCAAGATCATAAGAATTGTCTAGAAGAAAGTATTTTCATATGTAAACGGTAGCATGTAACCATATGAGTAAAACGATTGGGGAAAAGCTGGGTACGTTTCTGTGATATACACATAGTTAAAGTTCAGTGATAAATATCTTGAAAACCTGATCTTTCCCTTTCGGTTCTTTCGAAGTATTAGGTATGGAATAACACAAACCAATCCACTTAGGATAATGCATTACTGTCGGCTGGCTATAAAATAATGACAAAGATATTGTGAACTTGGACATTTCATTGAGTTTGGAAAAAAAAAGTACTCCATCAGCTTTCGACACGCAAGACCAAGTTTTATTTTCGGAATCTAAATCATTAGTAAAAAACACGTATCTTTAGTAGTCTCCTCTTTTCTATCTCCACAAATGCAAGATTATTATCAACGCTACAAAAGCATTAAACAAGCTACTCAAAGTTGCCAAGAAATCCCCCTGTTCACATTATTTAGACACTTGAAATAACAAATCTGCAGGTCCGTGAAAGTCAGTAAATACAAAGTTAAGAAAAATACCAAAAGATATAAAGAAATTGTGCGCGCAACCTACGGAAAATACCTCATAAGTCTACGTTACGGGCAAGCCGGTATTCTACAGAAAAGTTTCTGGCGAATGTTGTGGCATCTTGCCACGAACTCGTACTGTCTACAGCTGATACAAGCTCTCAAAACAACAGATAGCACAAGAGTAAAGATTAAGGGAGTCTTCCTGTAACAGGTTACAATGTATGGAAGACAATAGATTTACAGAAGAGTTAACTTCGGCGACGAATCAACATTCCACACTTCAGGCAAAGCGAACAGGCATAATATGCAGCTTTGGAGCACTCAAACATGCTATTTCACAGCATGAACATGATTCTCCGAAATTGAATGTCTTCTGTGCCATCTCCTACCGGAAAGTATGGACCTTTCTTCTTTGGTGACAGATGCTACGTACCTGGACAAAATAAAACAATAGTTATCACCACACCTTGAAGACGGTGCTGATTTTATCTTATATATACCAGGATAGTACGACCATCGCTAATTCGTGGCTACCTCAATGAAGACATTTTAAACGGTCCATGTATGCAGTGCAATGCCAGAGATCAAGAACAAATTAAAAGGTCAGCATGAGCTCCAGGCCTCACTCCGTGTAATTTCAACTCCAGAGGTCGTTATGACTAGATATATAAATATATGGAAATTTTTTCCTGCAGCTTTATGGTTGCTGGTACAGAAAAAGGTTAAAAATCACGCAACACAAGATGTGTCACTGCCCTATAAGAATGGAATATTATGGTGTCACTATACTACAATAATATTCATTTTTATATGGCAGCAACACATCTTGCGATGTCAATCACTAAGACAAGGCTCTAGTCCTACGATAAAGCCAAAAATGACATACATGGAGTGGATCGGATATGAAACGGGAATTCATGCAATTCCCTTCACAGACATTCCTATAAAAATCACCTGACATATCCCCAACGGATTTTTGTGGATTCCGGTTCTTGACACGAGCGTTGGGAGTCGACAGCCATGCACACTCGACGGTTTTTGGAAAGGTTGTCAAGAGGAATGGAACAAATTTATTTAAGCTGTGCATCAACGGAGTCTCCTTTAGTAAAACTAGCATGCAAGACGATAACTAAAAAAACATGGCTTTAGCATTGAGCACAAAAGCTGATGACATAGCGGCATTTCTAAAGCTGGTAAGGGTGTCAAATTCGTTACCATAAATTTGAAGCAACCTTATGTATCAGAGGAATCGCTTTTTCTTTGCTACTTCGCTTTTTCATATTGCTACAAACTCATATATGACAGGATAGTCTAGTTCACTGTGGTAATTATATAATGCACTTTCTTGTAAACGAGGGAGCAAGTCTCACATTGACAATGCTAGTGTCACAGCTTATTATGCACTAATGGAGCGGAGGAAGCTGACGCCACTACAGTATTGTATTCATGCGGATTGACTTATAGAATAGATAAGAGTAAGCTTATTCGTAATACCTTTAAGTTACAGTAGAAGTGTTACTGTTGCACTTTTTACGATAATGCCTGTGTCGGAAGGTTAATAACAAGACTAGAAAAGCTGAAGCAACTGAGGGAATGAAAGAACCCAAGAAAATCCAGAGATTCTGTAAGTTGTTTTCTAAGAACTGATTTGGCCTACGAGAAAGAGAATGAGATTAGAATTGAGGATCACAATTAAATGAACATTTATTTAAATCCAATGCAATCTATGTATGATAAAACAACGATGGAATATGATTTAGTGCTGCACTAATATTTGAATAGAATACTTTGTTGATTCCACACTACTATTTAGTCAGTTTTTTTTCTCCTTTTTTTTAAAAGAAATACTTACTGTACATTCAATGCATGGTTCACCACATCTCCGTTGACAGCGCGAAATTTTGTGCACATGGATGCAAGGATACGGTTGTTGACATTTTTCTTCTAAGCAAGATACGTAATTAATTTTATGTCTACACCAATATTCACACTTTCTATCACATGGTGGACATCCATTTCCGCACACAATATTGCACCTATAGAAGGAAAAAAAGTAAATGAGTAAAACAAATTCTTTTCGGAGTTCACTTGCTCGAATAATTTCAAGTCATTCTGTAATCTAAAATTATTTTTACTTTTCTAGATAATACCGTATTTGCCCAAACGATAGTACGATACTTTTTAGTCTAAACAGTTTCGCAGGAAGAAAGAAAAAAAAACTTATAATCAGGGCCTAGTCCTTTGCACTTGAAAAAATATTTACTCCACTCTACGCAAGACTATCACTCTCTCGCGACCGTACCATGCCTTATTCTGGTTACCTTCAAGTTATATTAACGAATTTGTATACATATGGTTATGTGCAATACTTCCATATGTAAGTGCTATTAATGAAATAATAAAAAATATATCATAGTAATGAACATTATAGTGATAACTACTAGAAGATGGTGTAATAAAGACTTTTAAATTTCTAGTTTCCCATTATAGGTTAAAATATTTTCAAACAGTGCAATATCTTATGCTGGGTGTTTTTATTTTTCCATTAAAGTCATCTAGTTTTATCATATTTGAAATTGCACTACAACATACTGAGGATAACATGGTACCTTCTCGTCTAGTCCGAGTTGACAGGCAAAAATATTAAGGTCAGACAATTAAGTCAAGCATTATAATTAAACTAGGTTTAGCAGACTAAAGCATAATATTACGATTAAATAACTGACCTGTGACCACATATTAAAGTTCTATCACACTTCATTTGACAAAACTTGTGAATACGTCCCTGTAGACATTCTCTGCAAGTTCCCTGACATGTATGTCCGCACTTAAGAACAACTTTGCATGGAGCTGTACAACGCTCCAGAAGATTTTCAGGCTTGAAAAGAGCAGCAGATTCTGTTGAATAAATAAAATAAATAAATAAATAACAGTTTATAAAAAATATAGCCTACAGAAATTACAAAATGAAAGTCTTGTTCAAGAAAATTCTGGCTACTCACTTAGTCTAAAAAGAGCCTTGTATTCTTATACTTAATCAGACGTTAACAGTATGAACCTTTTTTGGCTGCTTACGGCCTTCATTTCAAGCTAGGGTTGTCACCTGTTCCAAATTAGGCGAGACACCCCGAATTTTATTTGAATTAGGCGGGACATCCCGAATTTTAGTTTTTCAGCTTCCTGAATTACGTCTGAGAGAGACAACGTATTGTATACCGGGACATCAAACTATCCAAAACATTTTCAAAATATGTGACATTGATCCATGTGTAGTATGACGACAGGAGTCAGAATCTGGGGGCTCCCTTCTTCGTTACGTCCCCCCTCCCCCAATAATGTCGACGAGGGTCTGAGCTTTCTTAATATCAGTGTAATTTTCGTGTTCTTATTTTTCTTTCTGATTAATCTTTAAAAAACACTACTAAAGTTCATTTTTATTGTGGGAACATAGATTTACTTATCTAAAATTATCCATTACAGGTTATTTAAATAATTTAGTGTCTCAAGCAAATATTTTCTATCTTTCAGAATGTATATTAATGGGAAAGAAGCCTCGATTAACCAAATCCGAGTTAACCGAAGTAGTTCTAAAAAAATATCCGAAGCAAACGGCTTGCGTTAAAGTGTATGAGCAGAAGCCGAGGTGACTAAGCAATTGGTATAAATTAACAAAAATAATAAAAGAGAATTAAGAAAGTCCAATGCCCACCCCAGGGATCACTAGCATAAAGCTCTAACACACACGGATATAAAGCCGCTTTCGCTGTCGTATTCGGAAAATCTAGTCTTCCTTTCTCTAGGTTTTTTAACTTGTGAACCTTGACGTTCCTCGTGCATAGTAATAGATCAGCTTTGCAACCATGTATACTGCTGTCAACAATCACCTTCGAAACTTTGGGACTCTTATGACAATTTTGAAAAAATATTATACTGTGGTGTCTTTACTTTTTAAATTTTCTGTGCTATATTGTTTTATTTTTTCAACTTACGCCAGAAACAATTGAACGTGCTGTACAGCAATATAGGCTTTTTAATTATTATACTGTATTTCTCGTCATTACTATTGTACATACAGTACTGCCCTTCATTTTGTAGAAAGTATCAGTCCTGATAATCCGAGGTTAGTCAGGTACACATAAGCTCGGGTAATCGATGCTCTTCTATACTCTTGCGAATATTGCACTGTTTGATTTCAATGTTTTACAATCTACATTTTGAATGGTAGAAAAACTTCTTCGTAATTCAATAATGGAAATGGAAGATCATTTAATTGAACATAAACGATACACAAAAGATAGTGTCAATGAAACTATTTGAGTTATCCTTTACTGTAACTTGGAGAAGACTTGATCCTTCTATTTTCCTGCTACGCTTCAATAGTATAACATCCACAGCAAAACCACTAGCTTCACTGTTTGCTAAGCTGGAATATGAAATACGAATAGATTTAACTACTGTAAACCTATTTTATTTAGGCATAGAAATCAAGTCGCGTTACAACTATTGATATTATCTGGTGAAACCGTGCTTATTTCCCACGTAACGTTGAATACAAAATATTGTCTAATTTGAAATCGATAAGGGGTTGAAATGGTAATTTACTGACCTGTGAACATAGAAAGAGAAGCGCTACCATTTTTAGAAAGGAAAATCGAACGTTTCACTAAGAATTGAATATCTATCAAATATAAACCAACACATTATAGAATTAACAAGAATTTAAATCTTACCTTTAGCTCCTGCAATTTCTTCGCATGATATCTTAACAAGATGTCCACATAATGCAACTTCTACTCTACATGGTTCTGTACATTCTTCGTAGCATAAAGCCATGCACTTATGTCCGCATGATAGTAATTTTTTACATTTTCCTGTGCAAAAGAACTGTTTTGGATCTAGTGAGCAAAATAACGTCGTACTGTGACCACAATTTCTATGTTTAGTGACTATTTCTGTGCATTTAAAAAGTTCACAATTATCGATACATTTTCCCGGACATTTATGTCCACACGGCAATTGTTTTGTACATATTTTGTCACAGGTTATGATAGAAGTATCACTACATTTTGTTTTATAAGTATGTGAACATGGTAAAGTTCTCTCCACAATGACTGAGCATGGATCACATTGTTCCGAACAAGCTTTACCACATTCATGAGAACATTTTGCTCTTTTGCGGTTACATGGTTTCATACATTTATATTTCAGATGATTTGGATCTTGCAAGACATGGCACTTTTTCTCGCAAGCATGCCCACACGGTAAACGATATTCACAGGGAGCTGGGCATTTACTTCTGTCTGATCTACATAACATCTTTATCTTGTGCTGACAATGAGGAAATACCTCAGTGACTATACATTCAACTTTTTCGGGATTATCGGAGCAACGCAATGTCTTTATATGGCCACACGAAATAGTTTTTGAAATTAGAACAGAGCATTCACCACAATCTTCGAAACATTTTTTTGGACATTTATGACCTTCCTGACACAATATTCGTCCACATTTCTCAAAGCATTTATAACCTGTGTGCTCACGGTTTTCAATATGACAAATTGACTTACACCTATGTCCACATGATAAAACAGAATCACATACATTCGAGCATTTCCCTTCTAGAAATTTTGCTTTAAAATCATCTGCTGTTGCTACTTTCACTCTTTCTGAATGATGTACTTGACACTCCAATGTCAAATATTTTCCTATTCTAGAGTCAGTTCTCAATGATCTAATTATTTTTCGCCATCCATCACTTTCTACTGCTAGCATATTGGCGTCCCCGATCATATAAAGACCTTCTCTAGCTCTCGACACTGCAGCTGCTATCCATTGTTCTTTGCCCACATCACCAATAATTCCATTCCGATTACTTACTACCAAAGACAAAAGAACTATATCACATGCTTCATTTTGGAAATTCTGCACCGTTGCTACTCTAATTCCACTCAGCAGAGGATACTGGTCCTGTAACTGTAATTACAAGGAAAACACGTTAAAGCAATTAGCGGAAACAGAATGGATTGTACAGAATTTAGAAAAGCACTTCAAATCTTAAATGATGATCTGCGAGATATACACATATTATTTGCTGCTATAAATATAAAAAGAATAGTCAGTGATCAACAAATATTACTTCCTTTTTATGCTTTGTATAATACATCACTAGAGGTTGGTTCACTTATATTGAGCCGAAGTCAATGTGCAACTGTATCGTGCACAGGCCCACAATCAAACACAGATGTTGAGGGGGGGGCGATGAATATGTTAGGGGGGCCAAGTCATTAAAGATTCTCTTACAAATAACTAAATTGTGTTTTCTGTATTAATAATAGCATTTTGTATTAAGGACTGGAGGGGGAAGAAAAGTTTAGGGGGGGCAGGGTCCCCTGCCCCCGCTCTGGTTGCGGGCCTGACCGTGCATGTGCAAAGCATAGCCGTGAAATTGGCACAAGGCAAGAAACATTATATTGTAAGTCACGTAGTAAAGCAAAGTGGTCGAGGGTAGTTTGATGCCGCCGAAACGGAAAAAATTATGGGAGGGATTCATTGTAGCCCTTTCCGACACTAAGTTCACGGCGTCGCACGTTGTAAAAATGTGTCAAGTGCAGAATTTAGCCGTGAAATTGGCACAAGGCAAGAAACATTATATTGTAAGTCACGTAGTAAAGCAAAGTGGTCGAGGGTAGTTTGATGCCGCCGAAACGGAAAAAATTATGGGAGGGATTCATTGTAGCCCTTTCCGACACTAAGTTCACGGCGTCGCACGTTGTAAAAATGTGTCAAGTGCAGAATTTTTGTGTATGTTGTGCCACTGTGAATAGTATTATACGCAAATATGTGGTACAGAGTCCTGGGCCCAACACACCGACAAGAGCAGTTAAAACAGTTTCGCAGAACGGTTCATGATTGTGTTCGGTTTCTTGTACAGGAGCAAACAGCGTCTCGAAAAGGTGGAGCGAAAAGTCAAAATCAATGCTGCGTACTACCAGAATCATGCCCTGATTGAAATGTGCCAACATGAAATCCCAGCATTGTACGGACAAGATGTGAACTAGGTTGAATCGTACCAAGACAAGACCTCGAAACACGGTGGAAACATCACTGGAATTTTATCGCCGTATGGAACAGGGAACTGGAATTGCGGCAATCCCTTCTCTGACATCTCTGTCAAGAATGCAGATGCAGACCAATGGATTACTGTGCTTTTGAACTTCTCTAGCTGCGTCTATCCCATCGTCGAGTTCGCACCGTCACCAGCCTGTGGAAAGCCTGTAAAGAGGAGTGGAATGCAATACCCATGGTTTAGCTACAACGTGATTTCCTACAATGGAAACTCCATAGTCAGTAGAAATGCAAATCGAACACAACCGGTGGTGCAAACATAGCATTTCCTATGTAGGTAGCACGTTCAAATTAGTCTCAATATAAGTGAACCAATTTCTGGATTTCTTTAACAATACATAATCAACTTGTAACTTGATTGTAAAATTTAAAAGATATGGACTAAATATGAAATATAGATTTATATAGAAGGAAAGAAGGTTAAAAACGGCAAAAATTGAATTAACAATAAAAATTGGTTATTAATAGTAATCTAAACAAAATAAACGTATGCGCAAACGTTTTATATATATATAAAAAAATTAGCTGAAGCAAGTTTCGAACGCTATTGCAACATTTATTTTTGTATTACATTATATTAGCTTTCAACTGCATGAGCTAAACTATCTTGTTTTTAATTTAATTACATTTTGACAACCAGTAATTTATTAATTTCCTGAGATAAAACAGACACTTACGATATATATACACTTACGACATATATATATTCAAATGCAATTCAGCATTTAAGAAAGACCTCTAAAAGCAAAAGGTGAATATAACGGGATTTTACACTATGAAGGAGTTGTGTCACATGCATAAAACTTTCCATGCGATGATGTACGTGAGTATAGAAATTAAGCACATAAAACACGCTTGTTGCATGTAGAGGACATAAAATTATGAAAAAACATTTATTTGAAGGAATGTAAAAATAAATGTCAATTCTATAGCGGTATTAAAAGCTGGGAAATATAGTTCACGACTGGACGCTTAAGCCCGCGAGGTTGCGTTACAGTGCGAAGTTCGACGTTCTTTTCCCACTGAAATGAAATGAAATCTTTGAGTTTTACGTCCCACGGTTATGCCGGTTAGGCTAAAGGAGACTGTGATGATGAGTAATGAATGAAATGGTGGAATGAAGAAAGTGGGAGGAAACGGGAGGACCCCGAGAAAACCCACGCATCTTTTCCCACTGATTATGTCAGAACTGGAAGAGAGGAACGTCTGGTATTCTTGGGAAAATAAAACTGTTATTCATGTAGTAATTCCATAGATGACTCCAGCATAAGTTATGACTTTCAACCATATTTCGTGAACATGTGCACCTGTTGAAAGTTCTGCCTGGCGTTCATTAACTCCATCTCAAGAGTGATGTTTTCACAAGTCACATTCTAATCGTCACAACATTGCTGCATGCTTCAACGACCAACGATGAAGAATAAATGTTGGGTCAATTCTTGTGATGCTGAAACAAAGATTCTTCAGGTCTAGTCATCCTTTGAAGAATTCCAAGGTGAAATCTTCAGATTCAGAGTGAAATGTTCTCAGTGTTTTATGAAAGAGAATGAGTTATTCTCAGATTATCTTGGAACTGTACGACGGAATAAGGAATTCTACGCGAAATACTTTAGCAGAAATGGCGAAACAAATTAACTATCATCATGGTTCTATTGGAGAGCAATGTTCCTGTTTATGAACAATAGGAGAAAGCTAATTTATAAAGTAGTATGAGTACTCAATTACCACATCGAAGTTATTCGTTTAACCACAGAAATGAAGGGACACGTAAGAGAGAGGTTATTTAACCTATGAAAGGGTGATTTTTTTAAAGACAAAATCGGAACAAAGAGGGCTTGACGAAGGTGATATATGGCCGATAAACAAATGCTGTTCCACAGAGATAGTGTAAAGTTACTACTTATGAGCTCCATGAAGTTACTCAGGTCCTTTATGAACGTTTACACTTACTTGTAAAATTATGCAAATCATGTCAATGAAACAAGCCAGGGCTGAGTATTTAAAAAATAAAATTGGGCAATAATTTATCATTATTTGACAGTAAGGAGGCCATTGATAATATAATGCTTCACTAACAGGTTTCAAGATATTTGAATCTGCCGAAGTTCGAAAACGGGAAGAAGGTTTTTCCTTTTTGTGCTGAATTTTACTTCTGTTGATATATGAAATATTATATGAACTTTTTGAAATGAAACAAACATATGTATAATGTATTTCCAAATATATTTAATGTTAACAAATTTAACAATGTTGAACAAATGGTCTCAACTAAGTAATATACTGAGTTTAAAATATTTAAATACGAACCTTCTTCAATAAATGAATCTGTCCCTTAAATGCAGTCAAAATAATGATTTGTGATGGATCATATCCTTGAAGAATCAGATGTCTGCATAACGCAAGCAAGAATTCAGCCTCATGTTTGTTTTGCAAACTTGATATGTCGTCAAATTCCTTTAAAAAATGTATATATCACAAATAAATATTAATATAACTAAATATTGTACAATATTAAGAACTATTATAACTTTTCCACTTGTTTCACGAGGCCTATTATAAAAATTTTCAAAAATAGCTTACACTAGGAGTTGAAGCACAATATCGAAGAACATATTTGGTTGGATATAAGAAATTTGAACTGAATACGTGACCTATCCGTGCACATGACCAATTATTTACATGACTATTTCATACATTAATTTCTATCTCATCAGCACACTGCAATATATACTTTAATAAAGATTCCAACTATTGCTCTAAGCTTTGACTCTCCTGGGAAACAAACTGACGAAGACGTTTGATAAACACCGCTGTTCAAAAAGATAAACAAATGAGCTTTTCCACTTGCACCAAAAAATCAATTATTTGGGATGGGTGCCATAAGAGCACTTCCTCTACCACGATAATATTCTCTGTTTTCTTGTTTCTAACTCCACTTCAAACACTCGAAAACAAAGTCAAACAAATCCCAATATCTAAAATAATTACAAATAATCCAACGTATACTTAATTATTCTTCTATATTACAAAGTGCAATCTGAACTTGCAATTATAGCTTAAAGAAAATCTAATATCAGAATTTTATATAGATATGGGGAGGGGAGGAAATAGTGAAGAACTGCTTTTGCTTCTTTCCAAGGATTCCAGTGGCATTATCAATAAATTTCTCTTTAATCCAGAGTTCAACTTCGACTTTGTTTCATGATTAATTTCAAATGTTTTATTCTTGTTTTCTAACAACTTACCATTTCATTCGGATAATCATGAGTCATGAAAAATACGTTGCTTGTAACTCCACGTATGTCTTTGTACTGAAAAACTGATTCATGGTTCTCTAAATGAGGATAGATGGAAGAAATCAGTTGAGCTATTTCTGGACGCATTCGGTATTGAACTTGTAACTGCTTGTGATATATGCCATTTATGATCATTCTTTCAAACAGGGAAACACCCAAATTAAAATCTTTGGTCCCAGCTGCTGAAGTGCAAGGTCCCAGCTGCTGATGATCACCTGAAGATAAGAACAAGAGCTGTATAAACGATTTTTTCCTGTACTGTGTTCTGAAACCGAGGCTGATTAACAATATATTTATTTATTTGCTTGTTTTGCATACAAGTGAGAGTATTCTCGAGTACATATATTGTTGTCAAAATTACAAATTAATATTATATATATATATATATATATATATATATATATATATATATATATATATATATATATATATATATATATATATATTGTCCTGGAAAGATGGGCTTGCAAGAAGTTTTTGGTAACAATCCAAACACAACCCTCAGTACTTTCTTTCGTAAGCGAAATGTGCTAATACATTCAGTAAAATAACCCCAAAAATAATATCGTCTATCAATCCACAAAGAAAGTTGAATGCTAGATGTCGAAATTAGTAAGCTTTATTGAGCATACACTACGCGACAATTACCAAACAAAGACTAGGTCTGCAAAAATTAATGAATAACAAGTTGAACTAACTTATCTCTGTTTATTGAGCGTAGGAGCCTCTGTTGTCCATACATAGCTAACACGACCCAGTAAGTCAGGGAACGATTTCTGGAAGTACTGGACTGTAATGATGTTCAAAAGCCTCATCGCTGCTTTCTAGATGGTGAAAAAAAATCTTCAAAAAGAGCAACACTTCAGTGATGCATTTAATTTGAGGAAAAGAAAGTTATCACAGGAGGATAAGTCTGGTGAGTATGTGGAGTTTGGTTGGGCTAAAATTAATAATCACTGCGTTGTCTTCATGGGTAAATGATCCTCTGTTAAGGAATGGAACATGAACCGTTACATTTCTTCAATTCTTTCCTTACTACTTAACGAACAGTATTTATTCACCCACATGAGGTCATATTACTCTGAGAGTTGCATTTCAGTCATTCAAAATTATATCCCAAAGTCTGTGAATCATCTCAGTTCTCTGACACATTGCTTGCATTTAGGAGCTCGTCATGTACGGACTCCCTAGTTTGTACTGAAGCTCTTATGCCACTGAAAAACGGCAACGAGAAAGGAAGTGTCCCCATGAGCCTTTCTCAACATCATCTAGAATTCCATTGAACGGATTAAACGCTCACAAAACTGGATATTCACTTTGTTCCATTTTAAAAGGGTATCTATCAACATCAGTCTATATTTGCCCGCGTCAAGCGCAAGATAGGCTCCTTTAAGGAATTTCTGTGTCAAAATTAACCTTACAGAAAAAAAAAGTTTCGCTTTCAAATAGTCGTATTATTAATATCAATACATATTGAAATAGCTAGTTTTCGAAATACTGCTATAAGAGATCCAAGCAACGTATTTTCTATCCGAGAATCTGGTTCTATATTGTCGGTATTATTGCTTAGATGTTAAAATATTCCCTATCATTTGAATTTTCTTCAAAAGCAGGACAGCAGGAATTTTCTTTAGACAGTCATGCAAAAATTACGGTGAAGAATTACCTAACTTTTCCCGGTTTTCCAGAACATTTTTCAAATTTTCCCTGACATGTTATTAACCACACAGACTTGCCCATTTTCATGAAAAAGAAAAAAAAAAAGAAAACATAGCAACCATGATACATAAGTAATACATGAACAAAAACAACGTATTTTATTATGAAATTACGAAACACTTGCCTAATAAAAATTCCTGGACACAGCAAGAAATTAAACATCTTCCCATAAATAATACACAAAGAGTTAAAAGTGCACGATTAGACCGAACTACAACCCGGGATATTCGACGTACCGTGCCGATGCGTTAATTACTATGCTACATAGTTTGCTCCCAGAGCAGCCATACACTCTACCGCTCTTCGGTGTATTTTCACCCAGACTACGTGGTTTGTACCATAACCAAGCTGTTGTGCTTGGATAATCCAGTGTATGTTCAGAACACCGCTAACTGTTGTATTATAATATTAATGGAAGGAGAAAACAAGCGATTTAAACTTATGTTTACAAACCGAATTCTCTATAGGTGCATTACACGGTGGAATGATGCTGCGATTTTGCTTTTGTAGTATCGTATAACTATTTTTTTTTCATTTCGCGTTTGGCGTCAAGGTTTCTTATATGTCAACTACACAGTGATGGCTTATTTATTTACATTTACTGGATTTTATGTTGCGTCATTTTGCCGAGGATTGTGAATTATTATGACATCTGCGAGAATTTAGATGATACTTTTTTTTTAACCTATAGCTACTTCTTTTCTAAGCTGGATTCATTTTGCTAGGAAGTTCTTTGATAATATCAAACAAAAACTTAAGTTTTCTCAATCTTTATCCGATACAGAAAAACCCACATGTAGTTCTATTCAATATTTTGCTTTATCGAATTCCGATATGGCAGTAGGAGGTCAACAGGATAATATGAGATTATTAGACTGGACTCTTTTTTTTTTAACGTACGGGTGAGTTGCTGCAAGGTACATCGGTCAATTTGAGATATTAGTCCAAGTTAATAACTAGTCAGATATTAAAAGGATTTTAGATTTTTTGTTAAAATGTTCTGCATCGCACTGGCCAGACACGATCTCTGAAGAGCCTAATTTTCCAGATATGAGGTGTGATCAATTCAAGAATTAATTTAAGGACGCGTTTAAGAATGCACTACTGCCACAATTGGAGTACGAAATGCACACAGGAGATCACATCTTCAAGCGAATCTGTGCTGTCTTATATGTACGCAAAATGAAATTTAAACTTAAGAAACGACAAGGATGTTCCTGTTACTAAACACGGTTTGACGCACAAGTACATGAACGTAGCTATTAAGAAAAAATGAGACAGCATAGAAACTTTACTGCAAGATTTGCTGGACAAATAAAACGCACACATTTTGTTGGAAAGAAAAGCTATAGAAAAGCTTATGACACAGAATCTTTTCCTTGCACGTGGTATGTATTCCTTTTCCCACACCATATTTCTCTCATCCATTTTAATCCTTGTTACTTTGCCACTGAAGACGGAATTAGCTGGTTGTTCCGATGCGTTTAGAGAATATTTAGTTCTTCCACGGGAGGATATATTGGTAAGTAATAACCAATATTTTTGTTAATTTCAATCATCCTCTTATGCGCCTACATAATTTTAACGATGTAGTTAACCAAAATTAAGCTATGCAAAACTTACTAGTAATTTAGCGCAATTGAATTTATTCAGCAGTATCTAAAACCGATATACCTGCACTTGCACACAGTTTAAGTTAACAGTATTGACTTACACAATTGGACTTACCTATTAGAATCATATGATGAACATGAAAATTTAGAGATGCTATGAGGTGTGATTCCAATATCTGAGCAGCATCCATCACTATCACTGAAAAAAAAATAATTATTGTAAACAACAATTCTAAGCGTAAGTTTTTTATGTTTTATCTACAAATACTCCACATACATTAGTTTCATAAAATCCATCATAATATTTTCACATGACTAAAATACTCAGTATTCTAACATTCAGTTAAAAAAAGAAAAAAAAAGTAAGGGAACTATCTGTATGAAAATGAACACCATCATAAGCCGTCGTAATTACATGGCTGCCAAATTTTTGAAAATGAAAATTTGCTTTTTTAGAATCTTGCACTTTCCTTGGCACTTCAAGTAACGAACTAACTTGATGCATCCATATAATACGCAACATCTAAATAGCTTGTGTGCATTAACGAGAAGCCTTTATTTCTTGGTTTGATACATAAAAGGCTAACATTTAACGTTATACAATTTTATTATAGAAACTTGGAACAGTCTGCAAGTTTAAGAGCGTAAAATGGAAATTCACTTTTCATTTCTTTCATTCTTTCTTAAATCGTCAATTTGAATATCCTTAACTTCCATAATGGTTTCAAAATTTAGAAATTATACACACAATTTTGGAAAGAGAAAACTAAGAATACACAATTTGTTATTTGTTTTAGTTTGAATACAATCTTACAAATACAACTAAAGTTTGTTATTAGAAAATAATCAAAATTCAAAGAACTTAAAAAGAAAATTATCACTTTAATCATAACTCAAAAGAAAATTCGAAGATTGAAAACAAATACTCAGACTATCTCCTCGCGTTTTTTGACTGAATGCCTAATAGAGAGTATGTCAGAACTTGGACCATACATATTTTAGTTAAGGTAATAGAAGTCCCCCCCCCCCCACACACACACACACAAATTTCATACCATACGAAAAATCTTATTAAGCAATACCAAAATTGATGTATTCCGTAAATTATATTGAACCATCCGTTTATAGTTATAATAAATAAATAAATAAATAAATAAATAAATAAATAAATAAATAATAATAATAAACCTGAAATTTAGAAAGCTCAATTTACACTTAATTCTAATTATTTAATTTCTTCGTTAAATTAAGACACATACATAGTTAATTCGTACACGATTCGTTCATAAACTCCTAAATGCAATCGAACATGCTTAAATAATAGTGTTTACATTTCAAATGGAAATTTCGTACACAAGTAAACAAATGACGAAAGTGTCAAGAAACATAACTAATTTTTAAGCCAGGTACACATACATCACAATACCTTTTTGTCTCACAACTATGCTGCAAGATTAAGGAAGTTAGCTATGATGATGATGAAAAACAAAATGGTGGAATGAAGAAAGTGGGTAGAAACAGAAGAACTTCGAGAAAACTTATGCACACCGAGTTGTTTACCACAAATCCACTTGGCCCAAGCTGTAATATTTTCAGGTATCTCTGGTTATACGCAATCTCATTTTAAGGATTTTCGTTAGTATAAGATTTAGGTAATAATAATAATGATAATAATAATAAAAAAAAAAGCCGTGAGAAAACTGACCAGTAATTTTGCTGTCACCTGCACAGTTCACTTTACGTATTTTCATGTTACACGAAAATTTCTGAGAACAAATTAATCGCGCAATACGAGGGGTAGGTGTATTTTAAATTAGAAACTAATACAGTTACTTACCTATTTGTGGCTTCAAGTTCTGCAACAAGGTACTTTGTTTCACTGCTGATGACACTGTCATTCCAATAATCTGAGATGCTCTCATAATTTCAAGATCTTCTGTTCGTTGGTTCTCTACACACCGACGATATATTTTACGATACTCCTTGGCAAGAATAGTTATTTTTTCCTGTATTATTTCTTTTAGCTTTTCCGTCCAATAAATATACAATTTCCATCTTTCGTTACTTTGCAATTTCCACAGATTTTGGATTTCCCCTAAATTCTGAACACTGTCCTCGTTCATACTTAGGGAACCATTCCGCCTTAAATGCTTATCTCTTAGAACCAACAATTTCTTCTGCAAACGAAGATTACTATCATCAAGCTCTGCATGAGAAATATTCGTTAGATCATCATTCTGTTCCTCGAACATAAGATCAAACTTTATGTATTCATTATTTCCCTTGATACTTGTGGTATCTATTTCTATTGCTATATTTTCTTCTATCCTGTCTTTTTCTACCTCGTCACGTTCACAGCTTGTCAGTATTTTGTCTTTAGAGAACACTGAGTTTTTTCTCTCTTGCTGTTCTACACTGCTTTGTGAAAATCCTGTTTCAAGTGAATCAACCACCTTTAGCCATTCGACAAGCAGGCTATCTTCTTTCATTAGGTATGCATATTGAATATCTGTCACTATTCCGAACTCTTTCAATGTTTCTAGTGACACAATTCCCTTATTTTCATTCAATAATCGTAAACCTAACAGTAGACTTTTCTGCTGAGATAGATTCTCAATTAGAATGCTTGCTTGATCTTTCTGTCTTCTTCTTTCTTTCAAAGTCAAAGCATTTAAAGAACTAGCTCGACACTGGCCGCCAATACGAACCAAGTTCTTTGTAATATTCGTTAAACTCTCTAGAATATTATCTAAAGTAGTATTTGTTTGACACAGAATTAAAATATGACAAGTTTCTTCGTACGATGGGTTATGTTGAAGAAAACACTCACACAGCTTTAACGCCAGTAATTTCTTCCCAGTTGCTGGTGGACCTTGAATGATTGCTAATTCTTTCTCTAAAGCATACTGTACTGCTTCAACTTGTGACTCATTAAGGCAAAGACTGTTGGCACAAGATACAGTTGATAAATTTTCTACACACTGTGAACGCACCGATTCTTCTTTAAAGTGAAGAGAAGGCAACACTCTTGATTCTACTTCTATAATGTAATGCTTCATAGGAAAATTGGCGTTATTAACATTTTGTAGAGCGCTCAGTGCATGCTTGTAAAGCTCGTAATCAAGATCTGATTGTATCAATGTAAGATCAGAGTTCAGGAATTCATGATCTACTTCATTATCGAATTGAATCAGAAATTTACAATCTTCAGGATACAGTTCAGTGACAGCACCTAACACAAAATTGTCAAAACTACCATTTGTCAAACATACCAGAGAGCCATAGAGAAATTGTTCTTCACGGTATTTTGTTTCTTTTTTAAACTCGATGAAAAATCCGTAATCGCATTTGTCTGTAGAAACGCAAGGTCCACTCAGTTTTACTTTTAAGGGTTCTGAATAATCTCTCTTTTCAATGCATTCAACTTGCATGACGTCGCTCAAAGCATTTTTCAATCGTCTTACTATGCCTTCTTTAAGTAGGGAAAAATGTCTGTGTACATACTGTTTGATGTCTGAATACTTTCCTTTTAGATTGATCGGTTGAGTGGAAACAGTAGTTTCTGATAAGTCATCTTTAGATAGGTGAAGATATGTGTCAAGTTTTCTTAAGTCTCTTTCAGATAACATTTCGTCAGATCTTTTCACTTTATTCTTATCTCCTTCGACTTCTGAGTTAAACGATCCTTGAACTCTGAAGTTGGAAACTGACGAATGTTCATCAGATTCTAATAATGCTTTATCTTTATTTCTGCATTGATAGTTTGAAGAAAGTTTGGTAAGTCCTTCCATTGATCTGCTTCTTTTAATCGTACATCTTTTCCTGATCTTTACATTAAGTTCTTGAGGTATTTCCCTTAGATCTGATGAACTTTTTGATCGCACAGTAGAAATATTTAAGTGAGCATTAGAAGGCCTATCATGGATTTTGAGAAATTTACTGATTGACTTCTCTTCGCAGAATTGCAATTTATCTTCCGTTTGAGGATTATCTTCTTCCTTGCTTCCAGTTAACAATTCGGCAGCAGCCCTCGTTTGATTAGTCATGTTTAAATTTCATTAATCTCCCCTATAAAGTACAATAAAAGTGCTATTTAGGGTCGTTATAAACGTAAGTACAATTTACATTATAAGATAGTACACTGTAGACATTATTATTATCATCTAATACATTGGACGTGATTTCCACAGAGTAGTAGAAACTTAACTATTTCCTTTGTACTAAGTTTTAAAATAATCTACATATTAATGTGTTGTAAAGGCTGATGTTAAGTCGATTAATTAGGACACAAATTCTGTATTAATGTTAAGATTGTTTATTTTCGCTTTTAAAAGCAGGTTCCTTCTGATAAAATTACTTTTGTCAATTTCTGAACGAATGGATCACAGCGCTTACAAAATGCTGTAGGCACGTTACCTAATCGTACTTTCTTCTAACTCTACCCTTCTCTATTATGAAGATTACCTAGAACGTGAAACTTAAACGTGTCGTGACTTCACTTATTGTTACGTTTATGAATCAAAACAGTCCCCGCACACCTTCCAGAGAAAACATTGTTCAATATAGTGATTCGTTGCTATTCATATTTCCTTCAATTATGAATCTACAGTGGATTTACTGGGTACAATTTTCGCTGTCAAACAACATTCTTTGTCAAATAATTACCTTTTTCATTAGTAACTGTGTGTGTTGGGGGAAGGGGGGGGGGAGTAAATCCATTTTGAACGCACAAGTGTAATTTCTGTACATATTCTGTCTCATGAAACGTGGTGAAACATTTTACATAAAAGTTCAGCAGATACAAGAAAGAACAAGAATTAAAATAATGTACAATGCACATTTAAATTACTGGTAGCGATTACTATTTTATTTTAGTAATTTTTACTTGTAATCCATTTAAATATTTCGAGCTTCGTTGTATCGTAGATTGAAAATTTGATTAGTTCACTCCATATTGTGGCAGTTACACCTAAATTGTCGAACGTCAAATACGCGTAGATTGTTCTAAATTGAGTCGATACATGTTATCGCATGTATTGGAGTAAGCTATTAACATGGTCTTATTATCACAATTGAGGCAGAAAGGTGTTCTGATTTGACTGTACTACCTTTACTTGCTAATGATGATATATTTACTAGTTTCGTGATTGAATATGTATTGAAATGAAATTTAAACAAGAGTATTAACAAACCTGAATATATTTAGAATTTAATTAAATAATTATTAATAAATAATAAATCAGCGTCATTGGTCGATAATAAATCAGGTATTTATATGTCTGCAGCATATAAAATATAAAAACTCATACGAGGTATTGAAGAATGTATTGAAATATGGCGCGCTGAGTTTGTGAATGTCCAAAGTTAATTGTACAGATTTTAATTATTTAGTAACGTTTATAATAATATGTGTGATTTTAATGAAGAATAATTGATATTGATTAAAGAGGTAATAGAACAGAACAGCACTATAGATGTTCTTTGCACGGTCCATCTATTAGATTACGAGATGTCCTACTCAGTATTAGAGTAACACGTTAATAATGAACCCAATCACAATTATACATTTAATTCTCTCTGCATGAATAAAATGTAAAGATAGATAGATTACGAAAACTGGTGCAATGCAATATTGAATAAGACTGCCGTTGTAATCATCACGGGTTGTAACTGTCACATTTATCTGCTTTTGAACCATTAGACATAGACTAATAAAATACAGAAGTATTTGGAATTTTAACAATAGTGCTAGCATCAGTGAAGAAAAAAAGTTTCTATATGATTGACAGGAAAGCTTATATAATGAACTGCTAGACTTGTACTGGCTTTAAGTTCTATCAAGTAAGGAGTATCAAGAAATCCAATATTTGATATATAGCCAATGTGAAACAAAAGCGAAATCATTCGCGGAGATTTAACGATTTTATACGTTGTTACAAAACGACTATCAATCTACCAAACAATACGGAGTTCAATAAAAGGTGCAAGCTTCTTTTTGTGAATATGAAGCTAATTTGGAGCAAATACTCAGTCTTTGGCAATAAAAATGAAACTGCAAGTAAGCAGATTTTTATGGCAAAACTTTCACATAACAGGTAAAGATAATGAGGCTAATGATGTCTTCTCGAGAGTTGTACTATCGGAAAGATTGATTACATGTTATTAGCAACACCCATCTTCCTTCAAAGATATGTCAATACAAAAGTTGAATGAAAAGCACAAGGAACATTCTAAGCGTAACGAAATTGCAAAATATTTGAAAAAAATTGGAGAATCCATACATTAGATAAATTTTACAAATAAGATAATGGTATACTACCGAACGAAAGTTTTCGCTTCCTGCTGTATGAAGAATTTGTATCCCTTCATTAAAACAAAAGTTATTGGAAACATGCATTGTGATTGGGAACATTTTGGAGCGAAAAAAAATTAAACGAAATTTATTGGATACCAATAAGAAGAAATTAATTTTGTCAATTGTACTGAATGTACGAAAACAAAAGTAAAGACTATTTCCTAGTAAACCTATACGCACTATTTATGCTAATTACGCAAAAAAAAAAAAAATCTCAATTGGCTTAATCGGCCTTTATCTTCCGTCCAGTTCAATTGCAAATTTGGTCCATCAGTTTTTATTAGGTACCTTAGCCAATGAGGAATGCAACAGACAGATGTGCTATAAAATGTTTCTAGTCATTTTGAATATCCCAATTTCTGTAAGGAGACAACGGTAGTTGCTATATATATATATATATATATATATATATATATATATATATAATTAATTACAGACATAATGACTGGATATGGAATTAAAATTTATGTTATTCCATACTTATGTTAGTCGTCCTTCTTTAGGTACTAAGAACACATCTTGAAACTACAGACTTATTAGATTGTTGTGTAATGAGGAATCACATTTTATAGGAAAAATACATTTCTCAAATTGTAATTTTGATAAATTATCCAATTTCTAATAGTTTAAGTGTAAGTGCACGAAGTTTATATTTGAAATTAAATGAAATTTCTAGTTTACGTCTCACGATTATGCTCTGTACGCTAAGAGATGGGTGATTAATGAACATCAGCTGTGAAATTGGTGGAATGAGAATAAGAGAAAACAAGAGAACGCCAGGAGAAACCCATGAACACAGATGTCCACCATAAACTCAGATGACCTGGAATCGAACCAAAAACATCACACACTAAGTGACCACTCTAGACCCAAGTCCTCAAAGTTTACATTTAAATACAAAACTCTGATTTATTTTTTTAAAATATTGGTATAGATTAAGGATGGTCAAGATGAACAAATTTGTGACAAAATGCATTAGTAATGGCAAGATTTCTAAAGAAAAAAATATTCAAAAAAAGAAGAGGGATAAGGTTGTCAAAAACCATTATAAAACAAGTATTTTTGGTTTAAGCCAGTTTTTTTCTTCTTTTCTGCTTAAATAATTTGCTTTATTATTTTTAGATTATATATGGGTAGAAACAAGTTAGTTTGGCTTTACATCCTTATGTAACAACAGGTTTATGAAGGAAGAGGTCAAGAGTTAAATAGGGTTGCCAGACCTTATACATTGTTTTCGTAAGTTTAACGTTTTCATTTTTCCAGTAAAACGATTTCTTCCATTTTTTAAAATAATAAATCATAGTCTTGAATATTTTAAAAATATGTTTTTTTATACTATATTGTTAATGCCTTTTTTATTATTTTGTTTTTAATTCGAGGAACTGATTTCTCATACTGTTACCAACGTAACCCAACGATGAAACTTAGTATTCGTTTTATCCAGGGCCGGATTAAGGGAGGGCTTAAGGGGGGCTGTAGCCCCGGGCCTCCAAGTGAACATTGGCCTCTACTCTGATCAAAATGTTAACTGGCTATCTTAAAAAAATCATAAAGATAATAAAATAAAATATGACAGAAAATTTGAAACATATTCCCTTAACTTCCCTACTGTAGTCTACTTTCACAATAGTATTAGGCGAAGTCAGTAGGGGCCACATATTTTTTCCAGCCCCGAGTCTCCAGATGGATTCATCCGGTCCTGGCTGTATCTCCTACTTAGCTAGCATCCCACCTTATGATTAAGAGTGACTTTGTTGTAGGATCTTAAACTTCTTCTGTCAATCATCTCAATCATATTGCAGTTTTGATCAATCGATCGCGATATACTGATATCAATAATAAAAGTTGCTTTAAACTAAAACACAGAGCAAGTACTTGTGTTTTTCAATATCCTGCAAGTATTTGCAAAGATTTGCATAGGCTGTCTTGTGTAATTTTAGCAGTAAGCAAAACCAACAGAAAAATAATGTATGTAACACTTCCAGAATTTAGAAGTACTGGAAATATATCCCAGAAATTTTTTATACGAAACATAGGCTAAATTTGAATGGTTCGAGTAAAGAGTATTTGTGTAATAAGCTAAAGGAAATGATTATTGTAAGTGGTGCTGATAATATAAATTTTAATATAATTCCGCTTTCATATGGAATTAATGATCTAAGAAATGAGAAAAATAATGTAGACAATGTAGTTCACACGAATATAGATAAATATGTAAATTGTTTTGATAAAGGATTAAATTGTGTTCATAGGATCTATTTGATACAGAAGACAGCTGTCATTACTGCTTCAAACATAAATCTGAAGATTGTAATATTGTAGTAGATAGATCAATAATGACCTTTCAGTGCAAGGTCAAATTAGCAGCAATATTAGTAATATGCCATAACCAGAAACTGAATTGACTGAACCAACAATAGTCGATACGAGCAGGAAAAAATCATTAAATTTTGAAATACAATATTCAACACGACCATCAAACAGAGTAATACTCCCTTCCAAACTAAATAGTGGTGATTTTTTTTTGTGTGTGTAACATTGCACAAGTAGATGGTGAAAATCAGAAAGTACGTTCGAATACTAAGAAATCAATACTTAATTTTAACATTAATTGTGGACAAAACACTTTAATATTTGAAAATATAAAGCAACCACAAATAATAATAATGTTTTGAATCATACTTTAAAGATCGGAGGCAGGTAACTGAAATCACAGGAAAAGTTAACAGCAAAAATAAATAAATAAATAAATAAATAAATAAATAAATGTATCGAGTGAAGTTATAAACCAGGGAGTACCACAGGGATCAATACTGAAACCAATCTTTCGTCTATAAATAAATGGTCTTTCTGAAAATATTAATAGTTCACGTGTGACTTTATATGCAGACGATACGAGTGTAATTAGTGGGAAAGAGAAGGCGAATTAGCTTCCAAATGGTAATGAATCAATTTTCTAGTTGGATGAATAAAAATGAGCTAATTGTTAATACTAATACAGCATTAATATAATACTACATGTACCTTAAATTTTTATGATGTTAAAAATAATCGAACTAAAACAAAAATAGATGACAAAAGAAACTTATCTTTCTCGACGTAAAAATATACATAATAAATTCAATTGGGATGAGAGCCCCATATAGAACATATACTGTAACAATAATTTAAGCGAACTGTGTTATGCAATTAAATGTGTAAGAGACAAGATTAATGTAAAAAAAAAAAAAAAAAAAAAAAAAAAAAAGCTAAATGTATATATTATTATATAAGTGTGTATACATGCTGTAATAAACCAGTCACATACAAAGGTACTCTAATATATAGTCTGCTTCCACCATGCATAAAAATAGGCTTCTATAAATAACTTTAGAATTAAACTTAAAAGGTATTTGATAGAACAATGCATTTACTCTGTTGAACATATTCAAAATAATTCGTATGTGTAAAAATTAAATGTGTAATAAGGTATATTAGTGAATTTAGATTACTCTATGTAGTAAATGCATGTGTGCATATGTATATATATATTTCAAACTGGCACGTCCAGTTTCGTTGTATGATCAACGGATGCAATGAATGAATGAACGTATGAAAAACATGAGAGGGAGAGAGTCTTCATTAAAAGACAGTTACGAAGTAACAAAACTGTGTAATATAGTTGGTTGATTTGTTTTGAATGTACTCTCTTTCAGTACCGAGGTTATAAGAGACTAGAACCTACGGCTTAACGTGGAATCCGAGCTACATTATCTCCTATCAGAAATTGTAATATAGTCTTGTCTTGTCTTATGTCTTACAATTGTTTTTAATGAAACTCAGTGTTTCCTATGAAAAATATTGTGTGAAACCATGTTTGTTCCATGTAAATTCTCAATATCACATATCTACCAGTTTTTCCCTCTAAAACTGGTAAGAGCATCCATCTATTTTCTCTGAAAAAATCTGGCAACCCTGCTCTTAAAGCAGGATCAGAACCAGCACTGTATGCATCCGACAAATTGTCGTCCATGTGACTTGAACCTGGAATCCTTTGATTACAAAGCTGATGAGTGTACAGATTTATCCACGGAGAACAACTGATAGAAATAATTTTATACTGACCTTGCATACTTTTAACAATTTTAGGAGTTATTTCAGAAGAACGAAAAGATATACAACTGAACAAGTGAAATCACTGCACAGAGTTGTATATTAACCCTTTATTTGGCATTTTTGCTCTCAAGCATTCTATTGCGCTATCCGCCCGAATTATAACTTCAGTGATCATTCAATTGACATTATTACTTTCATACAATATTGATATGATTTGCGAGTCGCTTCTTTAGATACTTCTAATATTCAACAGGGGACAGTAAAATTTAGTATTGTAGGTGCTTTATCTCCTACGTTCCGCGAAAGTTTTTTTTATATATATTTTTTTATTTGTTGTTTCTAGCTCTGCAGGAAAATATTTCAACGAAACTGCTGCTAATTACTGAGAGTATTCTTATGATATCTTACTATAATAGGGCAATGCTGTTCAGTAGCTACACATAAGACCTATTTTATGGTAATGTTGCTTTGAAATAAACACCCTGTATTTTTGTAACCAAAGTACAAAAATACTTTAAAAATTACGAAATTATGATCAGGAAGACATGGTTCAACTATAAAAGCAAATTAAATATTTTGATGGTAATGTTATCAATGCTTGCCAATTAAAGGGTTAAAATAAAATGGACAATTTTGAAAGACTACAGAGTACAGAGGATATAATTCATTCCAAGTTTGTTCACTGAATCAGAAGTGAATATAGATACGAATAATTTAAGCTCACTGGTTCTGAACCACTCATATAAGCAGAAAATACTTTCGACTTCAATAAATCATTTACAGTACATTCATATTTCCTGGGCTTATAATGTACGATAAAAGATCTAAATGGTTTGAGATATGAAAAAATGTTACAATGAAGTTGGCATGATTTGCGGCATTTTAAAATTTACTTCTTTTCCAAAATAAGCCAACCCTGACGACAGGTATAACGAAAACTAAGAAAATAAGTACAGAATAAAATGAAATCTTTTTGTATTTTTGCTCTAAACGAATCTGGTATGGATAAGAAAATTGCACAATTATTCCCGTTATAAAGGGATTATTATGTAAAACAAATTTCTGACGGGTTCGAACTAGTGGATCCTTTAACTGGAAAACTGTAGTACACATTGTCTCTTTATTTATTGAGAATTTAGTTTTTTTTAGTAGCGAAGCTATATGCAGTGTGGGTCTACAGCTTAAAGGTCTGCACGAACCGGAATTTTTAGTTCGAGCCCGGCCCGGCCCTGAATTTATAATGTGAGTCCCAACCTGAGCCCGAAATGTTTTAGCCTTTAAGTCCGAGCCCGGCTCGAGCTCGTGTGATAATCAAATGAGCCCGAAATAAGCCCGAATTACAGAAACTTAATAATTAACGGGAAATTGTATTATCATTTACAACAATTAGAGATTTAATTTTGCATTTTAAAAGCTTACATGATCCAGAGAGAATAACGAAATAAAGATTATCGTTTACACTTGCTAACTACAGGAATTCTCTAAAGAAAATGGTCATTTATGTAAATTCCGACTCCCTCAGCCTCGATGCATAATTGTGAGACGTTAAATGTAAATATTTCACTTCATTTTATTTACATAAATTCTCACGAATTGAAAACATGAATAAAACAAAATGTCAATGTGTGCAAATTCTTACGCAAATGGAGTCATTGTCGATTGCTGTGAAAAATAAAATCCACACTCTGCTGCTCAAACTTCCACTCACTGATAAGCTAAGCATGTTTATTTCTGTTACTTTTAGTTTTTCTCGCCACTGCACAATTAGTTTTACTCTCAATTGCACAATGATAATAAGATTTTTAGTGTGGGTGTCTCAAGTTATAAATTTAGATGTGCTTTAAAAGTTCTCCAGAAAGAACGGTTCGGTAAATATCTTTGTACAGTATGTTTACGAAGTTAGGCCCGATAAAGCCCGAGAAATTTGTTGTATATTTAAAAATTTACGGCCCAAGTCCAAAGTGATTTTATGCATCGTAGGCCCGAGCCTGTGCAGACTTCTACTACAAATTAACGTGCGATCTGAATCACATGAGCTCCTATTGGGAATCAAACGCGTGTCCTCCGCACTAAAAGTACATACGCGAACCGTATAGCCACGAATATACATCTTGGTAATAGAATGAAACTGGAAATCGATTAAAACATCCTCCCAAAATTTGACCAAGAATTGGCTTTAAAACATGGTGTTACAGACTGTTTTATAAACTTTTGATATTTACAAAGATTCCGGTGTTTAAAACAAAACTGCACATAGCATACTCAATTGACGCATAATTACAACTATCAAATTACACTCAGGAAATGCCATTATGTTTTATAGGTTGTATAAATACACAACTTATTTATCACTTTCACTGATAGTTGGAAATAACAGGTGTGTTCTGCTTCCAACTTTTTATTTTTTATTTTTTTTTATTTATTTTTTTTATGCAAGGATTTCTTATACCAAGGCCCTCTACGTATGATGACACGCTACACATATTGAATTCACTTTTGTGGTTTTATTATTATATAAGGTATACTGGGTAGTCTTTAATGAAACTGTAATAAGTAACAACATACTTAGTAGAACTCACTAGAAATTTATTTGGTACCGACATGGTACTTAAGAAACCAGAATTTATGTGACTTGTTTTTATTATTAGCTGCTGATTTTTCGGGTGTTTAGGTGGCTAAAATTAATAATGGTGTCTCATTTTTTACCCAAATTCCCTTTGTCTAGATTTAAACTTTAATTTCTTTTACACTCTTGAAATGCAATTATATATATATATATATATATATATATATATATATATATATATATAGAGAGAGAGAGAGAGAGAGAGTTTAACGTCTCATAGTTAGGTCCCTTAAGTTAAAGGAGACGTTACCTCATACGATATTATAGTTTGTGGCGAAGAAGGTAATTACGAAACCATGCAGCATTAAGTAATTTCAGGTTGGGAGAGCTCTCTCTCCTCCCTCCCATACTCTTCTGCCACTTGAATTATCAAAATTATGAATTCTGAGACATAATAAATCATTAGACAGACCTTATCCAAATTTCAAGTATGTTAAACAATGAATTCTTAATCTTCAAGTCAAGTCTACATAAAATATGTACCTCAAGAATTAAAATACAAGTAAACTATTCATCTGATATATTTTAACTAATATACATCAAATATATATGTGTATTTTATATTTTGCATTATGATTCAATCATCCATCTGATAAAGACCTAGGATGTCCCTGTAGAGAAGAGGGTATGCTCTGCATAATCTATACTGTTGTTGCTGTTGAGGATTGAAAAAAAAAAAAATGAAAGGTTAATCAATTATATGATTCAACTAAAGGAAACTAATGAAACATAAGAAATATATATATCGCTACGAAAATAAAACTATGATAAAAGGAAATGAAGAAAATGTATACCTACGAAAGTACTAGGTGACAGGGCATCATCATCCAGGACGAAGACATTCAGGAACGCTAGAAATAAATATAAACAAACAACCCTAAAAATATAATGTTAACTAAAATATTTAAGAAACATACTATCTATGTATAAGATTATACTATTTATCTTACGACTAACATTTTCCACAAGTGTACCATAAATTAAATACGATTCTTACCTGTGACCAAATTATGATCTGTATTACTATAGTTTTTTGATGTAGGTTGATTATTATGTTACTTATGGCTCGTGTTTTGCTTGGATTTCTATACCATTCAGAACATAAAATGTAAATGTTGATCACATGAGTTGAAGAATTGTATATTTGAACGTCCATTTGTAAATTTCTAGAATGTTATAATTAAAAGTTTTCTGTATTTAATAATTGCTTTAAATTTGTAATCTTGTTTAAAATTATGAAAATCCTTTTTAGGATCATTTGCTAGTATGTGCAATTATAGTAAAAAACTGTGTTACATGATGATTACATAGAACTCTCACCTCGCGTTGTGATTTTTTTTTTTTCATGTACTCACGTCATTACCACGAACCGAGAATTTTCCCCATTTTAGGAAAATGGGGTGGAGTATCCACTGGGCCACGGATACCTAGTTCTTCGTGAACGGAGATCAAATTCGAAGAACTGTAGGGTATCCTCAATACAAATTTCGTTGCGCGAAACCTGCAACCTCGGTAGCTGAAGTTGTATAAATTGTGAGTGGTTTGCAAAGAAGATGGATCCAGAACCACCATACGGATTGACGCGCGTCTGCAGCTCGCAAATAGGACAACTGATGCTGTCCCGTGCAGGGGTGTTACATTTTGATTTAATTTTTTCGAAAAGTCACACTTCAGTAGCACTTAATAGAGCGGTAGGTGTTATCGGGTATCAGACAATCAAGCATAAAAAGAGATAATTAAGCTAAAAACAAAGACAAGGAAATACCTATCCTGAATTCAACGCTTACTACTGTCAGTACAAACAAATTTATCGAAACGTAACAAGTAGCCAAATCAAGATAACGAGTATTATGAAAAATTCCGACAGTAAGTCCTCAGCAGTGTGGAAAGTAATGACGAAAGACATTAATTTCGGAAATAATACGAGAGAAAATATAAAATTATCTTACAATAGAAACATAATAAACGATCCCAATCAAATAGCTGCCCTTTTTAACGACTATTTTGTTGATTTAGTCAATAAAATTAATGTTACTACGATAAAACTGTTACATACACAAAACCCTAATTATGTAAGTATGGAACAACAATATTCTTGAAAGCCGTATCAATTAATGATACGAGTATACAAAAAAAGTACAGAAAAATTGAAAAATAAGGAGTCTTCAAGTCTAGATTAGGCTGCTCCAGCTATTGTGAATATGAATTCTAAATTACCGAATCACTATGCTTTCTGATAAATCTTTCCTTATTAGGTATATTCTCAGATAGGCTAAAGCAAGCACAAGTTATCCCCCTTTACAAAAAGGATCGAAAGAACATATTGGCAATTATAGACTAGTTTCACAACCCTGTTTTCTCAAAAACTATAGAATCAGCAATGAGTGATCAGTTTACAAGTTATCTTCAAAAGTATAACAACATATCGGATGCATAAAATAGTTTTAGGAAAGAAAAAACCGATAGACAACTACTTTAGTTATTTGGAATAACTTACCAGAAACACTAGATGAAAAAACTACATGTTACTGGAATATTCCTTGATCTAACAAAAGCTTTTGATTTAGTTACACATGAACTAAGAAAAATGGAAAAATAATTATATTAGAGAGCATGTAAAAAATTGGTTTACACAATTTAAAAATCGCTCACAATAAATACGATTTATAAGTTCAAATGGAATAGGAAGAACTGTGTGTTAGGTCCGGCACACACGTTCCAGTATACTGGTGAGATTTACCTGTACAAGTCACCTATACAGGTAAACTGGAGCGTGTGTGCCAGCCGCTGCAGGTCAAAACAGTACAGCAGGCGACCGGAGAAGAATCGAAATTTAATTTACCTGCGCAGGCGTGTAGACCTGAGTGTATGTGAGAGTCACTCCGGCACATCTGTACAGTGTTTAGGTGAGTTGTTGTTAGTTTCTTGAATACGAAGCGCCGGTTGTTGTCTTGTTTGCTCGCCATCTCTCAACTAGGTTAAAATCTTCAGGTTTACCGTTGCGTGTGTGTACTCTAGTCTGCAGAGGTATACCTTTCTGGTATACCGGTGAGGTTTGCCTGACAGGTATATCGTAACGTGTGTGCCGGGCCTTAGAGAATAATAATATGTTCTGAAGTACCACAAGGGTCAATATTAAAACCAGATTCTGCCTTAATATTTAATAATGCTACAGCTCTAGCTATCAATAAAAACAACACTTTTCGCTGACAATATAATCTTGGCTCTTACACCCAATAATGAAGGAGAACTGATCTTTAAAATACGGATACAACTAATAATTTAACACACTGTTTTCAATCCCACAAACTTAAAGTAAATACAAACAAAACGGTAAACATTCATCATGTAAGAAAGAAAAAAAAAAAGAAAAGAAAACAGCCAGAAAATTAAAATTGGAAATAGTATTATTAATTATAAATGTAATGTAAAATTTTTAGGTTTGTCAATAAATGAAAATCTAAAATGGGATTAAATTACAGTACTAGTCAATAAGCTTAGAAGTATTTGCTTTGCTATAAACATAATTAAATCTGTTGCAAATGAAAGTTCTACATGAACAATCTATTCAAGTATATTCGAGTCATATATTAAATTGAAATAGTATTTTGGGGGAACCGCACAGCTAGTAAACGTATATCGTCCCAGACAGCAATTTAAACTTGCTGCAAGTTGCCACAAACTTGCTGTTGCAAGGTAAATTAGCTTGCCGCAAGCTATACTATGCAAGCCAATTAGCTTGCTTTAAGCTTGTGGCAAGCTAGTTAGTTACATCTGGGCAAGGCTTGGGGCAAGCTTGTCTTCACAAGTTAAACACAAGTCAAATTATCTCAAACGCAAGCCAATTTAAGCGTATTCTCATCAATGGCAAGCTTTATTAAGCTTATTGCAAGCGAAACACAATGCAAAGAAGTTATATGGAATCTTGCACTAAGCGAATTTAGATAAAACAGTATGAAATCAGTATAATTTAACCGTCTGACTAAATCTATGCTACAATATATTGTCCCATCACCTCCTCAATTATTGGAGCATATGCACAACCATCAAAACACCCAAGTCTCCCATCCGCTTTTGCAAAACATCAAAATAAGCATAATTGTTACGGTTTAGTTGTGACACGCAACGCGCCGTTGCTTCTTACAAATATCTAACATGTTGCTATATTAGTGGCGATTACTTGAAATTTCTACCTTTTTATATAAAAACGCAGAAAAATGTTTATACTTTAAACACAGCGTTCAGATAAAGTTTATAGTAAACTGTAAGTTAAACTTGAAGTTTATATTAAAATATCTGCAACAGTTCTGTATTCTTTCGCGAAATAAGTAGGCTCAAATCTGCTGCCATCTATGTTCACATTTATGCTTTATACATAAATACTACAATTCGTTATGCCTCATAGTTACCGAAATATGAAGAAATAAAGAGCGATATTATAGGTACGTGGGACTAGAGTACTAGACGGAACAATTAAAAAAAAATAATTAAGTTTGTCCTTTATTCAAGCTGAATGCTAACAAGACACTAACAACACAAACACTACCTTATCGCCGAAAGTAAGGAGGTCAGCGTCACGTGGATTTTGAGAACAACTGAAAATCGAACGCGCGCTGGCTTTTTACTTCAATCTAAAGAAAAGCGTCTCGCAAGCGAAGCGTGAGTTGCCCGCACTACGGCTTGCGCTAAGCAGAAATAAGCTTTTGTGTATAAGCCAAAGCGAAATAAAATCAAATAAAAGCGGCAGGCAAGCTTGCGGCAAGCAAACATGCTGTCTGGGGTATTACAAAAAAGACCACTTAAAAGAAGAAGGCAGACTTTGGTAAGTGAACTTTGGGGCCATTTTTTGCGAGGTGGTAGTGCACATTTAAAGAGTTAATATTACAAACTGGGAAGGCGCAATGGCCAAAAATAACTGAGAAAAACCTTCTTAAAGCTCTGCTCGCCGCATATATCTTAGGACGCCTAAACTTATAAAGTGACGGCGTGGCAGAATAAGAAGAACCTGAGACAAGTGCAAAGGGTCCAGGGTTCAATTCCCGTTCGAGTTAAACTTTTATTTTCGTTTTTTGCTTCAACCAATAAAGTAGCCATTTGTAATTATAAGTGAAATATTAATACACCATATGTTTATAATGTATTAGAACAATAGAAATTTTCAATCACTTGTAAAATATTTCAATGTTCCATGTTAAGTAGCAAGAAAATTTAATCTATTTCATAAATATATTGATATCACGAGTTATATTATGGTTACGACAGTCGTTGTGACGCTTTGTGTCTACATCTGTTGACAGTGTGCGAATTACAAAGGAGTTGATGGGCAAATCCCCTTTGCTAATACTGGATGTTGCTATAACGAAAGGAGATTTCCCCCTCATTCCCCTTTGTAATTTGCACACCGTCAACAGGTGTAGACACGAAGCTTCAAGAACATTTTTACACAACGACTGCGGTAACAATAATATTTACGGAAGAGATTGAATTTTGTTCCTAGTTAACATGGAACACTGAAAGATCTTACAAGTGATTGAAAATTTCTATTGTTTTAACATTCTGAACATATGGTGGATTAATATTTTACTTATAGTTACAAATGGCTACTTTATTTTTTGAAACAAAAAACGAAAATAAAAGTTTGACTCAAACGGGAATCGAACCCGGGACCCTTTGCACTTGAGACTCAGGTTCTTCTCACTCTGCCACGCCGTCACTTAAGTTTGCGGTTCTTACGATATATGCGGCGAGCAAAGACTATTTTTCTCGGTTATTTTTGGCCATTGCGCCCTCCCAGTTTGTAATATTAACTCTTTAAATGTGCACTACCACCTCGCAAAAAATGGCTCCGAAGTTCACTTACCAAAGTCTGCCTTCTCCTTGTTAGATCTATTGCAGATACAAAGCCAAGGGAGTCGTGTAAAAGAATATTAAAAATAAACTCAGTATTCATGATTATCAATCTATATGATAAAATTGAAAGTGTGTATGTTTGAGACTCTTAATTTCTTGAACCGCCCGACCGATCTCGATCAAATTTTTGACGTAGAAGTGGAGCTGACCTGGGAGTATTTTTAGCTATTCACTTTGACGGTAGAACTTGGGGAGGGGGAGGACAGAGAATTATAAAAAATAAATAAAACCTAATAACTCTTGAACCAAACCACCAATCTCGATCCAATTTTCAACATAGATAAGGTTCGTACCTTGGGTGTTTTTTTATCATTTCACTTTGACGGAGCAACGTAGGGGAGGGAAACGTAAAAGTGACTATGTTCGTGAGTTGATAACTCAAACTACCGGATCGATATCAATCAAATTTTCAACATAGATTAGGTTCAAACCTGGGAAGTTTATCATTTCACTTTGACGGTAGATCTTAGGAGTGGGGGAGGGAAAATATATGAAAATGAATGAAACTTAACTCTTGAACCACCTGAACAGATCTCGATCAAACTTTCAACATAGATAAGGTTCGGGCCTGAGATGTTTTAGTCATTTCATTTTTGGTGCAATGTGGGGGTGGGGGAGGAGGGAGATATATGTAAAAAAAAAAAAAAAATAAAAGTGACTGTCCTTGTGACTTCATCAGGCTTAAACCACCCGACCGATCTTAACCCAAATTTTCAACATAGATGAGGTTCGTTCCTGGGATTTTTTTTTTTTTTTATCATATCACTTTTACGGTAGATCTTAGGGGTGGAGGAGGGTAGGGTAGAGATCTATAAAAATAAATAAAATTTAATAACTCTTGAACCACCCAACCGATCTCGATCAAATTTTCAAGAGATGAGGTTCGGACCTGGGATGTCTTTTTTATATATAAACTTTCACTTTGACGGTAGAACCTAGAGGAGGGGGATATTTATATATAAAAATAAATAAAACATAACTCTTGAACCACACAACATATCTATCAAATTTTCAACGATGACGTTCGAACCTGGGATAATTTTTGTCATTTAACTTTGACGCTGCGACGTAGGGGAGGGGGAGATGTATATGTAAAAATAAAAGTGACTGTATTTGTGACTTCATCACTGTTGAACCACCCGACCGACCTCAATCAATAGATGAGGTTCTGGCCTGGGATGATATTTATCTATTCACTTTGACGATAGAACTTAGGGGAAGGGAGGAGTTAAAAAATAAATAAACTTAATAACTCTTGAAATCATTTCACTTTGACGGTAGAACTTAGGGAGGGGGAGATATATAAAAATAAAGAAAATTTAATAACTCTTGAACCACCGGACCGATCTGGATCAAATTTATAACCTAGATGAAGTTTAAACCTGAGATTGTTTTTGTCATACCACTTTGACGTTGTAACTTACAGGTGGGGAAGGGGACAGACATTTAAAAATGATCGGAAATGACCGATATTAGTGTTGAATCCATAGTGTTAAGGGTTACTGAGATGAACAGAGACATTTCTGATGCCATTTAAATCCAAATTCAGCCCCGCAACTTGGAGGAGTGGGGTATATATATAAAAATAATCGAAATGACTAATATCAGTGTCGAATTCATAGTTTTCGGAGTCGCTGAGATGAACAAAGACACTTCCGATGTCGTGCCCTGCAACTTGGGGAAGGGAGGGGGATATATAAGAATCATTTAAAATGACCGATACCAAAAAGAGCGCTAAAATAATAAAAAGTGACTGATTAACGAAACATATTACTATTCTTTTCTTAACCCAGCGAAGCGGGTACTTGATGTTAAGGCAACGGACAAAATGTTAAGTCCAAATAGGTTTTGTTAAAAAAAAAAAAAATCTCAATTGGTTACGTTAGGACGTTCAGTTGGGTAGCTTACTGTGGTAACCTGGACGCAATATAGATCTCGTCCTGAAAGCATGGTTTTAATGAACGCCTTGAGCTGATGTGTTTAGGTTTTTCTTTCTTGTTTAGTTTGTTTAGATGTACGCACGAAGTGGAATAATAAATACAACAAACTGTATGGAGTTTCAGTTCCATTTCTCAGTAATGATGCAGTCACATCTTTAATTGATACATACAAATTGTATATTTCACATTTTAATCTTCTCCAAAGAAAACTTTAGTTGTAATTCAAAATTAAATGAAGATAAATATAACACGAGAAACAAAGACCTCCATTTACTTCCTCATAATACTTCCTTATACAAGAAAGGTCCCATATTATATATATGTATATAACAATATATAAACACGTGAATGATTTGTTGAGGAAACTAAGCGCGAGAATCTATCTTATACGTAAAGTTAGTAAGATTCTAACTACGGGAACATTGAAAGCAATTTATTTCGGATTGATCCAGTCAATTCTATCGTATGGAATCATTTTCTGGGGTAATACCTGTCATACGAAGAAAGTATTTACAATGCACAAGAAAATTTTACGAATAATGTTATCAGTTCCGTTTCATACACCAAGTAGACCACTGTTTCAGAAACTTAAAATATTACCATTGCCGTGCCATTACATTCTCGAAACAACATCATTCATACATATGAATAAAAGAAACTTTCAACTCAATTCGGACCTACACCAATACAACACAAGAACCACCAATCATATTCATATACAAAATTTCCGCCTAACAAGAACTCAAAATTCGTTACACTACATAGGAATAAAACTTTATAATAAACTGCCAGATCGTATCAAACGCAGTTTAAAAGACACCTCAAGTTATTGTTACTTAAACATCTTTTCTATGGTTTAGATGAATGTCTTCAGTGTGATCTTTCTTAGTAATGTAAATATTAAGATTTATTTGAATTTTGAAATATATAAAACAAGGTACAATTTATATTTTCTCTAAAAATACGCTAAGTTTTATTGTTACGTATATATATTTTGAATTATTATATATATTGTATTATTATATATTATTTTTCTAATAATTGTATTATTAATTGTAGCGTATGTTTTGAATTATTATTATTATTATTATTATTATTATTATTATTATTATTATTATTATTATTAATTGTAATTGTATCTCTTGAAGCCATGAACGCTAAGTTCTTACGGCGGAAAATGAAATAAAATAAATAAATAAAACTACACGAACTGACATAAAATAAAGGGGTACTTCCGGTTGACATGGAAAGTTTAAATTTGCCATGATTGTAGCTTTCCGGGACTAATCCACAGGAAAATTGTCAAAAGTTAATATTTTAAATTTTTATGGGGTCTAAACGGGGGGTGAAGAAATTCCCCATGTTTTTTTTTTTTAATAGGTCATTTTTTTTCTTGGAGGTATAATCTCAAACGTTAGGTACTTGCAATTGTAATAAAAACTTGAAATTCGGTATGCTTATACGTTTTTGTTAGTGTTAACTAAGTAAATCACCCAAAATAAAAATTTCCAATTGTAGAGTAGTATTATGGGAAACTGAAAAATCTTTCCCGTTATTTAAATGAGACATCTACACCACAAAATGTTTCGACACATCCGGCAGGATTAGAATGATGAAATTTTGCATGTTTGTAACCTTCTAGGACTAACCGACAGGAAAATTACCAAAAGTGAATGTTTTTAGTTTTTAAGGTGCCTAAGGGGGGGGGATGAAGAAATTCCTATGTTATTTAAATGGGCGTTTTCTTGGGATACAAAATCTTATCTTCTAGATAGTTGAAATAGGAAAAGAAACTTGAAATTTGCAAGAATTGTGGGTTTAAAAAGTGAGAGGCCGTAGGCCGAGTAAACACGAGGTCAGGGGCAAAGCTCCCAGCTGGGCCAAATTGGGGAAATATAATTAAAGGGCTAATGCACGAAATTCACTCTTGAATCAAAGGCTGATAAATAAGAAATGCGAGGGCGTAGGCCGAGCAAACGCGGGGGGTCTGGGGGTGGAGCACCCAGCTAACCAAATGTGTATATATATAATTGCAATTAGGGTATACATTGCATAATAAACTATCCACTTATTTATATAAAAACAGTAGAAAATTTCGGAAGTTGATCAAAGAATTTATGCTTCCCCATCGTTTTTATTTGGTGATTGAATATTTCAATTACATAATGTGTATAGTGTGAAGATTATTAATTTGTGTAGTATACGAAAACACTTTGTTAATCACTTGTACTTGTAGTAATGTTCCAAGTATGTACTACGTATACAGATAAAATAGTTTATAACTTTATGAAGTATCCAAACTATACGTATAGTACTATTTCTGTACAAAATGTATGGAAAAAGGAACAATACAATACAATAGGGTCTACTATATAAGGTTGTTCGCTATTAGATGGAGAATTGTTGGTTATATTTCCATGTAGTTTACACTATTTTCCAGGAAACTTTTTTATTATAAAATATTTGTAAATTAATGAATGAATTAATTACGAAAGTAACAACTAGGAAAAAAACAGAAGAGTAGAATGGACGAAAGAAAAAAAAACAAGAACGTAATTATGAAATTTGATAAATACAGTATTATTTCCGAACAAAGAGCATAAGAAAATTTAAAGTCACTGGAATTATTAGAAATGGTAAGAAGGATTATTGTTATACGTGGAATGCAAAAAACTAACAAATTTATTTCGGGGGAGGGGGCTTGAGCCCGATAGCCCCCGCTAAATACGCCATTGGTCGACAAATAATTTCTAATATATTCTGTGTGAAATGAAGCAAGAACTAAGTTTTTATCTTGAGAAGTCGAGACAATGTATATTTGATTTAAGAAATAAACTCTGTCGTCATAAATCTTTATGACGAATGTTTTCCTAAGCTAGATTTTTTTTTACTTTTAGTATGTTATTTAGAACAAATTCTGAATATGTGCATCAATTTTCAGCTTGTTATTATAAAATTCCGAATCAAAACTTAAATGCACCGAAATAGTACTACTATTACTTCCTTATAAAAAGAGTATTTTAATAATGATAATTACTTATAACAGACTTCAAAACGGAGGCTCTTAATTCGACCGTATGTTGTGTGTATGTTTGTAACTTCGACATAAATGCCCAGATTTGGATTTTTCATTTTGAAATCGTTTACTTCCCATTTCTCCCACATAATTTCATCAGGATCTGATGATAGTTTTCGGAGCTAGAACATGAAGCACCTAAATTGATAGAGTATTAATCTGGTAATTAATAAACTTCATGCTGTGTGGGGATAATTCGTAAGTTCACGCAGGCTCGGGCTGTCCAGGGATCTCTGCCGGGGCCCCTCTCTAAATAAATAAATAAGTATAAAACAATGAATATTGAATAACATGGAAAGCGAGATAAAATACGGTATGTCTGCTGTATTGGAGCATAGTTACTCGTTGTAGTTTGTTCCGTTCCCCGAGTTCGGTGGTCCCCAGCATTGAATGTAGTCTTGGGGTCTCATTGGAATGAAACTAACAGTATTATAAACCCTATTTGGGGCTCTTTGTTTGTAGCCTAGTAAGAATATAGTTCAATAATATGAAGAATGGGGCCCCAGCATCATATTTTCTAAATGTGTATTGGGTCTCATGAATGCCAAAAGGAGAATGACTTTTACAAAGCCCTGTTGGGGCCCTCTCTTAGTCGTTTGACAAGTTGTAGCAATACCATAAAGAAGCTGGGGCCCCATTACCACGCGTGAATGAAGTTGATAGCTTTATGAAAAAAGGCCTCCCTCCCTACGCGTTAGAAAAAAAAAGTTTTACGTCCAACGATTATTCAGTCTAGGCTAAAGGAGTGGTGGTGATGAGAAATGAAGGAAATGGTGGAATGAAGAAAGTGGGAGGAAACAGGAGAACCCCGAGAAAACCAACGCACACGGTGCTTGTCCACCAGAAAGTTCACTTGGCGTGAGCTGCGATCAAACCAAGGATTCGATGCACCAGAGGTGAACGCTCTACCACCATGGGCGGATTAAAAGGGGGGAGAGGGGGGCGCTCCCCCCCCAAGAGCCCTCCAAAGTATTAAAATTACACACACTGTTGCTTGTAGCTTACCGCCACCCGAACGAAAGTTTGGGATCGTTCTTGTGTTATTTCAAAAGAGGGTTAATTCTTTAAATTCTATTTAAAAATTGTGTCTGTCCAGCATGCTGATACTACGCTAACGATAACTCGAGTCATAATATCAGATAAATTTCAGGAAGAAGGACGATTTTACTTGAGGCCATAACATCAGGAAAACTATCCATGGCTAGTTCTTTCCCATGAGAGGTTTTTTTTTTTTTTTTTTTTTTTTTTTTGTAAATATTGCTCATTTTTTGCAACGGGTTTGGTTGGGGACTATCGAATAAACATGCCCTCCAAACTCTTTTGACTAAACCTTTGGAGAAATTCGCTACTTTCTACGGTATTTTAGAAACTCACAACAAGGCATAATAGTACATTAACGCTGTTGAGGTCGGAAAAACGTTTCTGAAAAACTACTGGGAACCAGTGAAACCAGTCGAGAATCAAATCAACTCGTCAAGAAGACAAGTAATCCTAAATCGCGACAAACTGAAATTAATGTTGTAGAATGTGATATTCCTTGGAAGGCAAGGCATTGCTTTTCAAGGCCACAGGGAAGATGCTTGTGCGGATAATTGGGCCTCAGATGGTGACGGTGTAGAAACTAAGTTCAAAGAGGGCAATTTTCGAGAATTGGGCAAATTTAGAATGACTTGTGGTAACGATATCTTAAAGAATCATTGGAAGAAAGCATCGAAAAGGACAATTTTTGCCAATAACACCACACAAAATGCCCTCATTGTGGGTTGTGGATGAGAAATCACGTCTATAATATTGTCAATCGAGTGCGGGAGAATCAGTTTTATTCTATTATGTTTGATGAAACTATGGACGTTTCGCACACATCTCAACTGTCTTTGATTCTAAGGTACGAACACATGGGTGAAATAAGAGAAGACTGCTTCATTTTCATTGATCCTCGATCAGCAGAGCTGAAACGTGAGGACATTGGTTCAAGCTCGGAATCCGAAGACGCAGAACCGCCCGAACTCTCACTGACTGGAGGGAAAATTGGAAAAATTGCTCTATCTTTGCTACGAGACTTCTCACTCGACCCGAAAAACTGCCTTGGTATTGGTACAGATGTTTGCGCCGTCATGACCTCTCCAAGTCACGGGGCAGTGCAGGAGATCCAGAAGGAGGCTTCAAACTCGCTGTACTGTTCATATGGCAATCACAGCCTCAACTTGTCCATCTTCAGGTCATCGTCAGTATAGTGCGTGAGGAAATGTTTGGGAACAATGAAAGAGATCATTGTGTTTTCCACCGCATCGTCAAAACGTAATACTACCCTTAGGCTTACGCTTGGTGGCCAATTGGAGACATTTTATGCTACGAGATGGGTTGAACGGAACATGGTGTTACAATTTCACTTGAAATTTCAAGAAAATTAGTGAGGCTCCACAGTGTGTTCCAAGTGATCCAAGTTAGATAATGCCAAAGCACGGACACTTTCTTCTGCCATGCAAGACAGCGAGTTTATCGTAACTATTACTTGTCTTCAGGATGTTCTCGCGATAACTCTCTCCTTCATCGACTTTTGCAGAAGACAGATTTAGACATGAACGCAGCGTCAGATGTCATTCAGGACACTATCGCAGCATTAAACAAGAAGCGTTCAAACAGCAAAGAAGAATTCAAGGCAATTTTCGAAGCAATATCCAGAATGGCTGCCAGTGTCGACGTGCAGATTCGAGCTCCTCATCTCACCCAAAGACAAACACATCGTACTCACTTCAGGGTAGATGACACGACATCTTACTATTGAAAAACTGTCTACATTCCGTTGATAGAGTCGGTCGTGGAAGACATCAAAATGCGTCTTGCGCCGGAAGCTTTAAACATATACGGACTCAACATTCTATTGGCAACACGTGCAACTGACAAAACTCTGAGCAACACCTCCGCGTTCTAAAACTATCGGACTTTACAAAACTATCGGAACTGAAGAAAAAATGCTGTTTTCCCTCCTTAGTTCTGAATTTGCAATCTGTACTTCTAAATGGAAGAGAATTAAAGAGGAAGGTAAAACTCTATCACGGACTGCGTTGGAAGCCTTGGCCACCAGTGACGAAGATCTTCGCGTGACTATTCGAAAACTGTTGTGCATACGATACGGCTAGTGCATAACAATCTTAATCCACATTGCACCGACTGAAAACGTGGTTGCGATCTCGTTTTGGCGAAAAGCGGCTGAATGGAAAAAATGAAAATGAAATTTTTGAGTTTTACGTCCCATGGTTATGCGGGCTAGGCTAAAGAAGAGGTGCTGATGAGCAATGAATGAAATGATGGAATGGAGAAAGTAGGAGGACTAGCACTTTTGAATGTCACAGGAACATTGTCGTAGATCGCGACAATATTATATCCACAGACACGCCTTGGGTGGTATTCACCAAAAAGCGCGTTTTTCGTTGTAACTTGTCGTAAGTTCTTTTGTCCTTTTGTCTAATTCATTTTACTAAAATACAGAAACATTATGAGCGTTCTAAGAAATGTTTAACCTGATATTTTTCCTAGCGAAATATTTAGTAAAGTATAGCCACGACCAGGCCTGTAGACAGAATATCGTTTTGGGGGAGGGGGCATTGTGGTAAAAATTCCGTAGCAATTATATCTTTTACCCTCTTTTACTGTATCCGCTTTACCTTTTTTTGGGGGGGGGGGTAATTTATGGGAACATATTCCACTCCACAACAAAGAGCCCCCCCCCCAAGACGTTTGGTTTAATCCGCCAGTGTCTACCACTGAGCCACCGCGGCTTCAATACCGTAATTGTATGTTCATGCATAATTCCGTAACGCATGGATAGATATTATATATATATATATATATATATATATATATATATATATAGGGTAAAGGCACCGAATATGGAATACTTTTTGTTTCTTCTTTATTTCTCAGAAATGTGTATTCCAGAATAAAAATATTATACATCATACTACTGTGGTACCTTTGCAAAACAAAATACAAGTATGAAAGTTTGTTCCTCATTAATGATTTTTTACAATATTACAAAATTGAAAGAAACTCAATTTCCCATATTAGGCACACCCCGCTCCTAATATGGAACACTACCTGTTCTTAAAATGGAATACTAGAACAAAACATGCTCATTTGTCTACAATGCGATATTTGGATAATTCGAGGATGGACACGATCCTTGCTCAGACCGCCTATCCTGGCGCCGGCCTTTGCTGAGGTTTTCCGTGCTTTTCCTCAGTATCATTAGGCGTATGCCGGGATGATACTTTTTCCTTAGGCCAGTGTCGAGTCCTTTCCAATTCGTAGACTTAACTTAAAGGCCGATGTGATCTCGGAGTTCGAGGCCCGAACATTTCCTTTGTTCCTTTCTTTAAGCTAATAAATTTATTTATTTAAGAATAGTGGTAGTAGTAGTAGTAGTAATTATGATTAGGAATATTCCAAATTAGGATCCTGCTAGTATTCTATATTGGGAAAATCGACATTTTGAATAGTTCTCTTCCTATACACGCTTACGTGATTCTCTGTGTACTGAATCTTTATGCCTTTATGGTACACTATATATGTAATCTAAATATCACAGACTCAACAATAATACCTAACTCTGCGTACATTCAGCAGTCTGGAAAGATACGTTCGAAAAACTCAAGTTCTTCAGAAAATTATTCTGCAACAAAAGAAAATAGCTTGTTATCGTTCGGCAGCAAACCACTCGTGCGCAGATTAAGGGCACCACGGTGTACAAGTTTACGTACAGTCCACTCAGTGGCAGAACATAGCAGACGAAATAATTTGGTATTTCATATTAGGAACGTATTCCATATATGGCACACCCACCCTATATATATATATATATATATATATATATATATATATATATATATATATATATATATATATATATATATATATATATATATATATATAAATGTTCACAAGGGCGATTCTCGATTCTTATCTTTTGTAGAATAACAAAAGTTCATTTAATTAAGTTTTCACTGTAAGTTTCATATAATACATTTTCAGCCAAAACAGAAAGTAAATGTATTTGCATTAAACAAATAGCTTAAGATTATAAAGTAAATATGTCTTCTGGTACATGCTAACTGTCATATTAGCTTCGTAAAGTATCCTTGCCTATATAAATCGGGTCTTCGAAGCACAAATGTCATATGTCAGCTTTCTAAATTTTTCAGGATGCTGTTTCGAAGCGATAAGTAAGTTTTGAGTAGCAGAGAGTGAGTTTTGCGACAACTGTTTACTGTGTATTACCAAAAAGCTATTTACAGTGGACATCTGATATTTGTACAACTCACATAGAAATACCAAATTATCGGAATAGCTGACAAAGTCAATATTGAAAAAAATTGGACATATGACTTTTGTGCTTTAAAGAATCGAAATAGCAAATAAGCGTTATGATTTGCGCGTATGATTAAGTTTAAAAAATATTTCATAATGATTTGTGTTGAATCGATCGTCTGTGGTTCAAAAAAGTTTAAGCCATTCTAATCACCAGCATACAGGTCCGTAGCCAGCCCAGGCCCGTATCCACGGGGGTGGTAGGGGACCTGGCCCTGCTAAAATTTTCGCGGTAAACTTGCAAATGAACTATAATATGGTTGGGTCGCCCCCCTACATTTTTGGGCTGGCTACGAGCCTGAGCCAGCCCAAAAGGTTAGGAGGGGGCGGTAGAAGTAAGTTAGGTAGTGGGCCCGATGCAAATATTTTATAGTACGTCACGGTAAGGTTCTAGAACACAGATCACCCCATATAGGTTAGTAGTTTGGTTGGTCCCTTTCTGTATCAAAGTTTAATATTTAATTCACATAGTACTCCGAGCGAGCGTTAGGGTGTGAAGGCGGGTTAAAGCCCTGCATGGCACATTGTATTGTCTTTATTACAACTAAATGGGAAGAGGGACGTGTGTTCTAGAACCTTGTCTTTCGTCACCACATTATAGTTAATTTGCAAGCCTACTGTGAAATTTTTTTTGGGGGGCCGGCCCCCCAGTAGATACGGGCCTGCCCTTATTTAAACCGAAAGTGACAAAAAACAACTATTTCCAGTTTCAACATTGATCGCTATAAAACTGAAACGTAATAGACAGCGACAAGCAGTACATTGGAATCAACTCACAAGGGAACATTCTTTGACAATTCGATTTCTGAAAATGCTTGCTATCACCGGATGCAGCATCCAAAGAAACATAAAACAAGTTCTTAGCGCAGACCATGAACAGGGCCGGAGATAAAGGGGTCCAAAGTTCGAATACAGGACGCAGAAAGTGCATATAAACATCATGTAATTTTGAAACGAATGAAGGAATTGAGACCAAATTTGAGGTGTGAGTATAGAGTATGAAGCTCTTCGGAATAGGTACTCCCATGCGCAAAAAAAATTGCGCGTATACTGTAACTCACGATTTTTCGCAATTATTTCATTTTCCTTATGTTTATGGGTAAAATTCAGTTATTAGTATGTGGAGATAATAGATAGCAATCCATCTAAGGAGATATTTCCAAAAAAATATAATAAAATAATAAAAATATAAGCAAAAAAAATTATGTTCGGTTATGTGTATACTGGCAATAATGTTTTCGAGGGAATTTTTGGAGTAGCACAGCACGATTGTAGAGGGAATTACAGAATTGGTAACAGAACAGTTGAATCAAGGGACAGGAAAGTGGAGTAAAATATTGCATTTATTGGCTTAAATCTAGGATGTAAATTGTCTGCCAAATATAAATTAGCTTCTGTAACCAAGATGTTGTACGGAAATATATAAACAAAGAGAAAAACTGTTGTCTTAAGTTTGGAAGTGACATGCTCTATAGCCATGAGCATTTATTTCTTAAGAAAAAGATAGGCAATAAAAGAAAGTCTGTGTGGTCAAGTGGGTAGAGTGACGGATTAGTAATTCTTATACTGTTTTGACCCCAGATCGAATCCCATCCGATCCTGTTCAATTTTTTTTCTTTACAAAACATTGTAGAAAGAGTATAATTTTTATGTTAATAAGAACCGAAACAATACAATAAAGAAATAACTTTTTGTTTCCTCTGATGACGTATTTATTTAGAATTAGCTTACTATTTATTACTAATAGCGATTGTTTTTAGTTTATGGTATGGTATGCTTAATCATTCCCTCTCCGTTTTTCTTGTTCTTTTTTTTAACACAGCAGAAGTAACTTCAAACTTCAACTCACTGCGAGTGTGTCTGTAAAAAGCAAAACAAGCGCGACCTGCAGCTTTACACACAGCGTGACGAACACAATCACAGCCATAGCTCGTTGTCTGTTCTAGTGTTTCTGTGTGTGTGTGTTCCTTTTTAGAGTATTGACTCTCTGTCTCTCTCTCCCCTTTTGTTTCATATCAACAAGTGCAACAAATGCAAGTCTGTAAAAAAAAATCAAGAATGCTTTCTTTAAACAAAACTAAATTTTAGAGCTCTCTTTGTGAATAACACGAATGCTTCCGACGAATTATACAGTAGCGTGAAAAACTGATAAAATGATCTAACATGCATAAGCTTCTTTTTCTAGCGTGACAACACATTAAACATAAAAAAATAAATTTTTGGGATTACAAATTATCACATTACGTGTCGGTGTAGGCCTATTCGTTTTCACATTCGAGCGACGAAAGAAGAAAGTGTGGTTATAATTATAAAAACCGAATACCAGATTTCAATGAATTCAAGTTACATTGCTCCTACATATCGAAAAAATGATTTTTCGATGTCTGTCCATCTATTCGTCTCTCGGTTCGTCACGCTTTTACACGCACTCAAATAGAGGCCATACTGTTCAACGTATCTGGACCGAATTCTATACATAACGTTTTAATAACATACTATCTTTCGAATTTTATGTCCTTCGACATCTAAAAGTAAGGGTAATTTACTGAAGGATTAAAATTTAAAACAATTCAATTTTCTCAAGTAAAAAAAGCTGTGACGATTTTATTTACTTTTTTTATAAATATATATTTTATTAACGAATCTCCACCGCATATGAATAATTTTTCTGAAAAAATATATATGGTGTAATTTACTGTATGGTATGCGTTCTTTTTGCAGAATTTTCTCAACCACATTTCATAAATAAACGTATCATTAATAACCTAACAAACAACTCGTTCGAAGGAGTAGCTTAATCTTAGGGTGATCTTTACCCCGATAGTTTTCCCATTAACGCCTCAGGCAATTTTGTTCATATTTCGTAAAGAAATGTTTCATTAATAAACTAACATACAGCATAAATCGTTTATTCCGATAACATACAGAAGAAGTGGTTTTCTCAAGGGTTGAATTTTTTTGGACAATTTTCTCAGTAATAACTGAGACAAATTTGTTCTAATTTCAGTAAAATATTTTCTGTAATAATCTTACAATATGGTATAACTCGCTTGTTCCGAAAAGAAAAATCCAAAACAGATACTTTGACAGTGAATGTTTTCCCGACGATTTGCTTAAAAATTACTCGATATAGTGTCAAAATTACAGATAGAAGAGTTTACCTTTGGGGGTAAGCTTTTCCCGATGACCTTCCTAAAAAACACTCAGGAGATGTTTGTTGTTCATATTTTATAAATACATGTGACATAAATAACCAAGCTATATGGTATAATTCCCTCATCCGGAAAAACTAGAAATGGTATATTACTTTTGACAGTAAGTTTTACCCTGCGATTTTCTCAAGAACGACTCAGGCGATTGTGTTCGTATTTCATAAATAAATATTTTACGAAAACACTAACAATATAGCATAGCTCGTTTGTCCTGAAAAGATCCACAAGGGATAATTTATTCTTGGGGGTGACTTTTTTCATGATTTTCTCAGAAATTATTCAGACGCTTTTCCTTATAGTTCACATACAATTATATCCTTAATAATTCTAATATATGGATCAAGTTATTTCTAACGAAAATATGACTAATGGGTACTTTACTTTTGGGCCTGAAGTTTCTTCTAGCAAAGTTTTCCAAAACATTATTTTATTCGCAATTTCCCAAATAAATGTTTCAATAATAGTTACAGCCTAACATAAGTCAGTGTAAAAAATTCGAGCGAGAAAGTACAGTGCGTTTGCTCCGTATCCTTTCTTAAATATATATATTTTAATGTTACACCTAATCACAATTTTCCGAACAAAATCGAAACTTCTTTTTAAATGTGCCTTGTTGTGGTCAAATGGTTCAAGTGCATTGGTTCTGGATTTGCTTTCCAGTGAGAGCTAGTGTATTTTCATCCAAGAGATGTGACACGTCGGTGCAAAAAAAAAAGTGTTTAAATAAGCCTAACCAAGCTAATCAACAAAAGAAATAATACAATGTTACGAAATTATTGTAGAAATGTTGTTAATATTAGGTAGGTGCAACTGAAATGTCCAAACGATTATTGTCAATTCCAAAGGCCTTTGTTTTCGTCCGGCGGGAGCTCATGTGGTTCGGATTCTACGTTAATCAGTAGGTCCACGTCTCATATAGCCTCGCTGCTGAAAGGGACGTTAAACTCAAAATCACATCACACATCTTTGTTTTCGCCTTTGTTTTAAATGTCTCTGTTCATGAGATCCTTAGTGGCTAAGCGGTTAGCGTACGCGCCTTTGGCGTGGAAGACCCGGCTTCGATTCCCGGCGAGAGCTCACGTGCTTCGGAGTCCACGTTAATCAGTAGGCCGACGTCTCATATAGCTTCGTTGCTGAGCGAGACGTTAAACTCAAACTCAATGTCTTTGTTCATAAATGTCTTTGTGTATGGTTTTGCATATACGTGGCATGGACATTAAATTTTGATTTCTATGCCATATGTAATTACATACACAGCTATAGAACGAACACAAACTTGGAATATCTACATTGTTTGCGTATGGAAAATAATCACGCTCTACTGCACAGGAGATCCGTGTGGGGAACCGGTCAAAACCCCCACAGCCAAAACACCCACACTCAAGAAATGTCAAAACGCCCACACTCAAGAAATGTCAAAACGCCCACACAAACGGTCATAACCCCCACACAAATGGACAAATCTCCCAAACACACGAACGGTCATAACCCCCACAGCCAAAACCCCCACACTCAAGAAATGTCAAAACGCCCACACGATCGGTCATAACCCCCACACAAATGGACAAATCTCCCAAATACACGATCGGCCATAACCCCCACAGCCAAAACCCCCACACTGGTAATCGGTCATAACCTCCAACAGCCATAACACCCACACAAATGGACAAAACAGCCACACATAGCAACGGTCACAATCCCCACATAAATGGACAAAAACCCCCACATGCAGAAATTGTCGCAACTGCCACACAAATGGACAAAACCCCCACACAATCGGACAAATCTCCCACACTCTGAAATGATCCTGGTGTATGTTGCCCTTGTACTTTTTAATAACATTTTTTATTCCACTTAAACTGATGTTGCAATTATTCTTCTTGCACTGTTTTGTAATGACAGAAACACTAAAGTGGGCGTCGTAAAGAGCCGCAACAAAGACGTGCAATCACGATCATTTCAGAGTGTGGGTGATTTGTCCGATTGTGTGGGGGTTTTGTCCATTTGTGTGGCAGTTGTGACAATTTCTGCATGTGGGAGTTTTGTCCATTTGTGTAGGGGTTTTGTCCATTTATGTGGGGATTGTGACCGTTGCTAAGTGTGGGAGTTTTGTCCATTTGTGTATGAGTTTTGACCGATTTTGTGGGCGTTTTGACATTTCTTGAGTGTGGGGGTTTTGGCTGTGGGGGTTTTGACCGTTCGTGCGTTTGGGAGATTTGTCCATTTGTGTGGGAGTTATGACCGATCGTGTGGGCGTTTTGACATTTCTTGAGTGTGGGGGTTTTGGCTGTGAGGGTTTTGACCTAGACCCGTTTTGACCGTTCGTGCGTTTGGGGGATTTGTCCATTTGTGTGGGAGTTATGACCGATCGTGTGGGCGTTTTGACATTTCTTGAGTGTGGGGTTTTGGCTGTGGGGGTTTTGACCTAGACCCGCCGTGTGTATGGAATTCCATACACATGGCAATCAACGTAATAAGAAATGTATAATAAGAATTAATAATAATAATAATAATAATAATAATAATAATAATAATAATAATAATAATAATAATAATAAAAACAGAAAACGATACGATCACTTACATAATTTATAAATATAAGTTAACATTTAATAAGCATATAACTGCAATGGAATTAAGTTGTTTCTCTCTCTCCCTGAACGCAACAGCCCTTATTGTGCTAAGGCGTAGAAGGGAACTTGTGGCACTCACGATTTGGGGCGGTGTGTGGTCACAACTTCGGATCCCTTTGTTGTTAGTCCTAGCTTTCTAGACGGATGCAGTTATTCCCGGTAGAATATACAAACAAATAGATTTTGTATTACTATTAAAGTAAATAAATATACTCATTCCCTCAATGTGATACTAGTGGTTGCTTAACCGTATACAGACAGCTGATCCATGGAAGAATCGTTAATAATAATAATAATAATAATAATAATAATAATAATAATAATAATAATAATAATAATAATAATAATAATAATAACAGAAGCTCGACAAATATTCTTGCAAATAATAGGAAAAAATTTTCGTCACACAGTTCACTTTGCTGGACACACTAGTGTGCCGCGTTATACCGATTGTGGCACACTGGAATATAGGGTATGTTTTTTTTTTTTTTTCAACTATTCCAACTGCTTCAATTGAAATGGATCTATAATAAGAGAGTGAATTTAGTCTTCTTACCCTTCGATTTAGAAATAAGGTTCGCGAGAATTTCATAAAAGAATAATATACTCAGAATTGTATATAGTAGTTTGTTTTATTCGAAATTACATACTTCCTGCAACTGTTTTTTGATTGAAATGATTTGAAATGAAACGATTATGCCGGATAGGCTAAAGGAGACAGTGATAAGAAATGAATGAAATGATCGAGTGAAGAAAGTGGGATAAAACGGGAGAACCTCGAGAAAACCCACGCACAGTGTTTGTCCAGCACAAGGTTCACTTGGCGCGAGCATAGATCGAACTAAGGACTCCATGCACCAGAGGTGAACGCTCTACCACTTAAACACCGTGGGCTCTGAAATTACTTAAAGGAGAAAGGAACTACTTTATGAATACATTTGTTAAAAAATACCAGCTTTTCGTGAAATATTGCTTATAGACAAGGGCGGATTACGGCTTTTGGGGACCTAGAACCGACTGTTTTAAGGGGGCCCTATGTTAAGAATAGTTCCAGTGCATAAATTTTCTTTTCTGCCTTCCACAGCCTCATAGGCTTATGGAACTACTGAGAACTATGCTGTAATATTTGAATGTGCTCCAAGTTTAGAATAATTAGTTTAGTTAAATTCATTATTAACAATTAAATAATTGCATTCATTATTAACAGGTAAATGCTGCTGATAGAAAGACTTAAATCTAGCGATACAGCGAGCGTAACGAGCGGGAAAAAATAGCATCGGTCTGAAGCCTATAATATAATAAGTTGATTACTATATTTTAGTATTAAACAGAGGGATTTTAAAGAGCCCCTTGAGCTTGGGGCCCCGAAGCCTGGGCTCCATTGGCTCCGCCCTTAATCCGCTAATGCCTATAGATTATAAATTAAAGGGGACGGGCCGGGTCCGTTCTAAAAATTCCGGCCCGTGCAGACCTCTAGCCTCTGTGTATATGCTATCTTTGAAAATACAGTAGAGTTTCGCTTATCCGACATGAAACAGGCAGGCAGAACGCCGGATAATATGGATGTATTAAGGAAAGACCTATTAAAAGTCAAACTATGATATAATTTTACATATTACGCATCTAATTATCATGTTTTGCAAGAAACAAATACAATGCATTGACTCAGTGACGTATCCAGCGTGAGGTCCTGGAAGCTGTCCCTTACCAAACCTCAAGCACTTTTTAATAAACCTACTTTTTCCCTTTTGAGGTTCTTTTATGTCAGATTACTTTGAGTCAGTGTCCAAACTGTGGACAATGCGTTGTTATAATTCTAACAAGTAACACTTCCCACGTGTAACACTCCGATTTTGATAAAATTTGGCAGGTAGATAAAATAAACAAATAAGTGCTTCTTTATTTTTTGCTGAAAAACGGTTTTAGGGGGCAAAAGCCCTCACCCAAAATTTTGAAAGTTGACGCCCGAAAGGCAAAAACAAGTGGACCAAAGTGAAAGAAATTGTGAACAGATATTGCGGACATAAAATTAGGAAATACGTGTTTTGTATTTTCCTGGAAAAACCGGCTAGGTGGGGCACAGACCCCTCCAAACCTTTGATCATGAAATATCAAAAGTGCTAATAACAGTATGCCAGAAGTGCCTAAATTTACACGAAGAATTGGAACAAAACTTTGTGTTAGTACAATAAGCAAAAAATAAACAAATACGGCTTTTTTATTTCCTGCGAAAAAACGGTTTTAGGGGGCAAAAGGTCCCACCCAGAATTTTGAAATTGGACGCAAGAAAGGCAAGAAGAAATGGACCGAACTGAATGAAATTGTTCACAAATGTTGTAGAGGTAAAATGAGGGAATACGTGCTTCGTATTTTCCTGAAAAGAAAAAAAAAAAAAACTGTTGAGTTGACCGAGGCGTTGAGTGTCGGAAGGAGAGGACCGAAGCGAATGAAATTGTCTGTAGATATTGGATATGAAAAATAAAGCCTCTCGTGTTTCACAAGCGTCTCCATCAGATTTCTTTAAATTTGGCAGATCAACAACAAGCACAAACAGCGTATTTTGTAGTATATCACGAGGCAACTTTAACCTTTATAATGTTTTTCCGCATAAACAAAAACACGTGCCGATTAATTTCCTGTTTGTTGTTGATGTGCCAAAATTGATAGGGACATCTTAAAAACACGAAAGTCCTTATTTTACATACAGTCTATACAATATCTACACACAATTTCATTTGCTTCGGTCCATTCCTTCCTGCACTTTTACGGTAATATTTACTTTTTTTTTTTTTGGAGGGGCTGTAGGCCCCAACACTGTTTTTTCGTACAAATTAAAACTCATTTCATTTATTGTTTTGCAAATTGTCCCTATACGAAGTTTCGTTGCAATTCTCCATACTCTTTAGGAACTTCTGACGTATACTTATTTGCACTTTTAATATTTCGTAATCAACAGCTTAGAAGGTCCGTTCCCCACTCAACCGCTTTTTTTTTTTTTCAGGAAAATACGAAACAATTACCTCAATTTACGTCTAGAATATCTATGCACGATTTCAATTCTGCCCCCTAAAACCATTTTTTCGCAGAAAATAAACCCGTATTCGTTTGTTTTTTGCGTATTGTCCCTACACAATGTGTCGTTCAAATTCTTCATGTCCTTTAAGCACTTCTGACATACTATTATTAGCACTTTTGATATTTCACGATCAAAGTTTTGGAGGGGTTTGTGTCCCACAAAAACGTTTTTCTTTTTTTTTTTCAGGAAAATACGAAACCCGTAGGCCTATTCCCTCATTTTTCGTCTGCAATATCTTTGCACAATTTCATTCATTTCGGTTCACTTCTTGCCTTTCGGGCGTCAACTTTCAAAATTTTGGATGGGGGCTTTTGTCCCCTAAAACCATTTTTCCGCAGAAAATAAAAAAACAGGTATTCGTTTAGTTTTTGCGTATTGTCCATACACAAAGTGTCGTTGGAATTCTTCGTCCTTTACACACATCAGACATATTGTTACTAGCACTTTTGATATTTCATGATCAAAGGTTTGGAGGGCTCTGTGCCCCACCTAACCGTTTTTCCAGGAAAATACAAAACACGTATTCCTTCATTTTACGTCTGCCATATCTGTGCACAATTTCGTTCACTTTTGTCCACTTTTTTTTGTCTTTCGGGCGTTAATTTTAAAAATTTTGGGTGAGGGCTTTTGCCCCCTAAAACAGTTTTTCCGCAGAAAATAAAAAAAAACATGTATTCGTTTACTTCATGTGTAGTATCTGCCTGTCAAATTTTATCAAAATCGGAGTGTTTCACTTGGGAAGTGTTACTTGTAAGAATATAGGGCCTACCGTAATGCCATTGATAACAGGTGGAATTAAAGAACACTTAAATGGGATTACAATTTCGTTTCCGTTCTGTTTATAACATTACTGTATTAGAACGATACACTCATTGCCATTTGCTATTTTTGTTATGTGATATACGTAGCAGACAGTTTTCCTTACATGTCTCTAGAAAATATTTTTTTGATTTCGTTTGTGTTAGAATGCAGTTTGACCGGTTCATAAATGAAAAGTAAGAAATGTTTAAGAGAAATACAGAACTGTTGCATTATTATTATTATTATTATTATTATTATTATTATTATTATTATTATTAAATATTATTATTATTATTAAATATTATTATTATTATTATTATTATTATTATTATTATTATTATTATTATTATTATTATTGATATTTTTGAAACATTAGAATTACGTGCTTACGAGCTTTCGTGTCGGGCCCCCTCCGAAAAGTAAAGCTGGATATGTGCCTGCACTGAATGATAGACGTATGAGTCAAGGTATAGACGGGCGTGCTAGGCGATCGAGTCCGGAGCATCAAAAACAGACTAAGACCACAACTTGCAGTTCTTCTTGCTGATTGATGCTGCTTTTTACCTGCTATGATATGTCGGATAATAATGTGAAATAAACGAAGGTCAAGACCATGGCGTATTGGTGTTTCATGCACCTAGACCTGTAAAATATTTGTGCCGAAAACATCTTTCACCCACTAGCTAAATTTGTGGGTATGATCGCACATCTTGCCTTATAAAGAATATATATAGCATGCTAAAAACCTAAAGACCAAATTCAATGATTTTCTATAGTTTTCTTTTTCAATAACGGGAAACTTGTTTATTTCATCACGATAAATTACGTTTGATACTAAGATGTCTGTTTCTTTCTACCTATATATATTTTTCATACTTTATTGGAGACAAATTTGTTTGTTGTTTTTTTTTTTTTCAAGAAAAGAGGATGATAAAAGAAGCTATATAACAGCATAAATTGAAAGCAATGGCTATTACTAATAGTACACTAATTCTAAATAAATAAGTCATCAGAGGAAACAAAAAGTTATTTCTTTATTGTATTGTTTCAGTTTTTATTAACATACAAATTATACACTTCTATAATATTTCTTAAAAAAAAATGAACAGGATCGGATGAGATTCGATCTGGGGTCAAAACAGTATAAGAATTACTAGTCCGTCACTCTACCCACTTCACCACACAGACTTTCTTTTGTTGCTTATCTTTTTCTTAAGAAATAAATGCTCATGGCTATAGAGCATGTCACTTCCAAACTTAAGAGTCTTGATCCCGGCGAAATTAAAATACCGCTAATTTTACAGTAATTATGGGATATCTTCAAATATATAAAAGATAATCGAAATGTGGAACGAGAGCGCCCTAGACAATATCATTTTACATGAGAAACCGTTATCACGACTCACTTATCTGCTTTCGATTTCGAGCCATTTTGAAAATCGGCATTTATTTTCGCGTTTCTAAACAGCTGAAAACAAAGCCACTAGGTGACTTGTGATAACGGTACCTCACGCAAAATAATTTTGTCTAGGGCGCTCTTGTTCCATATTTCGATTATCTTTTATCTATTTGAAGATATCACATAATTAATGTAAAATTAGCGGTATTTTAATTTCGCCGGGATGAAGACTCTTAAGACAACAGTTTTTCTCTTTGTTTATATATTTCCGTACAACATCTTGGTTACAGAAGCTAATTTATATTTGGCAGACAATTTACACCCTAGATTTAAGCCAATAAATGCAATATTTTACTCCACTTTCCTGTCCCTTGATTCAACTGTTCTGTTACCAATTCTGTAATTCCCTCTACAATCGTGCTGTGCTGCTCCAAAAATTCCCTCGAAAACATTATTGCCAGTATACACAAAACCGAACATAATTTTGTTTTTTGCTTATACTTTTATTATTTTATTATATTTTTTGGAAATATCTCCTTAGATGGATTGCTTTCTATTATCTCCACATACTAATAACTGAATTTTACCCATAAACATAAGGAAAATGAAATAATTGCGAAAAATCGTAAGTTACAGTATACGCGCAATTTTTTTTGCGCATGGGAGTACATTGCGCATCATATCGGCCATTTTAAAAGTCGCCATATTGGAGTTATCGAAAATAAAGAAACGGGAAGGAAATCATGTGACATATCAATTTACGCTAGTTTGTTCCCAAACTAGCCTAAATGGATATGACATGATTTCCTTCCCGTTTCTTTTCTTTCGATAACTCCAATATGGCGACTTTTAAGATGGCCGACGTGATGCGCAATACACCTATTCCGAAGAGCTTCAGACTATTCTCACACCCACTGGCGCAAATCCCGGGGAGATGATGGGGACATGTTCCCTCCAATCTTGGAACTGCGAGGACTGTCCCCCCCCAATAATCCGATTTGAAACGTGCTTTTTGGGTAGAAATGTGACTATTTGTGTCCGATTGCCACAAAGAAAAGTGAGATGAAATTGATGTCGCCACAGAATAAACCTCAAATCTGCCCGCTTCCCAATGTTGAAGACAACTCTGTTCCCCTGATCCTCCACAGCATTGTTTTTCAACTTCATTAATATTTTGAACATAGCTATAAAAAATGGGGGACCTTACCTTTCCCTCCCAATGTTGACAGATTTGCGCTGCTGCTCATACCTCAAATTTGATCTCAATTCCACCACCACGTTTCAAAATTACATGCTGTTTATATGCATTTTCTGCGTCCTGTATTCGAACTTTGAACCCCGTTATCTCCGGCCCTGTTTACGGTCTGCCGCTAAACACTTGTTTTTTTTTTATCTGTTTCTTTAGATTCTGCATCCGTTGATAGCAAGCATTTTCAGAAATCGAATTGTCAAAAAAAAAAAAAAAAAAAGTTCCCTTGAGACGTTGAAACTGTCATTGAAACAGGAATAGTGAATTTGAATCACTTTCGGTTTTGGTAGTGTTATGTTGGCTTGTGACTTGAATTGTTTGAGAAAAAAAAAAAAGCTTCTTGCTGTTACCGATTTCTTTCTATCCGATAAACGTTGAAACCGAAAATGGTTAATTTTAACGATTTCCGGTTTGAACAGTATTAACGGAACACATGGGACCTATTCTTGATATGCCCAAATATATATATATATATTTCTTACAGTTTTTGCTCTGAAAATCAATATCGAAATCAAAAGTAATATTAAATTTGAACCACTTCAGGTTATGGCAGTGTTCGGGATTTTCGTGGTACGTTGTATCGACACGCTAAATCATTTTTTTTTTTTTTTTTATCTTGCTGTTACCGTTTTTGTTTAACGGCGATAAAAGTTAGAACTGGAAATGACTGATTTCAACCACTTCCAGTTTCCATAGAGAGTTAACCTATCTTTGGGACGATGAATCGATTGCAGAAAACTGCATCTCGATCTTTTTTTAGAGATTTTGCTTTTGATACCTGTTCTCAGACGAATGAAGTAGGGATGTGCACGAGACAAGATTTGTGGCTGTCTCGTCTCGAAAATGTGCTGTAAAAGTGGTCTCGACTCGAAAAATGTATATTTTACTATTTGAAAAGCCGTGTCTCGACTCGAATTTTGTCAGGAAAATCCTGTTTTGACTCGTCTCGTGCGCATCCCTAGAATGAAGTCGTACTATAAGCTATCTGACACTTACGCATAGCATTAGTATGAAACTCTAATAAATAGACATTACTTACTTGGTATGACACTGATCTGCTATGAATCGAAATTAGTTTTAATTATTTCGCGTGCCTTCAAAATGTCTAAGATAATTCCTGTTCTTAGATTTCCTACATGATGGCTGTTCTAGAACACTGGTCCGCATCTCCATTGAGTTATTATAAAGAAAGTAATCAACCAGGCTAGTCATTGGGACATTCCATGTCAAATCAACAAGTCATCAGACTTGACCATCTCAGATTTCTGTAAAACTTGGTGCACCAGCTTTATTAGAGAGATGAAAAAATCCCAAATATTATCCCTCTCTTCCTGAAAGTATCCCCATACAGTGTGTTCAAAAATTACCAAAACGAGCATTTTTTCAGTTAGTGATTATTAAAAATTGTCATAAAATGGTTAATATATGCAGTAGAGACATGGAACGAATACCATTGGAAAGCTTAAAGATTGTTCTATAAGTTGTAGTACACTGGAGAAGTCTGTATAGGAAAAAAATAACACTTCAAAAATTCAAATTAGAATTTGAATTTTTAATTTCGCACAGAAAGGTTTCTGTGAATTTGTTCAAAATTGCCCAGATAGTAGACTCATATGTGTACTAAAACATCACAAAGTTTCATTTTGGGCACTCAATGGGATCCGATTCAAAATTCAACATAAATCAAACATTGCAAGGTATTGACCGTAGAGATGCAAGGGCTCGAAAAAAAACCCGGCTTTTTTGAAAAAAAACTGTTTTTTCTGCTTTGCTTTTTTTGCTTCGGAAATTTTGGGCTTTTTTTCAAAATACTGCTTTAAATTGATAAAACAGACTTTGTATCGCTTCTCTATAACACAAAAAATCATTTAATTAGTGGTTGATGCTGATAATATAAAACATCGAAAATAAACTATGAATTTCGAAAAAATATTTCAAACAATTTTTCTTCAACATATTTACATTATGAATTCCACAGGATTAACCAATGTATATAATAAGAATTTTTTAACCTTCTATATACAAAAGTAAGCAGAGTTGGCAAGAACCGTGGTTGTTTTTGAAAATGCCAAAAACCCGTTTTTTGGGGGATGTTTAAACCAGGCTTTTTTGACTTAGATTTTTTGCTTTATGTATTTATATTACATATTCACAGAAATAGCCTAAGTTTGTTTCGCCTTGATATTATGCAACAGCGGGGTTATGCCGGAAGAACTCCCATAAGCTTAAAGAAGTGCGGTCAGTAAATTTCTTAAGTTGAGAATCTCCCGCCCTAGCCATTGGGAAAATCCCGTCATTACTTGAAATGTAAGACAATAACGGGAAAATCCTGTTATTGCTTTGCATGTAAAATTTAAAGGTCAACATACCATAATCAGTACGCTAAAACTGAGGTATTAAATTACAAATTTAATACCGGTACGTAGATATCATTGAAAGTCCAATCCAAGCTAATGTTGGAAGCTACGTAGGCAATCGATAAATTTTGCCAATTTCTATCAATATATTTAAGCAATATTGGCTTCTTTATAAAACAACACGCATTTAGACATGTAGAAATATACAATTTGGTTTGTTTCGTATATTTAGGCTTAACATCCTTACGAAATACCGAGGTTATCAAGGAGAAGACTTTCGCTTAAACTGACATTCGAACCGCTACTTGGGTTACGCATGAAAGAAGGATTGTGGTTCGACCGAGAATTGAACATGGGACACCTTGATTAAAAGGTGAAAGGGAAATAAAACTATTGCAGGTAGTTTGATATCTGGAAACGTTACCATGAAGTTCACACGATTCGCATTTTTCATTCTTTTTATTTTTGTGGTTTAAACCAGTTATTAAAAAAAAAGTTGGTGTAAATCAACCAACCGTAAAAGTAAACACTTCTTTTTAAAGAATACACAAATAACTAGCAAAATAGTATGTAGTATTTTTACTTCAAAATATTCCATACCCTCTTTTTGAAACAAAATAAAATTAAAATAAAACATAAGAGAAATACTTAGATTTATATGATACACTTAAAGGCTGCACATCTAGAGCTTTTGGTTCTGTATATTCTTGAAATTCTACAGTTAAGTTTTATAGAACCACCATCACAGTTTACCCAATCCTCAAGTTTTCTGAATTTTTAACAAGAGGGATTCAACATATCATTACGGAACTCCCCCCCCCTTCCCCCCCAAAAAAAGACTACGGAATATATTTAAGTTAAGCTAAATACAACTGCACAACAAACATGACTGAGTGATTAGCTTTTGCGCTTCTATCGGGAAGTCCGGGATTCAACCAGCATTCGACCATTCTGACAAAGCTTTTCTTCATTCCATCTGTGAATGTAGAAATAGTGCGTGTACTGTGAGTTGGGCGACTTCCTTTTTTATTGTTTTTAAATCGTTATTATTACTAATTACCAGCAGTGACGGTTTTGCGAAGGTTAGGGGGGCGGTCTTTCGGACTGAAGCCCGTTCCCCAAAGTTACGGAATGTCTGCAACAAACGAAATATCTATTATTTATGCCTTTACTCAAACTTTAAGCTCCCGTCAAATAAAAATTACGAATGTTTAAAAAAAACTAAACATTAGTAAGAAACCCTTCCCAAAATACGTTTCTAAATCCGCCACTGATTCTCAGTATAAAATGATTTTTAAAGTTGTATCCGGAAGATTATTGCTAAACATATAAACGAAACGAAATATTAGTTATGCCTGTATTCATAAACTTCAAGCACTTCCCAAATAAAATTAGGACTTTTTAGGAAACGAAACAATCAGAAAAAACCCTCCTAAAGTACTTTTCTAAATCCGCTACTGATTATTTGTATAAATTGGTATTCAAGGTTGTGTCCGGAAAATTATTGCTAAATCACTTCACAGCTACAGTATAACAGAAATGTGGAAGTACGGTTTGACGGATATATTGAAAAATGTACGCTTTGACGAATAAATAGAAAAACGGGCAAGTTTAACTTTTGCGCTAGAAGCTAGAGTACTAAAAGCTCGTAGAAATGAAACACGGATGACAAACTAGAGAAGAAAAAAGATGTCGATAACTCAAAAGTTAAAATAAAGTTAAATAGCCTCTAAAATTACCCTCAAATACTACATTCTTCATGTTAGCTTTAATTCGTAAAACATGTGCTCCATCCATCTTGATGGTGAATTTCAGAGCGAAATATCACATTCAGGTCATGGAATTTTTATCTAACTATAGAATATACTATAAGAAAGCTATTTAGATAGAAAAATCATGAAGTTGAAAAAAGCCAAAGTTTCCAAAATTCTCGTTTTTTTTCCCAAAAAAGCCGGCTTTTTATGTGAAAAAAACCATCGATTCAAAAAAGCCGGCTTTTTTGCATCTCTAATTGACCGAGTGAATATCTGGGTTCAGATCGATAACCGTTTGTCTGTAGCTATTTACCTGCAGCATGAAATAAATTTATATTCAACTTCGTTTCTGAATGTATTCATCCGAATTTACACAATTATCAACCTTTCGAGTTATTTAGACAGGTATTACGTTTCCGAGTATTACTCAATAGTCATTATTCTTGTTAGTATGGATGTTTATAAATTTATATTGGCTACATTGATACAGGCCCGTATCCAGGGGGGTCTAGGGGGCCGGGCCCCCCTAAATTTTTCACGGTAGGCATGCAAATGAACTATAATATGGTGATGAACTATCATATGGTTGAATCGCCCCCCCCCCATAACTTCAGCCGGCCACCCCCTACATTTTTGGGATGGCTACGGGCCTGCATTGATACATGTTATTTTCATTCCTTTGTTTCAGGATTCCTGTTACAAACATGTGGAGGTGCATCACTGAAATGGGAAAAAGAGTTTATTGACTAATTGTTTGTGCTGAAAGTGTGTGAAGTGATTGTGAAGAGTGCCACTGTGTTTCATAACACATTCGATACAAATATTTTGAAAGGGAGGGAAACATCTCTCTCCCTTTCATAACAAGTTCTGTGTAAGCAATTTTTGAACACCCTGTATGGAGACACTTTCAGGAGGAGAGGGATAATATTTGGGATTTTTTCATCTCCTAATGTAATAAAGCTGTGCACCAATTTTTACAAAAATCTAAGATCGTCAGGTCAGATTTTGTCATTTCATTGGTAAAAACTGTGGAGGAGAGAAGCCAGAACCAAGACTATGATAGGCAGTGGCGTATTTACGATTTTGTTTCAGGGGGGCTTGGCTAACTTTCGGAGGGGGCTTTGCCTGAAAATGTGAAAATCCTGCAAGATATTTCATATAATTTACTATAGTAAGTAAGATTTCGAGAGGGGGCTTAAGCCCGGAAGCCCTTCCCTAAATACGCCCCTAATGATAGGCATACGTTTACTATAAATTTTCAAAATATATAAATAATAGCCTCAATTATTTTTGTCACTAAAAAATCTTGGGGTTCTTGGCCTCCCGGACTAGATACGCCACTGAATACTGAGCTTTGATAAAGAAAGAAACCAACCTAACTACAAACCAATGTGTGAGCCAGCATTTTATAAACTTTCTATTGTAATGCTAGCACGAGTTCTAAACCACAGAAATTATATTAAAGTTATTGCACGAACAGGAAAAACACTAAAAATGCACATCACATGATACCTACATAAATCACTCATTCAAACTGACTTACCTTTGTTTGATAGTAAGGCTAATAAAGTAATGTAGCTTTATACACTATCACAGGAAGCATTACTCAGTAATAGAACATGAAATCCTTGGTAAATTGAAGTTTAACGGTTATCATTGACAAGCATTAACGCAAATACATCTCCATACAACTCCGCGCGAACAATACGACTCTGACACTTGAGTGGCTTTTCTTCAATTGATAGCGCCTGTTCATAAGCAGTGTTGCTAATGGCCGAATTCGCGCAATCGCTGTACGAAGAATTCTACAAACGTTAAACGAAACCGTACATCGGTAGATTTATCGCTAAATCTAACACTATCAGTCCTCTCATAAAATACAAGAAAATTGTTTGTTCTAAACCAGGGTGGATTGATTTAAATCAGTCTGATTTAAAACATGATTTAAATCGAGATTTAAATCACTTGATTTTTTTAAAAATAAAAATCGTTGATTTAAATCAAATTCCGAAATAAACTAGGAATGCAATGTATATACCCGATTGCAATGAAATGAGCTGAGCGAGCTTAAACTACGTAATCAGGAAGCGTTTTTCGGTGATTATTCCTCGATGGTACATCGGATTTTTGATTTCGACCTATGTTCTCACTCAGCACGACGTACTCTATCAGCGTGCTAAGTTTGGTTGAGATCGGCCAAACGGTCTAGGAGGAAGCGTTTTTCGGTGATTATTCCTCGATGGTACATCGGATTTTTGATTTCGACCTATGTTCTCACTCAGCACGACATACTCTATCAGCGTGCTAAGTTTGGTTGAGATTGGCCAAACGGTCTAGGAGGAGTTCGCGGACAACCAAACGGCTAACCCGAGTATAAGAGCTTCGCTTCGCTCAGCTCAATTAATTTAAAGTGAAAATAAGTAAAATCCAGCTTCTGTTGTGTTATTTCAATTATGGAAGATAATCATAATACAATAAGATGCAAATGTATGTACAGCACAGTATAAAAACGAGTGTTTCATGCAGAGGATGATTAGGGAAAATCCCGTTTTGAATGGGTAACAGAGGAATTCTGCTTTCTTATCTTCGTAACATAAGGTTTTTAAATCGTTAACTATTCCAACGAGAAAATCACCATGGATATTTAAGACGAAAATTCTTTTGTGTGCGCGTCTGTTTGTTTGTTCCCAGATAATAGGGGCGTATTTATAAAGGGGTCCGATTCTTTCTCTTGAAACTTAAATATTTTTTAGATTTTATAACTTTAGGCGAAATTTACGTGTATTTCGTGCCGCAAGCTAGTTCCAATTTTTTTTTTAGGTATGTCCCTGCCAAATATGAGTAACTTTTGTGAAAAAAAGTATCATGTTGATAAACGTTGCCGTACTTTTTCCTTAGTGCTTAAGAAACATTGTTTGGGATTAGAAATGCAAATTAGCCGGCTTTTTTGAATTGATTTTTTCTTTTTCACATAAAAAGCCGGCTTTTTAGGGAAAAAACGGAAATTTTGGCTTTTTTCATTTTCATGATTTTTCTATCTAAATACCGTAGCTTTCTTATAGTATACTCTAATTAAACAAAATTTCATGACCTAAATACCATATTTCCCTTTAGAATTCACCATCATGATGGATGGAGCACATGTTTTATGAATTAAACATTAAGTACGTAGTATTTGAGAGCAATTTTAGACGCTATATAACTTTATTTTAATTCTGAGTTATCGACATTTTTTCCTTCTTTAGATCATTTCATTTTTAGTTATTCGTGTTTCATTTCTTAGAGCTTAGTACTCTAGTTTCTAGCACATAGTTAAACTTATGTTTTTCAATATATCCGTCAGAGCATATTTCCACATTTCTGTTATACTGTAGCTGTGTAATGATGTAGCAATAATCTTCCGGATGCAACCTTGAATACCATTTTATACAAATAATCAGTACGGATTTAGAAAAGTGTTTTGGGAGGGTTTTTTCTTATTAATGGTTAGTTTTTCTAAAAATGTCTGATTTTTATTTGAGGGGAGCTTGAAGTTTGAGTAAAGACATAACTAAAATTTCGTTTGTTTTAGAAATTCCGTAATTTCGGAGAACAGGCTTCAGTCCGAAAGACACCCCCACTCTAACCCCTTTCGCAAATCCGTCATTGCTGGTAATTAGTAATAACAATTTAAAATATATGAAATGAAATCAACCAGGAATTACAGTACACGCACTATCTCTACATTCACAGATGGAATTAAGAACTTTTGTGGGAATGGTCGAATGCGAGACTGAATCCCGGATTTCCCAATAGAAGCAGAAAAGCTAACCACTCACTCATGTTTGTTGTGCTTGACTTAAATGTATTTCGTAGTTTATTATTATTATTATTATTATTATTATTATTATTATTATTATTATTATTATTATTATTATTATTATTATTATTATTATTATTATTTAGGGGACGTTTCGTAATGATATGTTGAATTCTTGTTAAAAATTCAGAAACCTTCAGGACTGGGTAATGGTGGTTATGGAGCCTTGGAAACCAAACGCTTAGATGAACAGTATTACGTATATGATCCATGAACAGAAAATTCAATACTTTCCTGACTCTAAACAAGCTTAAGGAACAGTCAGTGCGTTACAGAATTTGGGACGTTACCGATTTTGCAGGTCCGAAGCACCTGATAGGTGGTAACAGATTATTACGTATGTAATAAATGAATAGAAAATACATTTTCAACATTTCTGTTCCATCTGTAGGGGTAGCAAAGGCGGAAGCAAGAGGTGCATTAACAAATTAGGTGATTTTTGAGCGTCCAATATAAAGATTGCATTTTTTTTTCAGTCTTTTAAAGTAATACGTTGAATTGTAATAAAACAATAATTATTTTGCATTGTTACTCTACGAATGTTTATGAAAGTCTCGGAAGACAGACATAAACTTATAGGCTATAACAGATTGACGAGGGAATGATATTTATTTATTTATTTATTTAACAATCACCAGATGCAGCAGCTCAGAGGCTATTTTATACTAGATATCTAACAACATGGAAAGGATTTGGGAAAGTATCGCCCAGGATCTGTTTTAGTAGGTACCATCCCGGTATTTGCCTGGTAGGACTGAGAGAAACACTGGAAAACCCGTCAGGATGGTCGGCAGCGGGAATCGAACCCATGACCTCCCGAATGCGAAACCAACGTTGTGCCACTTGAGTCACTTGATATACGTAATGAAGAAAGAGAAGAACATGTTATTTTTGAGAAGGCTACGGCGTCGGAACTTAAATTTGTTTTGTGCGTTTGTTCAGTAAATATATTATTATCTTCCCGATGTTTTATTTGTTTGAACTAACACACATAGTACAATAAATTCTGTATGTCTTGTATTAGTTTTCCCTTGTTTTTGTATTTTTAATTCACAATGAAAAATATTGCTTATAATGCATATAAAAGTTAAAACTTAACTGCAATTTATTATATACATGGATTAATTTTTTGGGATTCATAATAAAACTGTATTAAGAATTAAAATTGCTTGGAATATGTTTTCGAAACTCAAGTTTATTTTCGAGGCTTTGTATTATTATCTGCATCCACTACTACTTAAATGAGTTTTTGTATTGTAGAGAAGTGAAACAAAACCTGCTTTATCAATTTAAAGCAGAATTTGGAAAAAAGAAAAAAAAATCCCAAGCCAAAAAGCAAAGCAGAAAATACGGAGTCCCCCCCCAAAAAAAGACGCTTTTTTCGAACCCTAGCATCTCTATTTGGGACTGAAATAAGTTAACGACTGGCAATCAATTCTAAATTCAAGCCCAATACTTTCACTTAAATGGCATAATTAACATTTAATATTAATTCCTAATGTTTTATCTTCAGTTCGTGACTTGTATTACGCAAGAAGAAAGATTTGATTTAAATTTTAAAAAATCGATTTAAATAAAAAAAATCAACAAAAATGATTTTTTTTTAAAAAAATCATGATTTTTTCCCACCCTATTTTAAACTATTAGGTGTCCTATGCCACTGCAAAAATATTCTTATGCCATTGTTATTTGTAGGCTAATTTTAAACTTATTTATTTCTCAGAAAACTTCAATTTTACGCTCCCCGATTGTGTCCTGTAGGGTAAAGGAAATGGATGATTAATGAAGGTGAAATGATTATGAAAGAATTTCTGGAACGATAGTGTGGGAAGAAACGGCTAAAGGAGGGGGAGCAGCGGGATTATGGCGGATAACCCGCCGGCAGGACGAAGGCATAATTAGTGTAATCGAGCAGATGGCCCGGCGGCGGCGTCCGCCAGCGGCCCGCCGTTCACACGTCGATGGGCCTACGGCGGCCCGCTGGCGGAATGCTTATGGGGAGTGTTGCATCACTGAGCTACAGTGCCATAAACACCTATCTTGGGGGAACATCGCGAGGGGTCCAGACCCCCAAAGTTTGCTTAGGCCCCCCAGGATCTGGCTAAATTTGCTTGGATACCTGATAATGAAGCTCACATAACTAGACATCTCCTTGCACCTTGAACCCTTGTTTCTCGCAAGTAAGAACATAAACCATTTTCCTCTATTAAAAGGGCACTCAGTATTGGCTTAGAAAAAAAAAAATAATTTTGAAACAACGGGCTGTATTGTTGTGTATAGTGAAAATCTCAGGACGGAACTTGATAATGAATGTGACAGAAAGTGGGGTTTGAATTAATTTGATTTTCAGTTTAGCGTCCATTTCTGCAGCGAGGCTATATGAGACGTGGACCTACTGATTAACGCAGGGCCGGCGCGAGGGGCTTCGAGCCGTGCCACCGCCCAGAGCGGCAAAATTTGAAAAATAAAATAATACTATCATAATATAATGCTTCGTAATAGAACCACATGGAAAAATAAAATTGTGTTCACCTGAGAATGTAATGGAACTTACTTCAGTCCCATTCAGGAAAATACTCACTCAGGAAATTCAGAGCATTCCCCCTCATTTTCAATTACTAAACTACTAGCCACAGGTATCTCGTTCAATATTTCCCTTGCAGCGGCGTAGATAAGATTTTCAGCTAGGGTGGGTAAGATTATCAAGGTGTCTTTTATATTTTTTCTACTCAGCAATGTTATAACGCTCCACTCCGGTGTCTTCCCACTTGCGTACATTCCCATTTCCGTACATGTCAAAATCCTTCACAGTTGCATACAGGGAAGGATTTTGCATCTGTTTCAGTGCCAGATGCAATGAAATGTTATGATTTAAAAACGAGATAATAATTCCCATTTCCGTACAGGTTCAATAGCTGGCACTATTTCTGTGAATTTTTGTTAGTTTTTGAGCAGAGGGAGATATGAAATCTAAAGGTTTCGTTTCGAGTAGCAGCCACAGCGGATAATAATCCTTGAATAACTTCGTTTTGTAGACTGCGTAGCAGGCCAGCATGACCTTCTTTATTGACGACATGTTTAAGATCGACAACAAACTTTTCTCCCAAATTTTTGTAATTCATGCATATATTGGAAGTTCAATACAGGAAACTAATGTGATTCCAGTGGCTTTTAGCCTTCTCCCGAACAAGAGAAAGCATATATGGGAAAGGTTGGAGTCCTGAATTGGAATACTGAAGTTGTAATGTCAGGCTTCAAGGAAGCAGTAATAAAGTCTGTTTAGGACAATTTTCTCTTCAGTTTCCATAAGTGGGTGCAATTTTCAATTTAACCAGTGTCTTTGGCGTAAGATACAGACTTTGGTCTTGGTTACAGACTGCAAAAACAATGATGATATAAGACTTCAGGTTCGAATGTTTGCGTAATTAGCTTTTCTTCCGTTAGAAATGGTCGACAGTGGTTGACTGTTTATTCAAGAAGACATCTTCTGAGCTTAGGCAGTTCTATGGATATTTCATTGACCAGTAGCTAGAAAATTCTATAGTCCCAATAAGCATGTGGAACTGTCATGAAAAACGCCATAGAACAAATAATACCGCAGAGGACTGGGATAACAGATTAAATACTCTGCTAAATAAGCAAAATGCTCATGTCATCGAATTAGTCTGTTTTCTCAAGTTAGAAGCCAGGACAAGTGACTATGCTTACGACAGAAAGTATCTATGCAGCTTTATCCCCCCCCCCAAAAAAAAAGTTTTGGGTAGTTTTGATGTTTCAAAAGATTTTAGATGATATTTGGTTGCACTTTCATATATTCGTAAGTTGTCATAAACTATAAATCGTATATACAGTATATATTGATAAGCATTACTTATAGGTGGTGGTAACAACGGTAAACAGCCTACTGCACATGGACCAAGATCATTGAAGATTCAGATATTAGTTCGACGAAGACTTTATAAAAGCCGACTTCTATATCCCTTTGATGTGATTTGTGAATTCATATCACATACATTTCGGGGACACATTGGTCGAATTTGAATTCAACGTAAAGAGTTGAGTCGAAAAAAAAAAAAAAACTTACAACGGTATGGAAAGCATGTATGCATCTTTTCGTATTTCCTTGAGCATACAATTCCATATCCTCCTCTGCTCAAACTTTATTAAAAATGCACAGGAACAGTATCAGTTATTAAACATGTACGGAAGTGGGAAAACTCTTATCAATATCAAAAAATGTCAGGTCCTCACCCATGGCACTTTTACGCATCTGGGAAGGATTTTGACATGTACGCATCTGGGATGTAATCCTCCACTCCAACTATGCAAAAGGTACACTCCCACTTGAGACAGGTTGTGCTTGCCTACAGCATCTAGAGACATTTAATATGGTGACCATTCGTCCCGGAAAATCCGGGACTGTCAGGGAATCGAGATCTGCGTTCCAGAGTTCCGAAAATATTTCTCGGGACGCTTAAATGTTCCGGATTTCAGTGAAGAAGGAAGGAAGGGAATATTGTAGTTTGCTTTTTTCACAGGATTAGGTATATAATTGTTCTCTTCAACTTCTGAGTATGGCAATTCAAAAGTCGAAAAAATACTTAATTAAATACATAAAACATGGATTTAATTAAGTTCACGATTTAACTACTTTGCCATTGAACGAAGCATTCGTACCTTGAATGAGCTAAAACAGACTCTGAAAGCCACGAAACATAACAGATCCTGAGAATTTTTTTTGCTTACTAGGGGCAGGAGGTAAATCATCTGCTTACGTTTGCTTAACTAGGGACGAGAGGGTCTACTAAAATGACTAAAAATGTGATTACGTTATACTTGAACAACCCTATCTAATGGAAGAAAGTAAATTAGTAGATTACACTTCTTTTCATTTTAAGCATTTCAAAGATCCTCGTAATTTAGTAGCGTCCCGGATTTTAATTTTTGAAATATAGCAACCCTACATTTAGGTTCTAGCAGGGAGTTTTTAACCAATTTACAAATTGTGCATTCCGAATATAGGAAATCGTACAACATATTTTTTTCTTGAGAGATGTCTGCGAGAATCATTTGCACAATTGTGAAAGCATTGCAGGATTTTTCCCGTTTTCAATAGACAATTCGTACTTTCTTTCTGCTGGATAGATTGGCGACTAGATGCAATGTTCCTAGTTCAAGAGAAATTTCCCTAATCTAGGGAAATTTTGTAGGTAAATTTAGCAAGAAGGGTAAAAGGGAATTTTTCGATAAAAGGTTAGAATTCAGGGAAATTCTCGCGCTAACTAATTGGCCAATATAAGTGTTTGAATTTTTCTTTGTTCTTCAGGAATAAACCAGTACAAGAGCAATAGTTTGTTTGTGTGTGTGTGTTCAAAATACCATAGTTTGATCCCATTGTTGGTGGTTGGGTGTGTTTCTGTGTATTTTTTGGTTAAAAAAAATGTTAAGGAAAAAGTAAGAATAATAGAAGCAAAAAACAAAAGAATAATTCAAATGTGGTTGGAAGTTCCTTTAATATAGCTAAATGAATCATATCACGTAACTTCTGTCATAGGAATTGGACACTCAATAAACTAGGAAAAAATTTATAGGAAAAGGGAAACTTTTGTGTCAGTTGAGGGAAATTTTCTTAAGAAAACCTATACGAACACTGACTACTAGTAGGTGTGGATGATACACAGATAGGTAATACAGGCAAGCTCGAAGTCGAAAGAAGATGCAATTTCAATACGAGACAGAGGTTGAAGGTATTGAAGGCTCACCAACAAGATACAAAATCGTTTTTTATTACAAAGTTCTAGACGTGATTGAGTAACTTAAGCATCACAACGAGTATTTCAATTTTCTTTCAAAGGGGCGGCATGTGAAAGTACCGCCCAGGGCGCCATAACTTCTAGCGCCGGCCCTGGATTAATGTGGAATCCGAACCACATGAGCTCCCGGCGGGAATCGAAGCCAGGTCTTCCACGCAAATTCATTATGTTAGTTTATATATTTTCACGCATTATTTATTTACAGTTTTAAAGAAGGGACACAATTGATCAGTAGTTGGTGTCAAAAGCAGAGTGGTCTTGGGCTTTCAATTTTGGATCTCGAGACACAACTAAGGTTGTTTTGCTTAAAACAAATGATTAAAACTTGTTTTAAACAATTGATTTTGTTTGTAACAAATTTTGTATACGTTTTAAACATTTTGTTTTAAATACGTGTATTTGTTAAGGCTTTGTTTAAACATATGTTTATTTTTATTTTATTTTATTTTTATAAAAGATCTAACAGAGAAAGAAAATTGTCAAAAAGTGCTCCCCATTCAGACGACTATTTTCTTCCCATATGAATGTTTTGATTTCTCGTGGCTACAGCAGGTCAATGTGATGATCTACAATTTATTTTGTCTCCTTTTTCCCTTGAATTTTACGTGAAGAAAAAGGGACATCATTTGGAGTAACTCAAACTCCAAAGATAAGAAAACGACCATACGAGCTCGTTGCAAAACGTGTAAGGAAGAAATAGTTGGTTTAGTTCAAAAACTGGAAATCCAAACAAATGGTAAAAGTGTTGATCCGAAAATTGCTTCTGATGATTCTAACGTCTATGATGTGGTTGAGATGCAATTTTAAACTTCAGGTAAGAAATAATTTTGTATCAACAACACCTTTTTCATTATATTATGAAAATTTTATTTCATCCCTCTTCCCCACCTCAGTTCTACATTTTCTTAAAAAACTTTACACCTTAGCATAGTTTGTATGAAGGGACCAGGCGAGAAAGTGCAAGGTATGGCAGTCGCGCGCGTAACTAACCATTAAAGCGTGATAGTTATTGTAACCTCATTGACGAACGTCACTGTCTGGAACAATTTGATCTCAATTTGTTCGTCTGTCTGTATACTGTATATGCATCACGCTACATTCGGTCTTTTAACATTAAATTTTGAGGGTAGAGGCACGAGACATAGGAATTTGCTGTATAGATTTTGACTGCGATCCGACATAAAATTTCAAAATTAGTGGTTCGGATCCCACTTAAACAAAGAGCCCTGTCTCATATAGCCTTGCTAGTACTAATGCAAGATTGTAATCAATCAAACTAAACAAACTAATTTTATGTGCTTCGAACTAACTTGGGTTGCAGGATAAATTTGGCTCCAACTCAGTTTTTATAAAATATTTTTAGATATGGGGCGTTCAGAGCACAAGGGATCCAAGTCCATTTTCAGAAAGGTTTACTTTTGCTCAGCAAACGTAGTATCTTCGTAGTCAAGGGTACGAAATAAATGAAACAAAAACCACGTGAAATGGTGTGGAGTAGAGTTTCATAGGACAACCGCTAGACAAGGGCGTTGATGGAATGGGGGAGGAGGACTAATTTCCCCCTCCTTACTCATAAATTTAAGATATTAACATTATATTGTGTACGCTGCAGCGTGGGAATGATTAATAAATCAAGCTTCGAATGCCATAGTTAATGATGCATAATTACGTTAAATAAATTCAGTGTGTGTCCAAAAGAATACACCGACGGAAAACGTCATATTCTCACAACCACGAATCCGAGATGAAAGAAAGAAAAACTACATGACAAGATGCAATCTAGAATTTTATGATTGCCGTTAGAGATGGGCGTTCGTTTAGAGGTCGTCCGCCCCCTATCCTGACTTTCAGATTTTGGGGGCAGTAATGCAGATTTAGAAACTTTTTGCTGAGCAAAGTTCAACATAAAAAAATTGAAATCCTTACACCGAATAAATACGAGTTTGATCAGTTATAATCTATTTCAATTCGCCATAATGAGGTATAGGCATATATTGCTCTCTCGTATATTTTTTTACCCAAGGATTTCAAAGGTGGCTCTACTTTCGAGTTTCGGGCCTGCTTAAAATTCTGGAAATTGGGCCTAAGCAATTTTCCAGTTTTAATCTTCTGTATGTTCTCCGTATTTATTCGGTGTAAGGACCTCAAGCTTGTTCTATTGGACTTTGCTTATCAAAAGATTTCTAAAACTGCCTTACTGACCCCAAAACCTGAAATTCAGGGTGGGGATGGGGGCGGTTGCCCTCCTGTTCCACTGCTGCCCCTGTTTAGCAGCTGCCATATGAAACTATCGCACACTCTTTCGCATGGTTTCAGTTACATTTGGTTTGGACTCTTGACTGCGAAGATATTGCGTTTTGCAATGGAATTTATATGTTGAGCAAAACAGAATTTTATTGAAAACGGATTTGGATCCATTGTGTTCTGAAAATCCCAAATTTTACCTTTCTTTAATAAATTTTTGACTCAAAAAACAACCAATTACATAGACTTGCAGAAAATATTCTAAAGTTAGCACAACATGAAGTGTGATTCAAACATTTCTTTTCGAAAATTTATTATTTTAAAATAATTTTATTTGCATCAATATGCTCTGAAATAGTAATCAAATTTTGCAACAAAAATCTCACCCGCCTCCACGAGACGCGAGCTTAGCCCCTAAAGGCATAATTAGAAAACTTTTAGAAGCGGTAACTAAGAAATGATTTGCTTTAGGGCTAAAATAAACGTATTCTAGTAAAATTCTAGCCTTAAAACATGTAATATGACTCCCTTTGCATTTGAAATTTCGAATACCAATCAAAGATGTCCGCCATGATGCTTGATAGCTGCATCTGATGTGTCAGACCACTTTGAAGTTTCATCATTCTCCCTCAACTCGTTCTCAATACACAAGGGTGGTTAGGACTTTTGTTTTGTCATGTATATTGATAGATTGTGTGAAATCTCTACAGTAGGTAGATTTTAAAATTACCTAAAAAGCTTATTACAACGAAGAACGTACTTACGAGAGTTACTGGCAAGAAGGTGTAATAAAAGGGGGTCGTGATATGAAATAAGTTGAGAATTACTAATCTATATTGAAATATTCTGTACCCAACACAGTGTAGTCTTAAAACGAGAATAAAGTAAATGAAAAGATCGGTTCCAAGAGCAAAACAAGTCTTAATAAATACATTACACGATTTTGAAATATGTTTAAAATCATGTTTTAAAGTGTTCAAAATGTTTCTCGCGTGTATGTTTTAAAACATGTTTAAAACATTTTGAACATCTTTTTCATATTTTAAACACATGTTTTGTTCTTTTTTTTTTTAAACTTTTCCAACCCTGGACACAACCCATCCAGTAGATTCGAGTCGTACTGAAGAGATGGGCGTTTTTAACTCGCTGTCATGTTGTATTAAGTAGAATACAGAATAAGGTTCATTAGGAGACCATATGGAGACAATCCCACTTGGAACAGATTAAAAAAAGGGGGATCGTGGATTTCTTTAAGGTTCTTCCGTTTTCTCCTACATTTTCATTCTATTGATTCCTATTATGATCATTCACTTTCATTAATTACCCGTTTCCTTTATACTACGGGGTAGAACCATGAAATTTAAAACAACTAACTCTATGGCCTATGGAACCCGAAGGTTCAATGCTGCGTTCAGAAAAGCTCTCCACTGACTTCTGTCATTAACGAACTGGATCCAGTTTCTATTTTGCATTCCTATTTCTGCGAATATTGTCCTCCCATCTGCGCCTAGGTCTTCCTAATGGTCGTTTTCCGACTAGTCTTCCAGTCAAGACTTTGAAAGTGTTTCTACTTTCTTCCATCCTAGCTACATGACCTTCCCATCTAAGCCTACTAGATTTGATGAACAATGTTTGATAAACCATATAAATTATGTAGTTCCTCGTTATGAAGTTTCCGCCATTCCCCATTCCCGTCCCTCTTGGGTCCGAATATTCGTCTCAGGATCTTGTTCTCAAATACTTTCAGTCTATGTTCTTCCCTTAGAGTGAGCCACCATGTTTCGCAACCATGCAAAACGACAGGCATGATTATCGTTTTACAGTGAAACATCTGAATAACGGACACCAATAGGATATGAATTTTTGTCCGTTACTGAAAGGTGTCCATTAGAGAGAGGTTACAGAAATTTAATTACTCACAACGGTAATTGTATGCAGTAATATACAGTAAATACATTATGTATGAGCATAAATACGTAAAATTCAATATGAAAATACCCTATTTAGTGCGTATTTGAATTACTGGGAAGGATGAAGGAGAAATTCATTTCTGTTAAATAATATTATTGCAGGGGATGTGTTAATATATTCGTATAGTGCAAAAGATTATGCGTGTATGGTAATTTTCTTAAATACATGTTATCACCCTGTAAGCGTTTTTCATTTATTTCAAATTCTCAGAACATTCTCAAAAGATGCGTTAGGAACCAACTACCGGCTACACTCTTATTTAGTGAAAAAGGCATGCTTTTTTCTCTACATGCAAGTGTCCTCATGCTAAAACTCATTAGCAAGTGTCCTCTGAGAATCCTCAGTACGGTTGCGGAAGAAATATACATGTGTGTTTGTTTGTTTGTTTGTGTACTGGCACAGTATCTTCGTTGGCGGAATTGATTAAAGGGGAGTTATTGGGAATGCATATGTTTATTAACCCAGACTTGTTCCAGTATCATAAGTAAAAGAAAAATGTTGCTTTTGAAATAATAATAATAATAATAATAATAATAATAATAATAATAATAATAATAATAATAATAATAATAATAATAATAATAATAATAATAATAATAATAATAATAATAGAGGAAACATGTTATTGTAAAATAAACAATGTTTATTTTGTTATCTATGAAATTGTCGGGAAATATGCAAGGCCCAGAGGAAAAAGAACTAAATTTTTTGGGAGAAGGGAAGATCTTTCTAGTCAGCCGGCCACTTTATCGGTACTTGTCAACCGATGGCATTTGCGTGTTAGCAACAGGCATCCACCGTAGAGTCATAGTACATAGGCCTCTGTAACACGCCTTGCCGGATGCCAGGCTGAATTTTGGGGGGAAAGTACCCAAAATGGCGGACTCCAAATTCTTATCCTACACAAGAACTTCCTTATTTTGCGGTGGATCTTCAATATTTTGGCACAAAACCTAGGGTTTTCGGGGACGAGCTATTCGCTCATACCACTGGTTCCTCTCTGTAGGTTTTCAAAATGGCGGAAAACAAGATGGTAGACGCGATACATGTAAAGAAATCATTTCTCTTTAATGTATTTTTAATATTGTCATGTGAAATATCACCTTTTATACGCAGGAAACTTGTTTCTACAAACTATTTAATTCTGAATATCTTTAAAATGGCGGAAAACAAGATGGTTGAATCGTAATGTGTATGCACAAAGAGCCGTCTTAAGTTTTATAGTCTGACATGTTTTCAAAACTTCCGATTTTCTAGATTGTACATTTCTCTTCATTTTTATTTTATCGTAAGATTCCAAAGAATTGAATTAGACGGAGGCATCCACCGTAGAGCCATGGTACTTAGGTCCCTGTAACATACCTTGCCGGATGCCAGGCTGAATTTTGACGGGAACACAAATCAAAACGGCTGACAACACATTCGTAATCTACAGGGAAATGCCCTCTTTAACAGTGTATTTTTCAATATTTTGTATTGGAGTCAATTCTTAAGTTTAACTAATTTGTTACACTCTAAGAGTTTTCAAAAATGTTGAGGAACAGAATGGCGGGCATAAAATTCTAATGTTCGTTTTCCGATCGACTTTCTATAGTATTAAACGAGGTTTCGCGGTGATTCAAGAATCGAATTTAATTCCAAGTGTTTCAAAGTGGGGTGAGATATCTTCCATCCTTAAATACTTTCTCTCTCTCTTCCACGCAAACACACTCATTATATTAAACCTTATATATATATATATATATATATATATATATATATATATATATATATATTGAAAACAAACCTTCGTCATCGATGACCATTTTCGGATGAACACTACAAACTTCTTGCTTCTTTAATGAAAGAAAAAATCATAAAATTATGGATTAAGAGGAGACACAGTGTTTTTACACACAAGGTTTTAAAACAAATTATGCACTTTTGTTTGAATTTGTCATAGCAGTAACATTCTCGGATGACTGTTATACAGTTTGGTAATATCAGAACAATATTGACTAAAGTATAGAAACAAGAACAATTTTTGTAAAAATTATATGTCCACTTACCACTTCATGTTGTCGTAAAGACAAGTTTCTTAGATGCAATACAATGTGAAACAAATTTCCTTGTTCCTATTAATCCTCGCCCGTTGGATTAAGGCAACCAATACCATTGCACCCGCATGTAGGCAAGCATAGTTATGGTGGAGTTGAACGCCTGCGTTTGTAAGATGGCAGATGACACTTTTTCTTACATCCGCACGAAACCAGATCTACGCATACCTGTAGGACTGCTGATTTAGTTGTCCAGACAACCTTGAGATTAGAATCATCCTTTCTCCATCCTCCAGTTTCCTCGGGATTCTCAATATCCATGATGGCAGTATTTGCTTGCAACCATATTTTAGCCTGATAGTTTGACCGAATGAAATGAAGTTTAAGATCATCTTTTGTAGGTGGAAGATGTTCCAACTGTTTCTTGCCTTCTAGAACACGGTCGATACCTCCAAATGGATCGGATGCAGAGTAAAGTCTGCAGACGAATTCCTCCACGCCTTCCATTGATCCATCACGTCCGACACCTTCTAGGAGATGTAGGTACTGAATGAATATTTTCCAGGAGCTCTTTTTTCCATGGCCGGTAAGGGATGACGTCGTATCGGAGCCCGTTACTGAATGAATACCCACCAGATTTTTCCTCACAGTCTTGTTCAGATTCGCAGAAATAGCATTGATATTGAAGAATTTCCGATCTCTGGATGTTCCTCCCGCCATCCAAAACTTCTTGGAGGATTCACCGAAGAAATGAATTAACATAACTAATACATCAGTGTCCCTGCTCATCACTATCACCTGTTCAATTTCACTATCTCGTATAGCTTCTTGTGCATGCAGTATCATTAGTGTGTCTGCTTCCTCGTGATTAGACACCAGATGCCTTAGTTCCCATTTCAAATTTGAGATAACTTTATCAGGAGAAGCACAAGTTATCAATTCTCAGCTTTCCGGCAAGTGTTGACATGCTAGTTGAAGTAATTGAAAGGATGCAAGGTCAGCCTTTTTGCTGTTGAGACCAACATACTGATCCCATGAAACTGGAAGTGGAGTGTTCTCATCGCCAATGATTTTTCTTATAGGTCTTTTTCTTTTATCATCTCTTTTCCTTCTAGTGTGATTCTTAATCGAGCATGGTCGGTACTGTCAAACGTTATTACAATTCTTTTAACCTCTGGAGATACGTATGAGAAAACTATAGGTGAAATGTTTTCTCCATAATCGTTGAATGTCTTGCAGTCTGAAGGTTTGCCAACACAATGCATCTAAGCATGACCATCTTTGATTAAACAAGTAGAAATATCAGAAACTGGTGTTGTGGCTGAAGTGTTTATTGTTAGTATGTCTATCAAAGTCGGTTTGGTGGTGAAGTTCATCGATCCATCGTTCTTCGCCAAGGAAAGTGGAACGGGTAAGGATATCCTCCAGATGCACTTCCCGTCCTGCTTGTTGTGCACAGAATAAACGTTGTATCATCTGTCTGTCAAACTTTATTGATTTCTTTTCATTTTGTGGAGTGGTAACAACTACTTTGTACAGTGATGCAAATGTCAGAGAATTCTGTCTCTTTATAGTCGAAAAGAATGGCACTGTTTGTTTTATTAACCTCTCTGTCAAGAATGTTTTCACCAGATTTTCCCCTCGCTGTTTTGCAGACAGGAGATGTTCCTGAACTTCAGGTGATGCTATGTCATTTGTGGATAAACTAACCAGCATTTGTGGGTCAATAACATTTTCTTCATCTGCACGCTCCGGAGGATGCAGAACATTCTTACACATGGAGAACATGTTAAATCTCTTAAACTGTTCAACTAGACTTTGAACATCTCCCTCATCGCGGTGTAATCTTGAGACTTGAGAGTCTTTGCGTGTTGTGATAGAATCATCAACTTCAATACCAAACATTTCCCTTGTTTCGTCCGAAATGCGAGATCTTTCAGTCCAGGTTATGCAAAACCTATCTCTTGCCGTGTCAGCTCGTGTGATACCAATGACACCGTTTGGTAATTTACATAATTTGTTAATGCACTCGGTAGCTTGGTCAAGCGGTACTTGATTGAAAGCATTTTTTGTCCGTTTGGCGACAAAATTGCCTTTGATGAATTCTTGGTATACTTACGGAAATGTTTGATCTAGTGTTTTCAACTGAGCCAAGTAAATTGGAGCCCATCTGGCATAATGAGTATGGTCATATACACTTAGTCATGACACAATTTCTTCTAGTGCCTCAACTTGTAGCTTCCAGTTACCCTCTCGATGAGCCCTAATGAAGTCAAGAAGAATCTCTACTAGTTGCATGTAGGTATTCAAGAATTCGAAATTTGGATCAGACTTAAACCCATCTTCTTCAAATTCCTTCAGATAGCGAGGAATTTCCAACTCATTTAGCCTATGATTAAGATCTATAACCTTTTCGCGAATAATGTCACTCTCCATCTTAGTTTTCATGTGGAACAATTTCTGAACTGAAGTAGCTAGGTCTTTGATGCTTTCATCATCTTCAACCAGGTTATGCAAAAGTAACCACTCAACGAAGTAACCTTATTTTAAAGATATTCAGAATTAAATAGTTTGTAGAAACAAGCTTCCTGCGTATAAAAGGTGATATTTCACATGACAATATTAAAAATACATTAAAGAGAATTTTTTTTACATGTATCGCGTCCACCATCTTGTTTTCCGCCATTTTGAAAACCTACAGAGATGAACCAGTGGTATGAGCAAATAGCTCGCCCCCAAAAACCCTAGGTTTGATGCCAAAATATTGAAGATCCATCGCTAAATAAGGAAGTTCTTGTGTAGGATAAGAATTTGGAGTCCGCCATTTTGTTTCCGCCATTTTGGGTACTTTCCCCCAAAAATTCAGCCTGGCATCCGGCAAGGCGTGTTACAGAGGCCTATGTACTATGACTCTACGGTGGATGCCTGTTGCTAACACGCAAATGCCATCGGTTCATTTTCTATTAACATTTCCGGGGCTTGGCCGGCTGACTATTCGCATAGAATTCTTGGCCACACGACTGAGCCTGCATGGGTGTTATTGCTTATTGAAGGTTTTCTAGGATTTCCACCAGAAAGCAGTTTTTTGCGGGGAGGGGGGAGAATCAAGTTCAGCACAGGTCTAGACTCATGATAGATACACTTGTGGGGAAAATACTTTTCTATCTGCTGTAATATATCGCAGAACCGAGAATAATTCCTGTCCGTTATGAAGAGATTATTGAACGTTTGGGGGAAAAAAGGACTGTCCGCGTCCATATCTGAGAATATCCGTAAAAGGGAGGGTTTTGTTCCATAAGAGAACATATATTTTTGCCGGGACAAAAAAAAAAAAAAAAAAAAAAACTGTCTGTGTTATAGAGCTGTCCGTTAAGGGAGGTTTAATTGTATATATTTTAAGTTTCAAATTCCTCGACAGAATTCGCGACAAGAGATTTTAACTGAATAATAATACAAATTTCCAGCTTTTAGTCGACATTTGATTTCTTCGTGAATATGGTTTTGGTCTGTTAATATTGATCACAGGCGTCTCTGGCGGAAAAATTTGAAGTAAAAAATATTCAATATTTTATTCTAATTTAATTTATTTACTAACGACAGATTAACATATAATAATAACAATAATAATACTATTTATTTGGAATATAATATTCAGGCTGTGAAACGATTATAATAGAATTCTTGATATACCTTAGGGGGCCCGTGAAGGTAAGCAGAAAGGTAACAAATGGAATCGAAGATAATAAACAGATTGTGCTAGGTAGTACCATTTAAATTACTTTATTTGATGTCCCCCCCCCCCAAATTTCACATACAGAGACGCCGGTGATATTGATCCTAGATATTTGAAAGTATCTACTTTGTCAAAAGTATTACCGTATTTGATATTTTAACGCATCCATAATTTGCTGTATTACGATTCCGATGAACTTCCATTTAGTTTTCTCTGCATTTACTTCTAAGCCCTTGTCCCTGTAAGCGTTTAATAAGACCTCTGCATTCCTTTCTATTGTTCTCCTATCATCCCCTATTAAATTTACATAATCAACATATGCCATAACCTGGTGAATACCATTCAACTCTAGACCCTGGTTGCTATCTTTGATTTTCCTTATAGCATACTCCAGGACAAAGTTGAATAATAATCGCGACAACGCATCTTATTTCAGACCATTCTCGATGTGAAAACTCGTTGCAAAAATTTTTCTATCCGCATTTGAAGCAACAACAAAAAGTTTCAATTAAAAGAACAGGCGGAACTTATTTAGGCTTTTACATAGGAAAACTCTTAGAGTAGCTTCAATGTCGATAAGATTGCGTCATAGGTAATTATGACTCTTCGTCTAACAGGCCTTTTAGCGCTGTACAAAACATTTTTGCTCCTATAGCTTTATCTATATTATCATTAAGTATTCTGTTCGCCTGGAGGTTCTGGGAAGACTTTCTATATTATATTTTCTGGGAAGACGTTCTATTTTATATTCTCCATCCAGTGGCGTGACGAAGAATGCAAGACCTCTCGGCAAAAATGTCAAAAGGGCCCTACTTTCCATGTTCATGAACAACTTGGATGATCCATCTAGTCAGTCATTACTTCATATTACGCAAGAAAATTGCATATATTATTATTATTATTATTATTATTATTATTATTATTATTATTATTATTATTATTATTATTATTATTATTATTATTATTGCTTCAAAATTTAAAAATTATTTGAAACAATTCCATGGAACTAAAACAGTTTCTTAAGAGAAACATCTTTTTAAATAAATTAACACAAAAAATTTTTACAATCAATATATGAAAACTCGCCAAATCTTCCCGATGCTGCTCACAACTTTCTAAAAAGCGTTGAATCTTTTGGAAGAAGAAGTCGTTGTCTACTTTGTCAGTATCAACATATTTTTTTTTAGGAGGGAAGGGGGGGGGGAATTTCAATGCTCAAGACTGTGAATAGGAAAGATCATCTGCGACATTATGCTACGCATATACACTGATCAGCCCAAACATTACCACTACCTATTAAATATTTGCTATGTCCAACTTTGGCTCGCAGGACAGCAATAATGAGATTTGGATGGAAACAATGAGATATAGTAGGTGGCTAGCGCGGGGCACCACATCTGAACACACAAGTCACTTAGTTACTCTAAATTCCGCAAAAGGGGTCCATAAGCTCGGATCTCATGTTCAATGACATCTCAAAGGAGTTCAATTGGGTAGGATCAGGTGAGTTTGGAGACCACTGCAGCAATTGAAATTCATTATAGTGCTCCTCGAATCATTGCACAATGATGGCCTTCTGACAAAAGGATGTTGTTCTGCTGAAATATTCCACTTACAGCTGGAAATATGGCCAACATAAGTGGATGTACGTAATCAACAATTACCAGCCAATTCCTAGGCAGGGACGGATCCAGGGAGGGGGCGATGCCCCCGACCATCCATAAGAGGAATCTTTCTTATTTTATATATAAATAAAACCCATCCCAGAGTTTGGAGCTCCTAAAAGTAGCTCTACGTAGCAGTATTACAACCCATCTCTCCCCCCCCCCCCAGAAGTCCGTCCTGGATCCGCCTCTGTTCCTAGGAGCCGTCATGGTGCTCTTCGCACGCACTACTGGACCCATGAGTAACCATGTCAATGTTCCTCAAGTCATAACTGAGTCTGTCGTCACCCTGTTCTACACGTCTCGAGCAGCTGCGCCTCTTGAAGTCGACAGATTCTGACCTGGCAATCGATATGATGAAAGCAGTATTGTGAAGATACATGAATTGTTATGTATTTGCATACATTATGAGTTATTTTATTTCGAAAATTAGGGCATTTTATTTTAAATTGAACTCAATGAAAAGCATCATTGTCTGATTAATGTTGAAGTCGCATCACAATTTTTTTTTTCTAAAGTTCATTTACTTTACAAACAAGGAAGTTTTCTTGCTGTCTATCGTCTTATTCTTACATATGTAATTTAATCAATAAAACAACAGATGTTGTCCCTGTCCGCGTTCCTCTCATCGCCTTACCTATAGTTAATCTATGTAGTCTGCACTTTTCAACGTCACGGAAAAAATTGCCGATGAACCAGGAAATAACCTGGAAGGGACGTTAAGCAAAAACCATTGGAAGAGTTTTGGAAGAGGTAGTCGAAGTTAGATTTCGAGCCAAACAACATGTAACAGCGCGAACTACGATTTTGAGTTTTGAGAAGTTATTCTTTCCTCTAGCTTTGAGAGCATTTGCTCTCTTTAACGTTCTTAAGTTGTTAATAACAATGTCTCGTCGTTTCCAAAGTAATTTTAATCTTGGTTGAGTCAGTCACCGCAGATATACTGGCTTCTCTGTTTGGGTCGCGCTGCATCTAATTTTCATCCGCTTCTTCGTTTATTTGAAAGGAGAGATCACGGAGACTTACGAATGGACAAACGTCGACCCACAAAAAGAACCATGAGAGAAGGAACACCAAAACCAGCGAGTAAGTACAAGTAGATTAACCTATCCTAATAGCTATTTGTTTTCTTACAAGTTTCTAGCATTTCAATGTCATAATCTGTCTCATTTTATAAGTGTTCAGTTTTATTTAAATGCAACCCAGGTCAGATTCCCTGTTTTACGCTGTACCAAATATGTTTTACAAAATCCTGGGCGCAGCTTGTCAGTTCTGACATCCCCAATGTACAATTTATTCGAGAGTTGTCTAAGTTTTTGAACTGACAAGGGGCGACTGCATAGTACTGTGATTCATCGGACCATACAATATGTGTCATTGCTCTGTGGTGCAATGACGATTGGTATGCGCCCGTTTCAGTCCTTATCGATTAAGCCAAAGGGTTAACATGGTGCACATGCGGGACGCCGGGTGCGGAAGTCCATATCTAACAGCATAGGCGAACTGCAAGCTCAGACACGTTCGAGATTTTTCCATTGCTACAGATTCTGTTCTATCCTGTTGTACAAAATCACAAGTCTATGACGTCTGAAATTTTTCATGGAGTGTAGCCGTGTAATTATTGTGGTTTGATGATGGTTTCACCGTCTTCTTCCCAATCTTGGAAGATATTGAGAATGGCAGATCGCGAACACCGGACAAGTCGCGCTGTTTCCGAAATGCCACCAAGCTGTTTGTCCATCCCATCAAACTCTGACATATCGCCGTCATTCATTATACAACGCCCAAACATTACACTGACTAATGAGTGATATACATGTCACCGTCTGGCAAGCGGTTCTGTTGTGCCCCATCGCGCTTACGTCAGCACATCGATTTCGTTCAAAAAGTAGGTGATCAAAGAGCTGGTCAACATACGTTTCGTTGGCTTTTGGTTTACTGAATAGTCGCTCAGATGTTGCCGTCATTACAGACAAAAAGTGAGATATAGTTGCAACCCCACATTTTTTAACATCCTAACATAAAGTTAATCTTGGCAATTTCAACGGGCCCCCTTTTGTTCTGGGCATCCCCGAATTGCGGACCCTACGAGCTTGTTAGTTAAGCCACTGTCTCCATCTTCATCCAACACCACATTTCGAAGCTCTCTACATAGTTCTTCTAATTTCCGTAATGTCCAAGTCTCTGAACGATAAGTCCAATGCTCCACATATATAAGACTAAATCCACTGATTGACTTCTTCCAATGTCATTTCACTTACGAAGGTACTGTTGCCTATATGACATTTGTCAAGTTCTGTTGCTCTCACAATTCCTCAGTGATTGGACCACCTTCTATAATTGTCTCTCTCAATTCTAAACAATTTCTGCGCAATCATATTATATATATAAAAGCACCCCGGACAAAAAATTAGTCACCCCCACGTGAGAGCAAGGCTGCGTCGGCAAACAGGTACAGATGGCGTATTGGTCGAATCACATGGCCAAACGTGCATACACTGCCTCGAGGCGATCAGAGGGCATTACTGTGGAGTGACACAGAACCGATCGAAGCGATGTATGTGCGGCAAGATGGGGAAGAGCGCGGACATGACGGAGTGGCAAAAAGGGGCAATCGTGTTTGGCCGTGCCTATGGCCACACAGTGATGGAAATTGCCCGATTTGTTGGTGTTTCGCTGCGGGCTGTTCAACGTGTCCACAAGCCCTGGTGTAACACACGTGGCCATGAAACTCGACGCCAGAACTGTGGTCGGAAAAAGATCGTCACATCGGGCCCGAAGACAGGTTGCCAGGCTTGTGAATCGAAATCGCTTCCAAACCCACCAGGAATTACTGCAGTCCGTCAATGCAGGCCCAGTCCAACCTGTCAGCGAGAGAACATTGCGACAGGAACTGCATGGAATGAACATATGGAGTCGGGTACCTCGAAGAGGGCCACTGCTCACACATACACATAAAGTTGCTCCTCTGCAGTGGGCCAATAATCGTCAAACATAGACAGTAGCAGACTGGCGCCGTGTCATATGGTCTGACGAATCACGTTTTTGCCTGTATTTGAATGACGCCCGGCGTCGTGTCCACCGACGGCCACATGAAGCATTTCACACGCAGTGTGTGGAAGGTCAGGTGCAGGCCGGGGGTGGGTCTGTCATGTTCTGGGGGTGTTTTTCGTACTATGGGGTGGGTCCACCCATTGAGGTGTCCACGAGCATGAACCAGCACGTTTATTTGAACATCCTGGACGAGCAGGTGTTGCCTTTCAGTCACTTTCTTCGCGATGACTTTGCTATAGACACCCCCATTTTTCAAGACGACAACAGCAGGGTTCACAGAGCTAGACCCATATGTGACTGGTTTGAGGAACACTCAGGTACCCTACCACACCTCGAATGGTCCGCAAAATCTCCGGACTTCAACCCAATTGAGCATCTGTGGGAAAAGTTGGAACAGCGGGTGAAAGGTCAACATCAGGATCCCCGACGTTTGGTGGAATTGCGTGATCTTATCCTCCGTGAGTGGGTTCAAATGGATATGACGGTCTTGCAGACTCTTGTGGACTCCTTCCCGACCGCATTCAGGCCAGGGGCGGCGCTACACGGTATTAACGTAAGTACCAAGGGGAATGATTAATTTTTTGTCCGGGGTGCTTATATATATATATATATATATATATATATATATATATATATATATATATATATATATATTATAAAATTGAAAGTGACTATGTTTGTGACTCTTAATCTATTGAACCACCGACCGACCTCGATCAAGTTTTCAATGTAGATGTGGTTCGGGACTGGGAGTGGTTTTATCATTTCACTTTGACTGAGCAACGTAGGGGAGGGGGTGGAGTGGGAGATATACAAAAATCAATAAATATAAAAATAAAAGTGACTATGTTCGTGAATTAATTACTTTTGAACCGCCCGATCGATCTCAATCAAATTTTCAACATATATGAAGTTCAAACATGGAAAGTTTCTTATCATTTCATTTTGACAGTAGATCTTAGGGGAGGGGGAGGAGAGGAGGGGAAATATGTGAAAATGAATAAAACTTAACTCTTGAAACACCCGACCGATCTCGATCAAACTTTCAACATAGATAAGGTTCGGGCCTGGGATGTTTTCTTCATTTCACTTTTACAGTGCAATAAGACATCTAAGTAAGGTATCAGGAACAATGCTAATTTTAATCCAAATTGCTCAACGTATGAAAAAAATGTTAGTCAATAACTACTCTAAAAGCAGCCAAACTTGGACGTCGATCTTGACTGATCTAAAATTTGGAGGCTACCTAAATAATCCATTAATAAACATACTAATTATGGTCCAAATCAGTCAGTTCTGAAAAGTAAAATGTTCAGGCAAAATCTTCATAGGCAAAAAGTTATTTGACTGCTGGCCTTGACTGATCTAACCAAACTGTAGCAAGCCATCTAACTACATCATCATTAACCTTGATTCTGATTTTGGTCTAAATCGATCAAGGTAGTCTCCTAAATAATAATAATGAAATAAATCACCGGCAAAAAATGGGCCCCTGTAATTAGATCGATCTCAACTAAATGTGGAGGTCACCTAAGTACATCACTAATGATCTTCATACCAACTTACCCCCAAACTAACTAATGACATATTTGAGACTCGGCCAAATTTGGCCTTTTACTCTTTTTTTTTTCTTTTCAAATAAATTTGTCAATTTTCCTTTAATAAATTATTACGATTTTCATGCTGGTTTACTCTAAATTTGTCAAGTCATCCCAGAGGTCAAAATTATCGTCATGTTGGTTTCAGCAGTTATTGTGAAGTTTTGACTCAATAACAAATTATTCAATGAATAATTATCATATTAACTGTAAGGAAAAATATGGTCGCCAGCATAATTTGAGTTTTATGAAACGTATATATGTTTTCTTACAAGTAGTTAACAAAGACACACTATGATCGAAAAATATTTTTATTAACCCATGATCAGTAATAAAATATACAAATTTTACAAATAGTGGATATATATTATATAAATACTAGACAAACATTATATGCTTTTTCATCTACTACAATAAAATGTACTACAATTCAGTAAATTTTGCATGATCACGATGTCAATTTTTTATATTACAAAGAGTACGTCAGTGACATAAATAATTTGCCTTTTTCTTGCTATGCTATTTATTAACGGCTTTCATAGTACTTTTTGTATGTGATGTGACTAACAATCTATTCTCACTCTTCACATGAAATAATAAATAACATAAATTACACATATAAACAAGTTACTACTGTGAAAACGAAACAAAAGTTAAACACGAAAGGAGAATATTATAATAATCAATCGTCAAATTAAGACCACAGATGAATCATCACTAAATGAATCGAAGCAAACGAATGTGGAACGTGCAAATGTTGAAACAGACAATCGGAATTTGACGTAGACAATAGAATTAAGTATATCTAAGAGTAATGTAGTACCTTTGACTTTGCATAAAGAGGATACAAAAATCATTGTACCGAAAGGATACGATTGGTTGAACCTAATCTCCTTGATGTAATTCTGCGTCGATTAAAAGGCGTAAGATTTGTGCACCTATAGCAAGTTGTTAAAAGGAGGAGAATTAATTATGTACGTATGGCAAGCTCATTAAAAACTAGAAACCGTACAAAGACGAGGTTTATGACGGTCTCGGAAGGACGGAGCATCACATAACAGTGGTGAGGAAAAAGATGAATGGTGTACACCTGTATGTCAAGATGATTTTTTTATATATATATATATTAATGATTACCTACCGTTAAGACCTACGAACATGATATGAATAAAGCATCCTGGAAAAGCATTATAACAGTGGTTAGTTTGTTGAAGTAAGGAACTTGAAGTGTAGTCACACAAATAAAATAAAAGCAGAGAGAGAAGTTTTTTTCGTTTAAATTGCTACAAAGTAGCACACTTCCTATACAGAAGATAAATTATTTGTTTAGTAATTACTGTCGATTTGCATATGGTTGACGCTTTTAAAATATGTTGTTTCATTTGATTTAATAGTTAGATGTTATTTTGGGGTTTGGTCGGAGAGGTAGATGGTGCTGTTTATTTTTGATATAGTTAGTCTGCAGCTGGAATATACTGGAAGTATTGTGTGACATTTATCTACTAAAAGATTGGAGCAAAGCAAACAGTAGTAACTAGCGTGAACGGGACTATCTGTGTTAGCGTGTTTAACTGCTTATAGTATTATATACAATAAGCGATTACGTTGCATCATTTTCTGAAGCGATAAAGTTTAGGGACATTTTCAGCAATGACGCCCACTTAAAACCGGTACGCCTCACTCCCATTCTGCTCTTCATAAATAAACGAGTATTGGCCTCACTGCTCCTCAGGCCAATATACCCTGAAATATCGCTTTACTGCTACGGAGACGTAATTGTTGAGTTCGACAATTTAAAAGTAACTGTCGTGGAAGTGTTGTGGAGAAATGACGCCGAATTGATATTGTGGAATTTTACATAAAGACAGGTTCCATTAAAGAGACTATGGAAATGTTTGTGGCAAAACATCCTGATTATCAAGCCTCCCACAACTAGTACAATTCAAGATCTGTACAAGAAATGGAGGACTACAGAATCCATTGGAAATGTAATGGAAAGTAAGTGTCTGACAGTGAAGACCCCGAAGACAATAAACAGAATTCGCACTAATATATTGAGAAGCCCCAAGAATTCGATAAGGAGATTATCTGAACAATTTGGTGTATCCCGCACCCATATCATTGTGTTAACGAGCTCCATTTCCGAACATTTCGTGTGACTGTAGTACGTGAATTGTAAGAACCAGACAAAGATAAATGAATTACTTATTGAAACTGGGTGTTATCTTCGATTGCTGGTTACTTGGACCCCATGCTCTTCTCCATGACATATGAAGGCTGGATTTATTTGTCTGGTTATGTTAACTTATAGAATTCCAGATATTGGTTGCACGATAATCCACACATTGTACATGAAGAACATCTTCACCCAGAGAAGATACATGTTTGGTATGGAGTGTCGAAAATGTGCATTATCGGCCCAATATATATATATTCGAACAGGTGATCAACAGCGTAATATCTGCAGATATTTGAGTCGTTCTATGCATAATTATCAAAAGATAAAAGGAGTATAACGCCTTTCAACAATATGATGCCCCCTCTACATCCAACAAGAGCATGGTCCGTATTAGTGAAGTTTCCCGGAAACAGGCTTGTTAGCAAACATCTGTGGCTTCCGCGATCGCCACTCATTTATTATTATTATTATTATTATTATTATTATTATTATTATTATTATTATTATTATTATTATTATTATTATTATTATTATTATTATTATTATTATTATTATTAATTTTATTTATGAGATGCTCTGAAAGGCAAAGTGTGCGCTAAAGACTCTCAAACGATAGACTAATTGAAAGAAACTGAAAGAGAAAATTACAAACAAGACAAATAAAATCTTTCCTGAAGAATTACGTGTTTCTCAGAACATGTTGTTACGAGTGCAACAATGCCTGGATGTTGGTGGATGGCACTTCCAGCATTTGTTATAGGAAGTTTTACATAAGATATAATAATACAGTGACACATGCTTTTTAAGTCTATAACTTTGTGATATTTACGTATGAAGTAATGTAAAATGTCTTATGTGTCTAAGGCAGATAGACAGTGAGTCGTAGCAGTTTCATGTAGAATACCCTGTAGACCTACAGTTTATCATGAGACGTGAACTAGATTTATTCCAATGAGAACATGGTAGTCAGCAGCATTTGTTTAACATGATATTTCATTGTTATTACGACCTCTATCATAACTGAATGCTTAACGTTCTTGCTTTTGGAGCACGCGATCTAGCTTCAATTCAATGTAAGTCCCCTTCATTAAGGTGTTAAATCCTCATCTCATATAGCTTTACCGTCTCTACCTGCTAATTTAATTGGTTATAGCAAACTACAAAATGTGTCAGAAATTCTGGTGTTTAATTTCTCCGGTCTATCAACCTGATATCTTCTAAATTCCTTTAAAATGTGTAAAGAACAGACAATTATTAGTAAATTCGGGATGAAATGATGTCCTGACTACAGTTCAGGTTCAATTTTCTTTGGAAAAAGTCTAGCCTTAGGTATATAGGAAGTTTCTTTTTCTTTTTCTTTCTTCATAGAAAGGATGTACCAACGTAATTTGATTTTCATTGTGTGTGTTCGAACAAATACACCGTAATACATTTTGTTGGTTAATGTTTTACTATTTCAATTAATAATTATTATATATCCTAGAACTAATTAATAAACTTATGTTTCAGGACTTTATCCTGCGAGGACATTGAAAAATACAAATTAGCAACGATGTTATTGCAAAAATATGAAATAAGATAAGGATACAGTAAAATTATACTCTCCGCACATTAAATGAAAAAAAAAAAAAAAAAAAAAGATTAAGTAATGTAAACATGTTTTTCTACCTTCTACTTAGATAAGTAAGTGAAAGATGACAAATGCCTTCGATTATTATTACTATCACTGTGTTCCAACTATTATTATCATGATATGTTCCGCCATGATCTCTTTTTGTGGCCTCCCAAACATCATACAGGAAAATAAGTATATACAAAATTATAAACGACCTATTTAATACTTAAATACTACGGGAAGGCAGAAACAACATGCAACCACAGAACAAAGCACTTCTCACAGTATAAATTCAAACAAACAATACTTTGTATATCAAGAAACACACAAGTATACTCCTAACCAAGTTTAAAGCATCTATTTTATCAACAAATGTGATTTTCTTTCTTAATTGGCATGTGTTTCATATATTAGTTTCTGTCCATACCAGGCCAAGCTGAGCTAGCACTGCCATCCATTTCAGGAGCGAAACGATTGGTACTCAACAGCCTGTGACTCCCGCCTCCAATTTCAGCCTTACATTCGTTACATCGACTAGTTACCATAGCACCCCCACAATCTCCTATGTAATAATAATGCCCATTTGGACATCTGAACCAACGACCTGTACCTTCGCGGCTTGACATAGCGTTAACTACCATGCGTTTTTCTTCTTCCGTTATGGTAGGTGCTCGGATTACTTTTGCTATATCGTTTAACAAAGTGCGTACAAGTGAATCATTTTCATACTTTTTACAATGAAAAATATAATCCTTACAGTTTTCATACTTTTCTATGATATGTCTGCGGTTTATACTGAAGTTGCAATGACTTTCAATAACAAACAACTGAGCTATTCTTTTCACTCGTAATGTCTCCTGTGAAAAATCATCCAATTCTTGCTGGCTTATGTGTGGCCTTCGTTGGTTCAAATTTTCCAGTATTTTTTCTACCTTTTCCTTGAACTTCTGCTGCAGACTATTTGACATCTTCGAATACGATTCATCAATTATCTTAGAAACTTCTACAATAATTCTACAACGGTTATGTAGAGTTTGAAGACTGATTCTATCATGGAGAGGTTTTGTTTTTCCGTCACCGTTCAGCTCAATTTGAAGTGTGATTATCATCTCATGAAGCATCCAATTTCCTGCAAGATTAATAGAGTTAAATATCAATTTTAGTTTAGTAAATTCTGTGTCATTGATTTCCGAGTAAAAATTTTAATCTTACTGTCTAAAAATATTCTCATGTCATCAAAGTTACGTAGAGCAGTCATCAAATACGTAATATTTTCACTAAAGCTTCGTCACAAAAGACAACAAATATCTCTGAACATGCAAATTTTAATTAAAAATAATTACTGTGTAACAGTTTCGCCATAGCTTCATCAGACTAAGTGTATGATTAAGTCAAGAGATGTAAATGTTGGCGAAACTGTTATATAATTATTTTTAATTAGAACTTGCTTTGTTCAGAGATTTTTGTTTTCTTTTGTGAAGTTACTAAAGCTAAGATAACATGAACCAGATAGTTAAAGCTTCGTCATTTGCAAGGACAATGTCAGGTCTTAGTTCACTTTGAAAGGGAGAATTTTCAAGACAAGTCTACGCAATTTTGTGACACTAACTGGTATTCTTTCGTCAAATATTTGAACCTGTGATATTGCATCTTCCTTCAACAGCAATGTCCGAGAACACTGAACATTTCATTCCCCTGTACTTGTGTACAAAAAAATAAAAATGAACCTCAAACTTTACTTCGCTACTGCAGAAAACAGTTCTGGGGCATGAGCATAGGTTTCAAGAATCCAAGAATATCGGTTAAAATCAAGTTGTTTTTTTTCCCCGAAGGCTGGGAGAAATAAACATGAGTATTTTTGAGGTTGCAAACGACATTAAATTACAATTAACACTCCACATGTAAATGCAATATTTTCACACTCAAAAATACAATGCAGGAATGAGCCATATAAAATTGAAGCACAATTGGGCGGTATTATGCAACAATCATTCAACCTACAACGAGTCAGTTTTGGGGAAATCGCAGTTATAAGTTTCTCGACCCCATAAGATATTACCGTATGTGGGTTGACTTTTCTCTTCATAGATGGCAGACCGATTGCAAACGCGTTATCAGAATTTTTTAGTATGTTCCTTACATATGTTCAAACCCTTCAGCAGGGTTAACCTTTTTTTTTTTTTTTTTTTTTTAATTTTGTGGGTTGACTGGTTGTTGCATAACACCACCCAATTGACTTATACCAAAGATGCTAACTGAAGTTATATTGCTGTTTGTTGACTGTAATTGTATGTTTAGATTTTAAAATATCTACTCAAGAAAGATTCACAGGAACAGGCTCGGAATGTTTTCTCCTTTAATTTTGTCGAGTGTCATATAGCGGTAGAACGGTCTCCACTTCTCTTTTAATTTGTTTGAGTAACACGAAAACCAAGACGACCCTGATTGCTATGTGAGTACTTTCAGATACACTTACGACATTCATTGTTTTGTTTTATTAGTATTTTTAAAAATTCTTTTGATTCATTGCAGTTTAACTTCTCTTTTCAACATATACTGTGTATGGGACGGGATATACATTTCCATTTCACCACTTCGAATATTTACACACATTAGTTAACATTTCGTTCGTTTATAAGGAACGTTAACTTTCTTATAACGAACTTTTTACTTCGTATAGAGTCAAGAAGCTGATGTCTTAGGTATCAGATCACTGCATAAGATTTAAAAGAGTAAACATATTCTGGATCGGAATATCAAACTTACATGAGGAAATAATTTATTAGAAAATCCTTTAGCTTTCCAATATCAATTCGTTAGTCACAGATTCAGTAGTTATACTGTTACAGAGGAACATGGTTAATTCTCTATCTCAAGTAAAGCAGTCAGCCCCATCCATTCCTCCCCCCTGTTTTCCGTAAAATATATTAATCAATACATTTAATCAAAAAGGTTATTTTTTGGTTATTATAAACTACATTTTCCTGTATATGTTACTCGGTTTTGTTTGAGTAACACGAAAACCAAGACGACCCTGATTGCTATGTGAGTACTTTCAGATACACTTACGACATTCATTGTTTTGTTTTATTAGTATTTTTAAAAATTCTTTTGATTCATTGCAGTTTAACTTCTCTTTTCAACATATACTGTGTATGGGACGGGATATACCTCTGCTTGGGATTTTATTCCAAACTTTGTATTCACGCAGAAACTAAATGTGTACTAGATATTAAGCCACAAGTGAGTACCTCACAATTTTGATTAAAAAAATACCAATGGCAATACACTACCTAAAAAGGCGAAATTTAAAATAAAATAAGTACCTTCGTGTACTGACAAAACTGTGAGTTTATCCTCTATTTGTTTCCTTTCCTCTAATAAATTTTCCTCTTCCCCAAAGATCTTTGCCTTAATATTCTGTATATCTGCATATAGAGTCTTAATTACGTTCCCATAGCGGAAATTTCTTCTAATAACTGTCTTGCATCTGGGACAAGTTTTCATAACTATCTCCTGGTCGCCTTCTCCAGATATTTTCAGCCAGTGTTCCAAACCTTCCGCTTCAATCGTGTGCCCACAGTCTTCCAGGTAAACAAACCTTTGTGGTAAGAGAATTATAATAAAATGGTCAGCAAAAGTTTTATTACAAACATAATTAAGCAAAACATTCAGAGAAAGTTATTGAAGCTCAATATTCAGATTAAATATTCTGAAAAATATAGAAAGAAAGAAAATATTTATCCTATTTAATATTTTTTGAAATGGTAGTGTGGATCTACTACCTTGGTTATTACCGTTTCAGTCACTTATTCTATTACCTTTCTTAACAGGTGAAGTCAACTCACATGAACGAATCACTTTATGAAAACCTCGCGCTCTTCATGTGCTAAATAAAATGAAAGTCGCTATTCTATAGAAGTCGGAATGAAGTTTATGGATTCAAAAGATGTTTCAGATTATGTGTAAAATCATCTTTAAGAAATGAAAAAGCAGGGTTGAAAAAAAAACATGTTTTTTAAAAAAAAATCAAAAAGAACGTTTTTTATGTTTAAAACATGTTTTCTTGTTTAAAACGTTTTAAACGTTTAAAACGAAGTACTTTGTTTTAAACAAAAAAAAAACATGTTTAAAATGTTTATTTTGTTTAAAACATTAATCTAAATACGCATATATAATTACATTTTTACACTCTTAGGTATTGCTTGAAATCTATATTCAACCGCTAGATCAAATTTTGGGAACTTCCCTAATCTCGATCCGCCCAAATGTTCAATTCCGGAGAAAGAAATCGGGATTTTCCCGATCTCCGTTCACGGAATATGTAGTTTAGTTTCTTTGTGTTACGTTCTACTGGTCGTCTGCATTCTTAATCTTTAAACGACCATTGACGCAACTGCTGTGTCAGGGCTTTAAACCTCAATGGCTCAGTCTTAAACCTCAAATTAAGGCTGGAAGATGGTTTTGGTACCAATTTATTCCTGCAAGATGCAGCTTTGCTGGTGTGCATTTTGTGTATATGGGAGGAGGGTAAATATCGTGTTTTTTTTTTTTTTTTGTTTTTTTCAACAGTTTTTTTGGTCGCCATTCCCCCTCTTGGGGGATAGATTCATAAAAATTGTTACGTGAAGCAATGAAGTAGGCCACTACATGGTAATAACGCGTATTTGTACTTCTTCCTTATATGGGGGAGAAGGGAGGGGGCAAAGTTAGCCAATTTATGGAGTTTAAGTTTTTTGACGTAAATTACATTTATTTTTACAACAAACATCAATAGCTCAGTCCTTAATTAAGCTAGAAAGATGATTTGGTACCAAAGTATTTTTGAGGGATGAAGCTTTCCGTCAGTTGCATTTTATGTATATAGGGGGTACGTATGTACGGCCGAGAAAGGGAGGATGAAGTTCGTTTTTTAATTTTTCATTAGGTTTTGGCGGGTATTCCTCCCCCCTTTGTGGTACATCCATAAAAATTGGTATGTGAAGCAATGCAGTAGGCCCCTACATGATAGTAACCTGTATGTGTACTTGTTATTTATAGAGGAAGAGGAGGTTAAATTTGGTTAATTTACATTCATTTTCGGGACGGTCCCATATAACACAATATATATTTCACTGAAGTGGTCTAGAAGCGTTTCTTGTTCGTATACATGGTGTGTGCAGCAAAAATGATTTGCATATGGACGTGGTACTAGTGGGGGAGGGGAGAGAATGTCTAATTCAATTGAATGTTTTCTGCGCATAAATATATATATTTTTCCGCAAAGTCAATATTTTCATATTGTTAATGATTTTTTATGTCTGTTCTTTTTCTACGAATACGGCGGGAATTTCACGAATGTTACCTCATTGGAATTTGTGGTCTATAAGCTTTCCAATGGTGTATAACTAATAACTCTGTGATAATTAGGGAGGTCACCAGAGCCCCGAACGTGAGAGTCTACCATTTTGTTAAAATCCCTGGCGGGCGTCTAGAGTTAATTGTGTTGTTATGCCGTAGACATTAATCATTATTAGCTACTCATGTTGCAGATAGAGATGTATCTAGAAAACTGTTTAGTTAAAATATGTCATTTGCTCCTTGTAGGCCGTCACTGCTCTTTTCTATGAGTTGTATTGTATTTGTCAGAGCATTTCTTCTAGCTTATGATGTAAGAACTCTTCATTATTATGGAAATGATAGTGATCAAAAAAATACCCAAGTTTTGAATTTGTGAATTTGGATCTTAGAATAGTGTAACAGGTCATTCAATAAGTCCGTACGATAAGTAAGAAAAAAACAAAATTTTGACAAAACTCGATTTCATTATTCAACATAGTGCCTTCGAGGGCGATACAACGAGTACAGCGATTTTCCAACTTTTCGATATCACTTTTATAGTACGATTTCTCTTTCTCGTCAAAATAGCCTCAGTTTCAGCGATGACTTTATCATTGGACTTAAATTTCTTTCCAGCAAGCATTCTCTTGAGATCTGAAAACAGGAAAAAGTCGCTGGGGGCTAAATCTGGAGAATATGGTGGGTGGGTAAGCAATTCGAAGCCCAATTCATTCAATTTTGCCATCGTTTTCACCGACCTGTGACATGGTGCATTGTCTTGGTGAAACAACACTTTTTTTGGGGGGGCAAATGTGGCCGTTTCTTTGCGATTTCAGCCTTCAATCGATCCAAAAGTGCACAGTAATAGTCGCTGTTGATGGTGGTTCCTTTTTGGAGATAGTCGATGAATATTATTCCTTTCGTATCCCAAAATACAGACGCCATCACCTTACTGGCGGACTGTTGCGTCTTTGCTCGCTTTGGATTCGGTTCGTCGACTGCTGTCCACTAAGCTGACTGTCTTTTGGATTCTGGTGTGTAATAGTGAAGCCATGTTTCATCCATTGTCACATATCGACGATAGAATTCCCTTTTATTGCGGTTTAACAGCGCCAAACACTCCTCTGAAGCATCGATTCGTTGTTGTTTTTGGTCGACTGTGAGCTTACGCGGCACCCACTTTGCACAGAGCTTTCGCATACCCAAATGTTCGTGTAAAATGGTAAAAACACTACCATCTGATATCTTTACAATGTCAGCTAGCTCGCGCCCCTTCAATTTGCGATCGTTCATAACCAATTTGTGGATTTTTTTTATGTTTTCTGGAATAACAGCCTCATTTGTGCGTCCACTACGCTCTGCATTATTTGTGCTGGTATGACCACGTTTAAATTCAGCAATCCACTTCTCTACCATTTGTCTCGATGGAGCAGAGTTCGGATAATGTTTATCAAGCCATTGTTTGGTTTCCACTGTAGTTTATTTCATAAAAAAACAATGCTTTATTACAACTCGAAATTCACTTTTGTCCATTGTTTTTGCACTAACACAAGTTGCTTCACACAAAAAGCTATAACTCACGAATCAATAGTCAGATTGCTGTCAAATGTATACACGTATCGTTTGAAGGTTAGTACTAAATAAAAATCATATGGAAAAAAGTCTAGTAACGCCATCTCTGTGTCATCCTATGGACTTTTTGAATGGACTAGTGTGTTTAACCTCCGTTATTCTTGGAAATTAGTTCAGGAAATCTAGAGCAATTTTACCCTCAACCTGGGCAAAATTGCAACACAAGCTTTTTAAACAGTTTTCGATTCAGGAATTACTACTGAATAACATATTCAAAATCCGACAAAATCGGACAACGGGAACACCCCCCAAAAACAGTTTTCAAAATGGCGGACTATGGTTTTTCGAAAAAATCGTAGAACTTTACGTTGACGGCTCTAGTAGATCTCTTAATTGACACAGAGACGTGAATGATACCTTGTTGGAACGCTCATGGACCACAAATGCTAACGAAGTGACTTTTGTACCCATCATGCCCAACCCGTAGAAGAAGAAGAAGAAGAAAAGAAGAAAGTCGATTTCTTGTTTTTTTTAAATTGATATTTCTTGGACGCTGGCAACACTGTACGTCCTCATACGCCGGCAGAAAAATTCCCACGCGTAGACTAGACATTGGTAACAATAATATAAAAAATGAAGGACGTAGGTTCAACAGTAATGGAGATACACATTCGGAACCGCGGACCAAGGAGGGTCTCACACTATATTTTTTACTGTGGTCTAACTTCTGTTTCTTAGATCTAGCATCCTCCCTAATGGTCACAGAGACGTGAAGAATGCCGCGTTTTAAAGCTTATGGAACCCCTTGCCAACGACGTATCGTTTGTGCCCCCCGTTCCCAACCTGTAGAAAAAGAAGAAGAAGAAACCTTGAAAAAATTGGGAAAATATACACTTTTACCTTTCTTGGGCTCTGGCAACCTTGATAATCGTTGGGTACAGGGGGCACAAACGATACGTCGTTGGAATGGGGGTTCCATAAGCTTTTCTACATATCATAGTCTTGCATGAACCTAGGCACTGCAGAACCATGCCTGATTCCCTTACACGTTTTGTATCATCTGCGGAAGCTTAGATCCTGACGATAATCTCATCACACTTCAAGAAAAGGGAGCTGAAGGAGTGAACAATGCCAGTAAGGCTCGCGGTAGTAACATTCTCGCCGCTGCAGGTATGGTGGTTCATGTGTCTTGTCGCAAACGTTACATTGATTAAAAAAAAAAAAAAAAAGATATTGCGATTGCCCTAAAAAGAAAAACGTCATCGCCGATTCAAAAACGAGTTACTCGCTCGTCGGATGGGTCCTTCAACAGCAACAGTGACTGCCTGTTTTGCGGTACGCCTGTCTTATTTGATGACTGTCACGTGTTGAAATCAGAAAATGTGCTAGTGAAAACACAAGCATTACCACACAGCATTTTAAAGTGTTGCAATGAACGAAACGATACCTGGTCACAAACTGTCCGAGGTCGAATTGAGTACTTCTCATCTGATCTTTATGCAGCAGATTGTGTCTATCACAGATCATTTAGTATCAACTTTCGAACAGGTAAAGCAATTCCTCAACAATACTGCACCGATAGTCAGTCAGCGTCAAAAAAATTCCGGGCTGGCCGACCTACAAATGATGAGAGAATCCGAGCATTTCAGCGCATCTGTAGTTATTTGGAAGAGCTTGATGATGAGCAACTAACTGTGGGAGAACTTGTTACAAAAATGGGCACATTCCTTGAAGGAACTGATCACATTGCATATGACAGACGGCACATGAACTGTCAACGAATGGAGTACGTCGGTGAAAAAATTATAATTTCTAGAAACTGCCGAGAAACTGCCAATCACATTCTACGGGCATATCGTGATTTACCACGAGAGTATGATGAAGAAAAGGAAAAAATAGAATAATAGAAACCGTAGCTCGACTGATCAAAAGCGGCATAAAATCCAAACTACAAACTGAAAGTGATACATATCCTTCACCCAGCGACTTGACCATTCAGGAATCCTTTCAGTGCATTCCACCTAGCCTTAAACTATTCTGTGCCACACTTTTTGCCGAAAAGGCCAATGAAACCAAAATAGCATCGATTGGCCAGTGTTTGAGGCAAGCAGCCAGACCAAGAGCTATATTAGCTCCTCTGCAGTTAGGTGTTGGTGTGCAGCTGCACCACCACTATCGATTGAAACACCTGATTGACACGCTGCATCATCTGGGATTTTGCTCTTCATACGCGGAAGTACAGCGGTTTGAACGCTGTGCTGCAAGTACATTTGGTAATCGTGTGGTCGAAATGTCAGCAGACCAGACTCTCCTCTTTGCAGCGGATAATGTAAACCATGATCTCCAAACGCTGAGTGATTTAGGCACATTCCATGGTATGGGAATGTTGGCGGCCATTACTCTATCCACTACTACCAGTCTAACCATTCTTCGGAAGCCCGTCCTGATGTTGATGTGAAGTCCCTTGCCAGTGTTTCCATTCATGCACACACTGAAGCCAGGGCTATTCTTGAAAAGGTCAACTGTGAACTGGTAACAGCACCATCACCGAACGAAAGCTCCCTGGATATTTTATGGAAACTTTCCTGGCACTTTCCATCACTCACACCAAACTGGTCAGGAATGATGCGGGCCATTCACGCAGATCCATCTCTTCATCATCCAGGGAAATTCACTGTTCTCTGCTTACCGATTATTGACCTCCATCCATCTGTCATGCATCTATTCCACTTTAGTGTACCTGAATAATCTTGCGAGAAAATATAAAGTCACACCATTCATCACCTTAGACCAACCACTGTTTCGGAAAGCTTCGCGTATCCTGCATGATAGAGCACATAACACTAGTATTAAGGACACGGTTGTCCTGTTGGGCTCATTTCATACTCTGATGAACCTTCTAGGAGCAATTGGTTCCCTGATGGATGGTTCAGGCTTACGTGAAATCTTGCATGAGGTTTATGGAGAAAATTCGGTTGTACATATGTTAAGTGGCAAGTCCGTAGCAAGAGCCTTCCGTGCGCACATGATGGTTGACCTGGCATTAAGTGCATTGCTTGTGGAGAATGTTTTTCTGGAGACCGATAACGGAACACACAGAACTATCAAAGATGCGTACTCTCTCTACCTGAGTCTGATGTCGGGTGAGATTACTGTAACTGGAGCTAGTGCTTCGCCTCTTCTTCAAGAAGCCCGAGAAAAAATAGAAGAACGAAAGTCAGAACTTATTAACACATCAAAAAACAAGTCAGTTGACCAGCGCATGTTGACTACAGCAAGGAAACTTGTGGCAGCAGACCGAACAGGAAGCTGGGATGATCACCTTGATACTATAGCAGAGTGCATTCCCATATTCGCTGCAGCAGGACACTTCAATTATTTGAAGTCGACGTGCTTGTACCTGCAAACAATGTTAACGCTGTCATCGGTTAATCCAACAGTTCACGAAAGCTTTCAAAATGGGTTCGGAGTTATTAGAAGAAGCAACCGTTATTGGGCTGAGTTGTCCTCTGATCTAGTCATAGAGCAGGTTCTGACGAGATCGCTAAAATCCACTGGAGGTCTAACGCATGGGAGTGGAATGTCGGAGATGCAACGACCTTTGCGGGTGCTCTCAATGCCAGCATGCTCCGAGTACAATCTGGCGATGCAAACTCTTACTCACACACCATATGTCACTAGCGAACAACATAAAGGAGCCGAAACGTCAAGAATGTCACGTGATATCAGTGACAAACGTCGCATTCTTGCACGACTGCAGCCTATCTCACCATTTGACGGAGACAAATCGTTGAGAAACATTGCCACTGACGTCACAGCGGATTCCTCGGTCAACGTCCATAATTTATTTTCAGTTGGGGAAGAACTTGCGAAGAAACTATCTGGCAAAGACCTGTTCACTGTGAAGTGGAAACGTGCAGATAAAGTCAAAACTCTAGCATCCCCGAGTAGTGTTAAAATCAGCAGCGATATCTCCGTCGATTCGAATCTTTTGTTTCAAAGACTGTTAGTTGTCGCTAATGCAGGCAGCACATCTTTAGAGGAGACCTTAGCGCATGAATTATGTGCCTACCCACCAGCTTTATTTGAGTCACCCAGCATGATGCGTAAGGCAGACAAAGCCCCACTAGAGTTAGTTAGACATGCGATACTAGAGTTCAGCAAGCAGCAGACCGCACAGTTTGAGGAAACGAAGCCAGACAATATTCTGTATGTCTTAGACGGAGGATCTCTGTTACATAGACTACCATGGTGTAAAGGCAGTTCGTACGACAATATCGCTGCATCATTTGCTGAGTATACGGTTCGTAAGTATGGCACGTCAACCATCGTGTTTGATGGGTATGGAGTTTGCTCACCATTGTTCATTGCAACTGTGCTACCGGGTGTGAAAGAACGTTTTGTACTTGCAGAAAGCATGGCCTTCCATGTGCTATTGCTTGTGGTGTGTGCCAAGAAACTGAATGTTTTAACTGTTTAAATGAATATTGTGAAGACAGTGTTAGCGTAGGCGAGGACGATTAGATTTGTAATTTGTCTCCCATAGATTTGTAATTTGCCTCCCAAAGTTTTTTGTCTTCCCATTCTTTTGCTTTAGAATATTTTTGCGTTATATATAGGTGTTATGTTTCTATAAAACAAATTGTTTTGTACACTGTATTATGGTATGACCTTCTATTTGCTATTGCTTGTGGTGTGTGCCAGGAAACAGAATGTTTTAACTGTTTAAATGAATATGGTGAGGACAGTGTTAGCGTAGGCAACGACGATGTAGATGTGTAATTTGCCTCCCAAAGTCTTTCGTTATTCCCATTCTTTTGCTCAAGAATATTTTTGTTTTATGTATAGTACTTATATTAAAGCGACCTTTGATTTAAAGAAAGAAACAAGATTTTTGCATGCTAGAACGACTATCAGGGTTGCCAGAGCCCAAGAAAGGTGAAAGTGTAGATTTTCCCAATTTTTTCAAAGTTTCTTCTCCTTCTTTTCCTACAGGTTGGGCACAGGAGGCACAAACGATACGTCGTTGGCAAGGGGTTCCATAAGCTTTAAAACGCGGCATTCTTCACGTCTCTGTGACCATTAGGGAGGATGCTAGATCTAAGAAACAGAAGTTAGACCACAGTAAAAAATATAGTGTGAGACTCTCCTTGGTCCGCGGTTCCGAATGTGTATCTCCATTACTGTTGAACCTACGTCCTTCATTTTTTATATTATTGTTACCAATGTCTGGTGTACGCGTGGGAATTTTTCTGCCGGCGTATGAGGACGTACAGTGTTGCCAGCGTCCAAGAAATATCAATTTAAAAAAACAAGAAATCGACTTTCTTCTTTTCTTCTTCTTCTTCTACGGGTTGGGCATGATGGGTACAAAAGCCACTTCGTTAGAATTTGTGGTCCATGAGCGTTCCAACAAGGTATCATTCACGTCTCTGTGTCAATTAAGAGGGCTACTAGAGCCGCCAACGTAAAGTTCTACGATTTTTTCGAAAAACTATAGTCCGCCATTTTGAAAACAGTTTTTGGGGGGTGTTCCCGTGGTCCGATTTTGTCGGATTTTGGATATTTTCATCAGGTGAAGTACTTAAACAAAATACACGTGTAAAACTAAAGGTTGCAATTTTGCCCAGGTCAAACCGTATTTTGACTCGACTAAATTAAGAAATGTTGAAATACTTCATTTGAATTTCTGTTGGTTTAGTTATACGCACATTGATGTGCAGAATTTCGTTCAGTAATTGCTGTTATAATAAGAATATAACTCAGCTTGTAATTTACTCCATGCACAAATCCTGCGGAGGATGGGTTGTTTGTTAGAAAATTAAATTACAAGCTATTTTTTAGTTGTTTTAAACATGTTCAACCACCATCGAAAAAAAAAAAAAAACACGTTTAAAACATTTTGTTTAAAACGTTTAAAACAAACTGAATAAAACAACAGCCCTCGTTTTAAACATGTTTTAAACACTTGTTTTAAACATTTTGTTTTAAACATATCAACCCTGTGAAAAAGTAGCACACATGTGATACTGTCATAGTTCATGTCTATAGAAGAGTAAGTAAGTAATCTACAGGATTTTCATTAAGAAATCTGCGAGAATTTTTTCTACAAAAACATGTGATCAATTCTTTGTATCTTAGAACCCTTGACCTAGCCCATTATGATGTGTACTGTTAAGTTAGACGCTATAAATTAGTACCCATGCAAAGTTTATGAGAAACTCAGCTTCCGAATACAGTCCGAAGTTACATACCTAGAACTTTTCAACTTTCACCAATAGAGTGCGTTGATGATAACCTCCTCAGTTTTTCATATATTAATTTTCTTTTATTTATATAATTTTATTTTATTTATTTATTTATTGTCAGGTCCGTTAGAAAATATAGTTTTTCATTCGCTTTATTTGTTCACCATGATGTTTGTGATGCCCTATATCTCAATATCAAAACGAAACTACCGGAATACGTACTTTCAATTTATCCAGAAGTATTCAAGTTTATGAACTAAGTATCAGTGAAGTTACCAGACTTCTGTTTTGGAGACCTGAAGCTACAGACAATTATGGGCTGAGAAAGTTATTTAAAAAAAACACTAACAATCTAATTACATGCCGAATTAGCACCCTCCGCTGGTGTTCAGTTACCATGTTCACCTGTCTACGCGTGTTATTATTTTACGTCTTCACCTCTGTTGTTACATTTTTAAGATTATTTATCCAGTTTTATTAGTTTATTTTTTAAGAAAATATTATTCCCTACAGACCGCTATATTCTTAAAAAGTATTATATTTAATAGCGTTTTCTATTTTCGTTCATTTTTATTCGTTTCTGCTCCTGTTACATTTGCATTGATTCATTTCTATTGCTTTTTTTGTGACATTTCAAGCTGACCTCCACCTGGACGCTTCACTACAACTGTTTTGTTCTTTATCTTTCTTTTCTTCACACTTCCTTTCCGTATCTGATAAATTATTTAGCGAAAGTATCATATTCATATATACCTAGGTGTATATGTGTGTATTAGAGAAATGTTATTTTTATTATTTTTCGGTAAGTAACGTGGCTTCTATGCCCACTTAGTATTATACATAAAGCAAATTACTAGAAAATAGTTAGAACTGGAGGAAGTTTAGCGGAGCAAGATGACACTTGCTGGTCGGTAGAGCAGTGGGAAAAGGCAATAATTAATGAAAGGAGAAATTTATGTATGTACGATTGTGAAATATATATGTGTGAATATTAAAAACAGTTTAAGAGGCATGAAAGAATCTGGAAGGAAGAATTTTGGGAACACTTAATGCGGAAGATGTGGTCGAGTATTATGATTAGGTATGTGTGTGTTCTGGCAGAGGCAGACAAAGAATTAAATATTGCAGGAATTTCGGTGATTGTTGATGGGAATCAGACAAGGTGTAAGAATTTCTCCCCTACATTTTATTTTAATGGTGGAACACTGAAAAATCTGACCGAAGTTGAGGGGAGAATTTTATATCTGGGGTCTCTGACATGTCTTTGGTGAAGGTGCAGGATGTTTCACGGGCTAGACTTCGTAATGAGAGATCCAATATTGCCTCTGTGTTCAATGTGGCACAAAACTCCAAATCACCCAACCATCGTAATGAGTGTGTGAAGATGGGGAAAGTGTAATATTTTTAGGTCAATCGGAAATGCGTTATCAGTTTCAGGTCAATGTACAATAAGCAAGACTTATGAGGTTTTGTAGAGAATAACGACTGGGAGAATACTGAATGAAATGCATATTTACTTGCGTAATTCAGGCCATCATGTAATTCACGCACCTGAATTTTATACATATTTTTTTAGAAGATAAAATTTTGACTAATATTTTTCAAGACCTCGAGAAAGAATTTTCACTCTCGGAGATATGTAACTATAAAACTGTTTAAAGGATTTTTAGAATTGGTGAATGTAAGGCCAAGAATAGGTTAATCTCGAGAAGTACAACAGAGACGACGGCAGATCTGGACGTTTTCTTCGGCGGTCTTAATATTGCCGTCATCAAGCCATTTAAAGACATGAGAAAGTTGCATGCAAATAGAGCGCTGAGGGAAAGAGGCGAGAGGGGAACGGTTTGAACGATAAGACGCCCGACGATTGAACAGATGTGCTTCTGGATAGCAAGGGAATGGGGACATAGTGGATAAACACGTAATTGTACGAGACTTTTTAAGATTGTAATTTCCAATGCGCTGGACTTCAATGAAGACGATACTTTGTATCAGAAGGCTGATGAAAATGTGTACGAATCGGAAAACTATAGCAGAAAGAAGGGAGGAATGATGGAAAATTAACCACTGTTAAGTGTGTTACAAATGTTTTCTCATTGATTATCACTAGAGAGAGGCATAATATGGAATTTTATAATTTAAACCATGCTTTGTGGAGAAATGGGAATAATGACCGTAATGTTTCATGATATACCGAATGGAAAGAGCATTTTCAAAATCATATTTTGTATTTTGAAATTTTTTTTCTTAGTAAAATGAACTTCGGTTAACCTAGTGATCTTGTATCACATTCAAACAGTGATGCAATTGTGAAATTTTTAGCAAGTATACTTCCGACCGTACAGAAAAATATAGCGAATATCAACCGCTCCGAAAAAAAAATAAATAATAAAAAAAAAATCATTAGATATTTTTGTGCTATTTTACTCTTCCTCAATCATTATCTGTTTGTAATGTGATCTGGGTGAGTACGCCGTACGCATGTAATTTTATAAATGGTAAGTAAAACTTTATATTGGAAGCTTTGCTTTCCATGGACTTTTAAACATAATTCCTGAATACATTGCACCAGCCCATATATGAAAACACAAGTAACGGTTTTACATGTACATCACTTGAAGAAGTTTTTTTAATGATGTGATATTTTCTCAATAATTACTAAAACCGGAAGTAGTAGTACATTTATATCACTTCTGGTTTTAGTAGAGAGGTTACAGTGAAAATAGAATATATTCCTGGGACGCTTAATTGATTACAGAAAACCTCTTCTTACTGGTTATTGTGGTTTTCATTCCATGGCGATCAATGTTTAGACAAGGAATGGTTGATTCCTGCCATTTCTGGTTTTATACCAAAGATTACAATGGAGATGTAATATATTCTTGGGACGCTTAATTTATCACAGAAAACCATTTCTCACTAGCTATTACGATTTTTTTTACATTTCCAAACTGCTATGCTTAAGTGTCGGAAGTAATAAAGAACGGGTTTGTCCGTCCGTCCGCCTGTCGACAGGCATCAGACCAAAAACGGTTAAGTCACATCGAGATGCTGTTTTTTGCAGTTGATTCAGCGTCCCAAGGATAGGTTACGTCTTCTCCATCAACTCTCTATTCAAACCAGAAGTGGTTCAATTAGCCATTTCCTGATTCAACTTTTATCGCCAAAGAACGAAAACAGTATCAGATAGCGACAGTCTTTTTTTGCAAACGAAATTAAAAACTTTACAGTTTTACGTCTCACAAATATGCCGGCTAGGCTAAAGGAGACTGATGATGAGAAATGAAGGAAACGATGGAATGAATGAAGTAGGAGGAAACGGGAGGGCCCCGAGAAAACCCACGCACACGGTGTTTGTCCACCACAAAGTTCATTTGGTGCGAGCTGGGATCAAACCAGGGAGCCCATGCACCAGAGGTAAACGCTCTACCACTGAGTCACCACGGTTTCTTGCAAACGATTCGGCATCTTAAGGCAAGGTACTCTGACTATCCCGATCACTACTAAAACCGGAAGTGGCTGTAATTTACTTTAATTTCCGGTTTCAATACTGGTTTCCGTACAGCAAAAACGGTAAGATATCGAGATGTAGTTTGTTGCAGTTGGTTCAGCGTCTCAGGAACAAGTTCCATCTCCTTCCTTAACCCTCTATTGAATCCAGACGTGCTTAAAATAACAATTTCCGGTTTCAACATTTATCGCCATAAACAAAAATGACAATACATAGTAACAACCGGAAGTAGTTGATTTCTGTAAGTTCTGGTTTTAGTAGAGATATTAGAGTGGAATATGTTCTTGAGACGCTTAACTGATTAAAGGAAACAGCTTCTCATTAGCTATTATGGTTTTATTCTATGGTGATTAACGTTAAAACCAGAATTTGTTGATTTCAGCCACTCCCAGTTTTAATACAAAAATAAGTGGAGATGGAATATACTCTTAGGATGCTTAATTGATTACAGGAAACCGCTTCTCGCTATGGTACCGTTTTCACTTCATAACGATTAACGTTAAAACCGGAAGTAGCTCATTTCTGCTACTTTCGCTTTTAGTATATAGATTAAGAGTGGAAATGAAATATATTTTTGGAAAGCTTAATTGATTACAAAAAACACTTCTTGTTATCTATTACGGTTTTTGTTTTATGGTAATCAACGGTAAAACCGGAAGTGGTTGATTTGTTGCCACTTCCAGTTTGAATATAGGGTACACATCTTAGAATGCTAAATCGATTCCAAAAAACCGCTTCTGGCTGTCTGCTATTGTTTTTGTTCTATGAAGATCAATACTGAAACCGGAAGTTGTAGTAAACTTCAACTTCTTTCGGTTTTAGTAGAGTTAAGGATGAAGATGTAACGCATTTTTTGAGACACTTAATTGACTGCAGAAAACAGCATCTCTTTATCTATTGTTTTTGTTGTTGTACAGTGATATACATTAAAACCGGAAATAGTTAATTTTTACAATTTCTGGTTAGAGTATCACTGATCCGAAAACGAACTCAATTCCTAATTTCTGACCCTCTACATTTTCACCAAATTTGGCTATGATTGCTGAATAATTCTAGAGATGGTTTGTCTCCCGAATGGACATGATAAAATAAATATATAAAGGAATTTTGGTAAACCAAACTCCTCAAATTTATAGTATGATTTCTAAAGAACAAAATAGTTATGACTAATGTAGAAACAGTAACGATTAGAACTCTTCCACTGAACTGAAATAACAAGTTCAACTTTCACGATTGTGTCAAAAATTATAAAAACGGCCAACCGAACCGATGAGTGCTAGTTTTAAATCTGAAGACTATTGTTGACCTCTATTGATTTCGACATATAGATTGTTACAAAGGTAATGATGGACAAAGCGAATGCATAAAGTTTTATTTTATTTTATTTTATTTTGCAACGTCGCTGACAGAAGGTTATGGCATTGAAAACGGAAGATGATTCCTAGTCTAAGATCAGTTTATCATAAAAAAAAAAAAAAAAAAAAAAAACAGTGGCGAAGGGTACTATGAGGCTCTGAGGCCGGGTCTACCCTGTTTTCTACTGTATATTTTCTTTACCTTTGATTTTATATAAAATAAATTCAATACTCCAACATTTCGTTATTTTCGGTAATAAAATAGTAGGTTGGAAAGACTTGGAGACTCTTCCATCTGAGCCTCACCATTTCGCTACAGGGGCTTACAGGTTATGCTGCTCAGGGAGCATAGCTATTATCGATGGGGATTGCACGCATTGTTGGGAAGGTGTGAAGGCTCGCCTCTAGGAGTTTTGTTTTAGCGTTGAAGGCATCTTTGAATGCTAACATGTTATAAAATGATTTTCTTATCACAGAGTAAGAAGTTTCTGTGTAGGATTATGTATTTCTATTAGTAATAACTTGTTTAATTTAGGTATGTACTCTCAGGAGTTATTCACGGTAGCTGTTTTTTCCTTCTACATGGGGCCTGATCCATAAAAGCTTGTAGACTATAAGTCTGATACATTAAACATATGTATAAAATTGCCAAACGCTACCGTGCAGGATAAAATAATATTTGAGTGTAATTTTAGGTGAGTTTTCCATTTCATAAAATCAGTGGGGTATTTACGATTTTGTTTTGGAGCGCTTTGCTTGTTTCGGGAGGGGCTTTACTAACTTTATTCCTGGAAATGTGAAAATTCCGCAATATGTATAAAACAATAAGAGTTGTGATAAAATTTCGGTGACTGCTTAAGCCCGGAAGCCACCTGCTTAAATATGCCACTGCAGAGAATACAACGTTAAATATCTTGCGTTGATTTAAATGAAGTTCATTCTAAGCTTTAACATTTCTAGTGGTCATTATCATGTGATGCATTAAGAGGCTCTATCACTGCGAAATTAAAATACCGCTAATTTTACAGTAATTACGTGATATCTTCAAATAGATAAAAGATAATTGAAAATTGGGACCTCCCTAGATAATGTTATTTTGCATGAGTTACCGTTATCATGAGTCACCTAGTAGCTTTCCGTTTGCAGTTATTTAGAAACGCGAAAATAAATGCCGATTTTCTAAATGGTTGGAAATCGAAAGCAGATAAGTGAGTTGTGATAACGGTATCTCATGTAAAATAATATTGTCTAGAAAGTCTTGTTCCACTTTTCGATTATCTTTAATCTATTGGAAGATATCACACAATTACTGTAAAATTAGCGGTATTTTAATTTCGCAGTGATAGAGCCTCTTAATTAAATGCAGTCCTGTACTTACTTTAAAGTGGGAGATGAAAGAAACAGACGCTTATCCAAGAAATTTGACAGCTAACTATAAGAATGTACTTTCTTTTTCTCTCCCTCCATTTTCAAATATGCAGGAAATGAAAACAGCAAGTGAGAAGGAAATTCCTCTCATCCTCCCTCCAAATTCCAGACAGAAGAAAATATGAACTGCACTTCAAAATATTTGTAGTGGAGCTAAATGGGAATATTCTATTAATATATATTGCGTGTTTTTCTCATGTAAATATTTGCTGAATAATAATAATAATAATAATAATAATAATAATAATAATAATAATAATAATAATAATAATAATAATAATAATAATAATAATAATAATAATAATAGACTACTTTCTATCTACTTTTCCTTATATAAATATTCGTTGTTTCTTGTTAAATTGAACAACAACAAGAAAACCACTATGTACACATGCATATAAATTTAAACAGTGTTAGAAATACAGCTAAGAAAGTTCTTTATAATAAATAGATTTTGTAGTTTTTTTAAATTCAATAAGGAAATATAATTCTGACAATAATTTTTGAACATTTTATAATATATTAAATATTATTTATGTTTTTAGTTTATCGGGCCTACCTTACTTGTAGAATTACGCTTCGCCACTGAAAAGAAATCCTGACTGAAAATATCACTGGGGCAGGTCACGACACCGAAAATATTTGTATAAATCGAGGAGGAGGACGCAAAAGTAAATATAAAAGTATTTTTTTTTTCTCTTCCCACGTAGCGCTGCTTATAAACAGGTCATAACACTAAAAATGGTCATATAAATTAATTAAAGATACTGATTTCAAACTTGAAGATCGTTTGTCGATAACTTTTTTGTTCTTAAGACGAACAATGTCTCAGTTACAGACACCATTTAACTGGCGTTACATACAAACATCATAATGGACAGAAATGTAGAATATAAAAGACGCTGTATAGTACGAAAACGCTCAAAGTAGCACATTCTATTAAAAACAAAAAGATTCTACAGTAGACAATATACTGGTTCTGCATCATCTCATTTTTGAACCCGTTAAAAATTCTTAAAATTCAACGCTTATGGTCTTAAAATTCGTATATATATATATATATATATAGATAGATAGATAGATAGATATAGATAAATATATAACACATTTCTGATTACTCAGGTACCCTAAACTGCTGTTTTGGGCCTTTTTTTGTCAGGATGTGTAAAACTGTTAGGAAAGTATGAAGAAAAGTTTGCTATGTGGGTTTTCTCAACACATGGCTGAGTTTTTCCAATTCAGAAGTAAAGGATCAGGATTACGGCCAGTATTTTCTTTAAAAAACGTGTAATGAGGACCACATGTGAGTTTACCAGAAAACTCATTTTAGCACGAGCTGGGATTGAATCAAGGACCTCAACGACAGGTTGATCTTACTTTTTGAAATTTTCGTTGCCTCGGTAGCGATCAATACGATAGCAAGTGTATTTGACCTTTGGAAAGAATGACACGTAAGGATATTTTATGTCAGTATGTCCGCTTTCTTTTTCCTTCACAAGTCAATATTCGCATGCAACTTAGTCAATACTTTTTTCTTTTTTTTTCCATTCTGTTTACGATGTTTAGTTAACAGCTGTAATATATATATACCTCTTTTGGTATATATAGGTTACACTCAATGTCCTGTAGTCCTGGAAGGGGAGATTGAATCTCAGGAAGTGCGTGGAAACATCGTTACTCTCGTTATACCAGGTTTAGTACCACTGCATCCCTTATGGGCAGTAGGGACAGCAACCTACTGGGGAATGAAGGCTTCAGCCAGATCTCTAAATGGCGACTACCGTACCAATGGATATAGAAGGGTACGTGCGACTTCGTCATGGCTTCACCGAGGTAGTGGGATCAATCCTTCGTATTAGGTTTTTAGTGTTTACTGGGTGCATAATCCACGACCATACCAGCGGAGCCGCCGCTCTCAAATGTCCTTAAAGGGAGAAGCCTACCTCAGCCACTGGGTTTAGTAATATACGGTGTGCATCTTCCGTAAAATAGAGGAAGTTCCATATTGCTTAAACGACCCTACCGAGTGAGGGACGGTTCCTCTTAAATGATGGCTTACAGGTACTATTGGGTTCGGAAGGTATCATTGCTACGTCTAGTAGTACCCAAACACGTTCAAGATAGGCAGTTCCGTATTGCTTCGACGAGCTGCAGGAGAGGCTTTCCCACTCCCACGTGGAAATGTCCGTTCGGAGACGGTCTACAACAATCATTGACTTTGTTAATGTAGTATACCTCTACCGTAATTAGAGGAAATTCCGAATTGCTTGTCCGATTCTAACGGCTGGGAGAGGGATGCCAGTCTACTGCAGGGGCGTCATTTAGGGGGGGCAGGAGGGGGCAATTGCCCCCCCCAAGAGTTTGAGAACCACATATACTTTAACCATTTGTATACTAATATACTAGTACAAAACATGAAAGTCTTATGTCGGTGGTGCTCTTGCCCCCCCCCCCAAGCGAAGTCTGAAATGACGCCCCTGGTCTACTGCTTAAAGAAAGACTAAATGGCAACTGGGAAAAGGTGCCGATCCCAGGTTTCTTGGTAAAGATTTTCGATTCCTGGGAAAGGGAGGATCTCTCCAGGAAAAGGGGCTTGCCTAACCGTACTATTGGATCCGGGAGTATCTCGACGTGTTCGAGGTACTTCTACGCGAAAGGCGGTTGCTATTGAATGATAGAGGTAGGCACGGCCAGATATGATCAAGCTCACCCGGGCATGCTCGGATTGATGATGATGATGATTTGGAGTTTAACGTCCCGTTCAGCAGCAAGGCTATATGAAACGTGGACCTACTGATTAACGTGGAATCCGAACCACACGAGCTGCAGCCGGGAATCGAACCCGGGTCTCCCAATGCTCGGATTGAGTTGGACTCTGGATCAATAAGATAAGAAGAAAGTATGATGATAGTTTTTTTAAATATATATATATACTTTCACCTCGTTTAATGAGTCAAATTGAGTAAAATCATGTATTTTGGACTGATTTCCTATCCCTTAAATAACTCGTACTTTTACTCAACCCCTTCTTACTTCTGTTTTTTCGTACATTTTACTCTCCCAGTGAGTTCAAAATAGAACTAAAATACGTAATTTAGGGATATTTTGGGTTCATACTTTTATGGCTTATTTATAGTGCTACTGTTACTTGAATGAAGTTGAAGTTGTTCCGTTATCTAAAGTTATGTAATACTAGTAAAAAATGTCCCCGTAAGTTTGAACAGAATTTATTAATTGATGTTGCCATTTTTTTTATTCAAATCGAGTCTATCCATTATTAATGTCATTGAGATGGTTGTAAATGAAATATTTAATGGTTTTGAGCCCCGTTATCCATATACTACTCTGACTGACTTACGTAAAGCCTTTAACACAGTAGTATACGATAGCTTGCTTTCAGAATTACAGTTCTGTGGTATAAATTATATTGAACTATCCCTTTTTAAGACCTGTCTTACTAATCGACGACAGATAGTAAATTAAGTAATAAGAGATCTGATGAGCTAAAAGTTTTGACTGGTGTTCCTCAAAGCTCAGTACTAGGCCTAATTTTATTTTAGTGTATATGAACGACCTACCTAATTGCCTACTGTATAAAACGACAATCTATGCGGACGACACCACTTTTATTACAAATGATATTAGCATACTTAATCTGAAGATTAAAAATAAAGAAATGCTATACGCTTCCTCTCTGTGGTTTAAAACAAATAGTTAGGTATTAAATACGATAAAATTGTAACTCATTTCTTGTACTTAAACAAATAAGCATGTATTTTAAATAATCAGGATTATGTAAAATTGCTTACTATAGGTTTAGATACAAAATTAAACTGGAAAATACGTACATACTCGAAGTATACAAGAAACTCGCTCGTATTCTATATGTGAAAAGGTTTATAAGTGAGGAAATGATTATTTCAGTGTATTATACTCTTTTTGACTTACACTTATTGCATGGTAATTTATTATAGGGAAACTCTACAAGTGCAAAGGAGTTTTTAAATGGCAAAAGAAGGCAATACGTTGTATTAAAGGTGTATCTGATACTGAGTCATGTAGAGAATTTTTAAGGAATACCGAATCATGACAGTGCTCTCAATAAACATGTATTATGGCTTAATACATATAAAGAAAAATCATAATAGTTTTACATTGCGTTCTAACGCACACGATTATAATACAAGGCACAAACAGAATTTAGAAATGCCATAATCAGATTATGCAAGACTCAGCAAAACTTTAAATACAATGGAATGAAACTATTTATTCTATTAAAAAAATGTTATATTCTTGACAAAGTCTATTGCTAAATGTAGTCTAATTACTAATAAAGTATTCTATTCTATTCTATTCATTTTTAATGTTATATACGTAAGATGTAGGGGTGATGAGTTCTACAGTGCATATGGTATCTTCAGGTACTTATTTCATGAAATTTACAACGATTCATAAAGATGTTCGATCGTTAATCGGCAATTGTTTTGTCTTGCTTCTGTTCATTACATACATAGGGTGGTTGCCAGGAATCCCTCTTCTAAGAAAGAGGATAAAGCATATTTGTATTTCCCTGCCATACAAACCAAACTTCTTCACTTGGTGTACACGTGAAACTGCTACTTGTCCCTTTTATTTATTTATTTCCTTTCTAAGTACCCACATGATTTATAAGACATTTTATTTATCGTAGCTATTCCACGTAGATCGTTCTTAGAATTCCTTAATCATGTACGAGGCATGTCCACAAAATAAGTGTACTAGAGCTCTCGCGAGCAGAGGGAATTTGTTATTGTTTTGTTCGTCACAATGCCGTGTAGCTTGTTCCTAGCCTTTACAGCGAGCCCAATCACGCGTCAGTACGTCCAAAACTGTGGCCACAATAACATCTCCCGTGAAAGATGTCGATGAAATCTGCCGCCAAAAGCAAGATTCGCAGTGTTATCCGTTATCTCGTTGTGAAGGAAAAATCTTCGTCTGAAGTTTTTAACGAGACCAAATCAGTTTACGGCGAAGGAGTTATGAATCTTATTAGTGTGTTTAAGTGTTGTCATGAATTTGAAAACGGTCGTAGTGATGTGCACGATGAGCAAAGGAATGGAAGACCGTCGATTTTGACTGATATACGCATTCTCCTGACCCGGCGCCTTCGGACTATCATCTGTTCACCTTCCTGAAGATGCATATGGGTGGGGAAAATTTTCAACTGACGAGGAAGTGAAGGTGGTGATGAAGAATTGGGCAAAAGAGATAGTGGTAGACTTCTTTCACCAAGGCAAAAGAAAATTAATCCCTCGTTTCACTAAGTGCATCGAAAGGAATGACGACTATATGGAACAGATGTAAGAATGTAAAAGTTTTGTTTAAAATAAATTTTTTGAACCTTATAAAAATCTAGTAAACTTATTTTCTGGACGTGCCTCCTACTAATGCTATAGATCAACAATTCTTAAACTATGATCCATGCACCCCTGGTGGTCCTTGAGTGTATAGTCGAGGGTCTGTGAGCTAAATTATATTTTATTTGACTTAATTATGAGAAGTACAAGTATAAAAATCCTGTTACGCAATATAATTATACTACAACTTTCTTGTTGTTAATGATGTTTCCTTTGGCAAGCTTTGTAATGTAAACAGTAAACTTGAGAATGAAACAATTTGTATAATGAAAAATAAATAGATTGTATAAATGAAAATATATTCTTACTTTCTACTAAAGTAATCATTAAGCGTCTGGCAAAATGCATATTATATTAAAGAAGTCCTCGAAATCACCAGGTTTAAGGACCGCTGCTATAGGTAGTCTATAACCCTTTTACTCTCTTTAACGACTATTACTGTTATAATAAATTTAACATTTTTTACTATATTATATAACATCTTACCTAGCATCCTCATCACCTTCCGTGCCAAGCAAGAAAAAATCCTCTGTTAGTTCTTTGAAGTCACAAATTCTGCAGAGAGGAGGACAGGGTTCTCCACAGAAACCAATGCACGGGTGACTACATTTAGGAAGTATTTTTGTACACGGTTCATTGCACGGAGGCCTATCACACAACTCGAAGCAGAATTTATTACACTTCAAATGTTCACACCGCCATTCGCATTTTTCCTATAGAAAGTAATAGTAATAATAATAGTCATTGTTAGTTTTTAAAGCACTAATGGACAATTGAAATCAAAGTCATTACAATGGTGTCATGAACTTAAATATGAATAGCAACATTGTAGCTGCAAATTAATATTACACACACACACACACATATATATATATATATATATATATATATATATATATATATATATATATATATATATATATATAAAAGCTGCGATATATTCTTGGCTATACATTAGCACAAGCAGATTATTTTCCATTTAGCTACTATTACCTTAGCTGACATTTTTCAGTTTCAATATATTATCATAGCCTGTGTCACATTAACAATGTACGTGTAGATAATGTCAATTACATATTAATTTATTACGAATAGGAGTTTGTTAATCATACAATGTATAGAGAATAATGATTTTATGACAAACATTTTTAGGAAGTTTCATTATCTTTACAAAGTGCTGCATCATGACTTAATTTACGACTAAACAACAACAACAACAATTCATTTCTTAAGTATTTGTCTGGAATACGCTCTTTAGAGGCAGTCTTTTTGTCTCCAGTATTTCTTTTATTTCTCTCACGTACTGATAGAACGTAATTAACGTTGTATCAGTATATGTAATGTCATGCTTGATTTATGTACAGCTTCAACAGTCTACTTTTCGGTCTTGCTATACTGTGAAAATTGCCGATCTCCGTTGTTTTTAATCAAGTTATTTCCCCATTTAGCGCTAATTTATTCGGAACTTTGTACTTCTGAGGAGGGGTATAATCGAAACTTCAAGAAGCAGTGTGGCAACACAATTTATAGGAAAGAATTTCCTGACTTTTCTCGACTTTCCAAAATATTTCTTTTTAAAATTTTCTCTAATATGTAATTAGCTACAGAGATGTAAACGATGATATATAAATAATATAATTTCCCTTTATTCAACTAGAACAACAAATAATATAAACACAAAGATAACGTTTGTTATGAAATTACAGAACCATACCCAACAGATATTCCTGCACAAAGCACGAAATTAAACATCTACCTCTAAATTCTAATCCGTTACGTTAGTCACATGAAAGTTTGGTTACATATGAAAGGAAAAAGTCACAGTGAGACACTCACTGAAAAAGGGTGGATGGATGTATGTAAAACTGGCTGTTCTATATTAACTACATATCTTTAGAAAAAAATCGATAGTATTACGTAATTCATTTCACTTCTCCAAACGCCTTATTTCCACATCAATATTGGGCATATCTTCAATATTTTGTCTTCTTAGTTTCAAGCTTGTTGAGATAATCTTTATTTTCCTGTCTTCATGCTTCTTTTGCTCTCATCCTTAATTTGAGCTTCTGCAAAATTAATACAAGCACTTTGTTCATAATGAATTACAGATTTCCTTATGGATAGGTTCTCCAAGTCATCAGAAGCTCCTGTATCGTAGAAGCCTATTGAAGTTTGTTCTTTTAAATAACCTGCGACATGTGCATTGATTGAAAATCCCCTTTCTAGATTTGAATTTTCATGAGAGAAGTTAAGGGCTCCTTCGTAGTCAAGCGGTTAGCGTCCACACCTTTGTCGTAGGATACCCGCCTTCCATTCCCGGCGAGAGCTTATGTGGTTCAGATTCCACGTTAATCAGTAGGTCCACGTCTCATATAGCCTCGCTCCTGAATGGGACGTTAAACTCAAAATCAAAAATCGCTGCACATGATTTTTCCTTTTATGTGACCTGTTACTCAGCTGAACCGGCAAATGTTGCACCAAGTAGAATTGGTAACCTGATACTTCCCGAATCCACGTTAAAATATTATCTAACAACCAGGAAGAGTTGAATGTGGTCTTGGAATACTTGGAAACTGACATGCTTGTTATCTGCACAGGAATACTGAATATACCAAACACCACAGCTGGAAACCTCTTCACTTCTGATCCTGCTTCTATAACTTGAACAACGCAAGACCAGCAGAAAACTGTTACAATAAACTCCCCTCCCCTGCTTTTCGATCACCTTTCTCACTTGGTAGTTGGCGGAACAAAATTAAGGGGGCTCGTGGCATTCTTTACATCTCACAAATTAAAAAAAAAAAAAAAGTTATAAATAATGATATGAAATCCTGTATGTATGTACTGTATGTTGCATGCTTATAACAGAAATAAAGATTTATAATTTACTAGGTAATTGTTAATATTGCCTCTCATCTACTATTACTAGCAGCAACCAAAATTTAAAGGCTTCAATTCTGTACCTAGCTTTAAAAATAAAAAGGGGGTCCGCAACTCTGAAGTAATTGGGAACCACTGCTAGAGAACAATATGCTGTCGTAGACAAGAGCTTGTTGTTGGCTATTGTATATATTATATATCTATCTATCTATCTATCTATCTATCTATCTATATATATATATATATATATATATATATATATATATATATATATATATATATATATATATATATATATATATATATATATATATATATATATGTGTGTGTGTGTGTGTGTGACGTACGGTTCCTCGATCCACTGCATTAAATCGACTTGGATTTGCTATTTCTCTTCCTTTTTGAGGTACAACCAGATTTTGTCTTTAGTCTAGGCATTTAAGCACTGGTAAGTTTCTAAAATAAGAAATTAAAATGATGCACTAAAACACGTAAACAATGAAACGCGCTCTTAATACACGATAATAAGGATAGGAATAAATGTCACTCATTCTCAGGTTGCTATTTTTTTCATTTGATTTTTTTTTTTTTTTTTTGGTAATAATATCTTCATTTCTATGTATCAACTATTAGTTTCGCAGACTTGGTTATTTACAGAATTTTACTTTCCAACAACGAATACTGTCGCTAAAGTAAACTAAATTCTCATGCCAGAAAGTGAGCAGAGAACACCTTAATCCTGAGGAAAATAAAATCTTGTCCAAGAACATTATTTACACGGCTGAGAAAAAGGCAATCATTGCAAACTCGTAGTTTTGCAATTCCCGAAGGCACTTTATTAACAGATGAAAGCTCTTTACTTAACATTTATATTTCGCATCAAATCATTTGTTTAAATGTCGCACTAAAGAGATAGTAATTACTGAGTTAATGATATAAGAACGAAAAGAAAAAATGAAATGACATCTTTGAGTTTTACGGCCCACGGTTATGCCGGTTAGGATAAAGGTGACGGTGAGTATGAGAAATGAATGAAATGGTGGAATGAAGAAAGTGGGAGGAAACGGGAGAACCCCGAGAAAACCCACGCGCACGGTGTTTGTCCACCACAAAGTTCACTTGGCGGGGGCTGGGATCGAACCCGGGACCCCAAGCACCAGAGGTGAACGCTCTACCACTGAGCCACCGCGGCCCCCAAGAACGAAAAGAATGTGAACAGGGGAGAAAACGGGAGAACCTCTCCTCCCACTCGGTGTTTATTTACAACAAATAGTGAAAGCTCTACTGATACGTTATCGAATTTATGTTTTAGTATCCCTATACAGAATACTTCAAACCCACGTAACATCTGAAATAGGCTCGATCTTTGGATATTTTTTTTTCATTCAATGTAACATGTGGTCACGAAGCAGCAAAAAACGAATCTGTTTGCTTCTCTAGTTCCAAAACCCAGGATCTTACGGGAAAACAAGATATAGAACAGCAACATATGAACATGATGGAGATCCCATTTACATTGTTTTCCTTTTTCCTACAATAAAGGTATGAAGATGTCAGCATTGCGTATCATGCAACTTCGTTTCTTCCACAATGTAGTGCAAACAAATTAATATTACTTGACGATTATCTGAACCATTCCTTTTTCTTTCATTTCACTGCAAACTGCTAAATAAAGAAATCAAGCCTTTGTTACGTACTTTTGGAGAGGAGTACTAGCAGGGATGCCCTCATGGCACATTCTCCAAATCTCAGAACAGTTTTGTGTTCCCTTCTTAAAAGCTGAATTCCAGTTACAAAACATTTTTACAAGATACAAAACATTCTCTGAAAGAATCTTGGTTTATAATACTTTGAACCATTCGTATTGGTGTTGAAAAAGCACACAAAAATTTGATCAAACGATTAATGATTAAAGAGATAGAAAATTAAATTTTATTTGAACTCTTGTATCATGAATATTATTTGCAAATTGCTGCATCACTTTTAATGTCAAAATAAGTTTAGAAAGAGAAGAAACAATATTTTTATTAAAACTTATGAGACGCATCATCATTAATACGTCATTACATTTGTATAACTATCGATGGAAATTGAAAAAGGAATGAGAAGGGAGAGGAGACAAGAAAGAAAGAAAAAAAAAACATATGATATGTTGCTCTGGAAAAGATATGCCACTGTAAGAAATGCTGGTAATACATCCTACTAATGCTCTTGATTCGTCCATACAGAGGTTGTGATGTAATAGTAAGTAATCACAGTATTTCAACTGATTACGTAGCACAAGAGAAAACGTCTGTAGCAACTTCACTTAACGCTATTATTTAAAAACTTCAATCCTTTGCTTCAGCGCTTTCTTCCTTTAGAAATGGGTATTCAATGCAAACTCTCTGTTCCTATAATATGTGCTATTAAAATATAGAAAAATGCGTAAGAATGCGACTAACTATAACGAGTTACTTTTACGGAGTACAAATATGCACTAAGTTGAGAACTAGGAGCGTTCTCCGCCTTGAATTTGGCTTGCCTTCCCAAAAGAGGAATTTCTCGGATTGTTCAACGAATTGCCAGACAGTTTATGAAATGTTACTTTAAAGCAAATGAATGTTAATATAGGACGATTGCACTTAGTTAATTATACAGTCCTGGCAACGTCAGTGTAGTTAAATTCTGCCTTTTTTGGGGGGAGGGGGGGGGGGAGAAGCGAACTCGCACAATCTGAAATTACCATTTCCAATGAACTTTAATATAAAATGGAATAAAATTATCGTAGATCGATATGTTCGTATAAGAAAGAAAACAATTCGTAAATAAAGCATATTTGGCAATTCTGAATGAAGTAGAAATCTGAGTGAAAACTCTTTTGATAACGTGAAGCGTGTGGTTGTCTGTCCTTCTCACACGCTACATATTATCAAAAGAGTTTTTGTTTCCCCATTCTCATTTACATTTGTGGTTAAAAAAAAAAAAAAATCAGAGTGAAGAATTAGTTATTTCTTCGAAATTCCTTGACTTTAACGGAATTTCCTGACTTTTCCCGGTTTTCCAGGTTTGTCGCCACCTTTAAGGAGTATTACGTTTACCAACTGCCTGTACAGTATATATAGTACTTTCCCGCACAGAACAATGTTCTCAGCAGGATAGAGGGGATCTTCAAAAAATTTGGGGGAGACTACATCAATTCAATTTATTTCGTCATACCTATTGCACAAATTCGTGCATAAGACTTGTAACTAATTTTAGATCATAAGCTTGCATAAAAGTACACCATTTCAATACCATAAAATACACTCATTACATATCTATGTAGAAGTTAAGTACGTATCAATATATCCATTATATATCTAGAAATTTATTCACAGAATAAAATCAGTTTTTTCATAGAATTCTTAACTTCCTGAACGTCTAATTATAAAATGTGATTAGTATACGGAACAAATGACTGAAAGTTAAAAGGAAAACATTATGATCAGTGTAAACGCTCGCAAAACTATTATGGCACGTACAGGAACACCGCAAACAAAATTTCAAAGTGTAGGAGAACAATGTTCCGCAAGTTGCCTTAAGTCACATTACAGGGTTCCCACTTATTTGGTAAGCATCAATTCCCTGACTGTTCCAAGTTTTTCATGTCACGATTTACAAATTTCCCGGTCTATATATAATGTGAAAAAACAACTATATTTTCGCTACCAGAGTTTCTCATTTTTTATCATGTACAGTCTTGTTAAAAAAAAAAAAAAACAGCCATCCATCTTGCTTTGAAAAGTTTTATGCTCTAACCGAAATTCGGAATTCATCAAACATCAAATAAGTGTTGATTTTCTTAGGCTACTTTAGATGTTGATATAGAATCAAAATATTTGAATTTACTAGGTACAGTTGCCAGAATATGGTCTTTTAAAGTAAACTGCGGGGGGAGGGGAGGTCAAAATTTCTTGAACAATACTGTACATGTATATATAGTGTATGTAGGTGAAGAAGTTTTGCGAAACAAACTAATTTATTTTATAAAATATCCCCTACCAAACAGCTGGGTAAGGTAAAAAGCAGGGACTCAGCTAAGGGGGGCACAGGGGAGCACCAGCCTCCCCAAATCTTGGCCTGGCCCCCTCAAATATTTAAAATTATATTTTACAAATTGTTTTAATCCGACAATAAATGAAAAAAATTATCCGCACTAAACTGAAATTATTCATACTTCTAAGAAAAGGTTATTTTTTAAAACCATTTACAGGCTATTCCTTAAACGCTAAATGAACAGTAATAAGAGTACAAGATCAGTAACTTTGGGGACCGGGCGCCATCTTCGTTAATGTTGCGAGGTTCTTTCAGCCCTTAGAGTGATTAGAGCCTTATAGACGCCTTGAGGTACTAAGGGCTAAAAGTCTATGCGAATGCACTTTTTGTAACAGACTAAGGCAAAACTTAAAGGTCGATTCGACTCAAGAGAGTAGGAGGATGCTCCCCCATTGCAACAGAGGTTTTGCAACAGAGTAGTTTGTTTTAATTGTTTTACGAGAAGGTATTGAATGTAGATTTATCTTCTTATTTTTATTTTGTTCAACAATGATTCTGGCACAACAGAGAATAGAATGTCAACTATTTAGATCCTTATCTGTGCTGGCAACACTGCGGCTGAGCGGGAAAGAGTCTGCAAATTATTAAGAGTATACTATATATATATATATATATATATAGGTTATTCCATTTGCAAATATGCCCCCCATCCAAACTCAGAACTCTAGCTATTCTGGTTCTGAGAAGTATAAATCCGTACTTGAAATTCCCTTCCTTTTCCAGGTACTTCCAGCTTTCATGAAATTCCCTGATTTCTTTAGGACCTTCTATAAACTAATTTCTTGTCTTTCTCCAGACTTTCCAGGTCAGTTGGAACCCTGCATTATTATCAAATTTTGGGACAAAAGTTTTAGTATTACTCTTTAAGCTCATTGCGTAATCACAGTAGAGTGCGCAAGGGAAAAGGTCTGGAGTTTAATCCCTTTGAACAAGACATTAAGCAAAAATAAACATTTACCATATTAATATATGTATAAACACTTGAAACCGTATGAAACTGAGATCTTAAACTCCCCCCGCCCATTAGCCTTTGATGAAATTCTGCGTACATTACAGCTTAACCATACTGCACATTATTATATTAAAAGGTTACATAGAAAATACAAACATGTTTACTATTGTTCAGAGTGCTTTGCATGTTCTCATGCAGCATACTTAAGTTACTACATGTAACAGTAGCACACTTAACTTAATTTCAATGATTCCACAGACAATTTACACTATTATTTGAACTAAAGTCTATGGGACAGTGATTGGATTGAACCAACTTTACTGATTATATAAGATCTGCTGATGAAGCCCAGTGTATTCATTCTTACGTTACACAATGTCGGCTCAGCATAATGTACTGTTTAAAGTGACGCTTATTATGGTGATGCAACAAAGTATGGCTTAAGGTTTCTGTGAATCAGCTATTTTTCCCTATATTTTTTAAAATAATAACGAAAAAAGATAAAAATTGGGGCTTTCTACAAGCCCACTGCACATAGTTTACATGTCTTTCGGACTACTATTTGGCATAATTTACAGAGGTAGCAAAAATGTAGCCTGCCTAACCTCCACGCCTTTCTTGCTCTAAGGCTGCCGGTCTGGTATGTAAAAAGTTCTAATACAATGTACTCTATGTTTACAAACCTCTCATTCATTTTAATATTTTAAGCATTACCTAAACAGGGATTTACGTTGACATAGTGCAATAGGAACTTTTAGATAACACCTCCCAAGTACACTACTTGTATTATAAAAAACACGAAATGATTAACATAAATTTTAATGTTAAGTAAAAGTACGATACTTTTATGCATTACTTACTGTACATTCCACACAGGGTTCTCCGCATTTATTCTGACAGCGTGAAATTTTGTAAGTATGTATACATGGTGCTGGCTGTTTACAATCATCTTTTGTGCACTTCATTCGAGTGAGATGTCTGCACCAATACTCGCATTTCTTTGTACATGGTGGACACACACTTGCGCATGGCACATCGCAACTGCAAGAAAAAATATTTTAACAAACATGAAATCAGAGAATTTGCTTGAAAATATAAATTGTATAAAGTGAATTTATGTTACTATATAGAGTATTTATTATTATTATTATTATTATTATTATTATTATTATTATTATTATTATTATTATTATTATTATTATTATTATTATTATTATTATTATTATTATTTCTTAGAATGAGCTTATTCATATGACTTATTCTGTCCTAAACAGAAAAAGAACATTTTTCAAACGATTCTATGTATGGCAAATCTAGTACGGCTATATCTGCCGACAGGCATCAGAACATAAACGATAAGATATAGTGAGAAGGTTCTTTCTTCTTTTATTTTTTTTTAAATCGATTCAGCAACCCAAGAATAGATTTAATCTCTTTCCTTAACCTTCTACTCAAAATGGAAGCGGTAGATCTGGATAAACAACTACACTTACAGATAAACAAATATATAAGATATGTAAATGATCTTCCCGCTTTCTAAGTTTAATAACTCACGTTAATTTCTTCATAATGGCATGTAACTTATGTTCAATGAAAGAAAAGCTCAAAAAGTTTTAGTGGCTGGCAAAGCTTATGTTTAGTTACGCATTCCCTGCTAGAGCGACAGGAAATCAAGATGGCAGGAAATGAGGACAGGAGAGCATTATTTTGGGTTCTCGAATTTCATGTAAAACAGCCTGTAGTCAGTGTTCAACGCAGTTTCAGGACGGAGATCAGGTTAGATCCACCAAGTGTACACTTCATTCAGAAGTGATACAGATATTTTTTTTTTTTTTAAAGTGGATGTATTTGCAAAAGGTAATCAACAGACTGGTAAGAGTTGATGAGGAAACATTTTATCGTGTGCGTGCGACTTTCGCCAGAAGCCCACAAAAATCAGCAGTTTGTGCAAGCAAAGCATTGAAATTGAATCAGACAGCAATGTGGAAGATTCTCCGAAAACGTTTGAAATTTTCACCCATATCGATTGGAACTGTTGTAGGCGCTTAAACCTACTGACAAAGACGAAACCTGAGGTCTGCGTTTGATGCAAAACCTTAAGGAAATAGATAGTTTCATTGTACTTAATGAGGCCACTTTCCACCTTTCGGGGAAAGTAAACGAAGAAAATATGAGGATTGTATCTGTGATTCCTCTAAGATAAACGTGTTTTGTGCAGTCATCTGTAAAGAAGTATATGACCTTATATTTATCGAGGAAGACAATCTAAACGGACTTTCCTACCTTCACATGCTGCAGAAATGGTTCTTTCCGCAGTTGGAGGATGACATGGAAAATTTTACTTTCCAGCGGGACAGGGCACCTTCATATTGGAACCAGGATGTAAGACGGGAACTCAACAGGTTTCCAAATCAAAGAATAAGACGAGCTAGTCGTGAGAACAAGCTCTGCTTCCTTGCCCCTTCCCCCTCAGTAGCCAGATATCACCCGTGGCATTTTTTCAGATTATGTTAAAAACCAAGTGTATCAGTCACCCCTACCTAACAATTTACCTAAACTTCGAATACGCATTCACAAAGCCACTGACTCTGAAATGTTAAAAAGTGTCTGGCAAGAATTACACAATTGGATTGATGTGTGTCGAATTACAAGACACTCATATTCAACATCTTTGAGTACAACACAACACGGTTGTATTAAAACACATAAACCTTAATTTTTCTTTCATTTAACACAAGTTGCACGTCATTGTGAACAAACAAACGTGAATTATTGAACTTCGAATCGGGAAGATCATTTGCAATGCCTTGTATTTACGCTAGTAGTAAGAAGTAAGAATGACATCGATGAGGGAGTTAATAATCGATTAATGATGATAAATGCCCGCTAAAGAGCAGAGACAGTGTTTTTGGCAATATGAAGTTTCCAGGAAAATGTGAGAGCAAAATGATACTAGCATATAACTGAATGGCGAAAGGTAACTTCACATGAGATGAATATTAGAAGTTCATAATGCGTCACAATTAAAATGAGCAAGCATATCGCTGGCATGTAAAATAGCCAGTGACGTATTTACGATTTTGTTTCGGGAGGGGCTTTGCTAACTTTTGGGGGAGAGGGGGCTTTGCCTGGAAATGTGAAAATTCTGCAAGATATTTCATTTATTTTACTATACTAAGTAAGATTTCGGGGGGGGGGCTTAAGCCTGGAAGCCACCCCCCTAAATACGCCACTGAAAATAGCTATAAATTAATATAAAATATTCACACTGTATTCCTTTCTAAGTATTATTTCTTAAGAAGTTCGAGGCCTTTTGGACTTCTTGAAATAAAATATACTTCTCAATAATGGTCATCAAGATTAGCTAAGTTCACACGTTGTCAAAAATGTCTTAGTTATCAGTTTTATATTATACATATTTCATGAACAAACCACAGTTTTATAACTAACTGACAAATATCACACAATTGTGTACGTAATCGAACACAAAAATTTGTTTACAATAGCAAATACGATTCAATCATACAATACTAGGCAGAATTGTAATATGTATATCATCCAGCAGAACTATCAAAATTTAGCAGAACTGTTTATGTGAACTGCATACAATTGTATAACAAATACACAAGGTATAAGGACATTAACAAAAAACGGGTCTTCAGAAATACTCTGTTATAATTATTGTTAGAAAAAAGGTATTGCTCTGTTGAAACTTATCTTACTGATAACATATAGAGAATGTATTCATATATGACAACTGTAAAGCTTAATTGGGAAATATCCTCATATTGTAAGATATAAATAGGCAAATAAATATGAATATTACATATGCGACTCATTTAAAAAGTGTTCGCACATATTTACATTGTCTCATAGTTTTTTTCGAAATTCTCGTTTCCTCTTACATTCTTATTCTACCAGCTCTTTTATGACCTTTAACTTTCATTAATCATTCGTTTCCGTTAGGCTACGGGGTATAACCGTGGGAGGAAAACAAAGATTTCACTTAATTTCATTGTGTGGGAAAAGACTATAACTAACCTGTGGCCACAAATTAGAGTTCTACCACAGTCTTCCTTACAGGGCTGATGAATCCGACCTTGAAGACATTCACCACACGTTCCGCGGCATAGATGTTCACAACGCAGTGTAAAATTGCAAGGCTCCTTACAATTTGCCAGTAAAATATCTGATTTCGGATCCAAACCTATGAAAAGAAACTTGATCAAGAAATAATTCTATCACCATTAACGAATTTAAATAACTCGGATAGTACAAACCATACTTTCATAAAGGGAAATATTACAACACGTCAAAAGCTAATCAGACAAACATATATTAAATCCTCATAACATAGTTTCTCTCTTGTAGAGATTTTCAATAAACTGAACCAATGCACGGTACTTAGTAAGTTTTATTATTATCAGTAGTAGTAGTATTCATATTATACATATATATTTATTTTTAGCACAAGAAAACTAGAAAAAAGTAGAAGGAAACACTACCAGCTATTTAGAAGAATCACAGGCAAAAAAATAAATAAAAATACCAAATCGGTAATTTAAAAAAAAAAAAAAAAAAAACATGACTGAGAATTTCAAATACGATTAACAAACAAGTTCTTTAGAAAACAAACATTTGTAAAAGGTTTATTTTTACGATGCAAATTTAGAAAAAAAAAAAAAAACTTATTTTTATACTATCGAACAGGCAGTTAGTATGAAATTATATTCTGGTACACTTCATAGGAAGTAAAATAAAATCGTAATGGAAAAAAATAGCATCACTATTAGCAGGCTGTTGGTAGAAGACATGCCATGTGTAGTGAATAAGGAGCTAGTTAAAATATTGACTATACTGTCAGTATCGTGCTCAATGTATGCACAAACTATTTATATCGACAATTTTTTTCATTCATCTTAAATGCTCAGTATTTTGCAGAACATACGGGTCAGAGTAAAAATTCCTTCTTTGCGGTGGGCATTATCAAAAGGTAACCTGCAAACGAAGTGAGAAAAGGATATATATGAATTACGAAATAATCTTACTGGAAATAAAATGTTATAATAAGAACATGGTGATTATTCATTTAATTTTTCTTCGGCCAGTTGATGAACAGATAAAACAAACGTGCCATTAGTATAACTGTTTTTCTTCTTTGTTTCATCTATGATTGAAACAATCTTTTTGTGAAATGACCACGTTCCCACAATTAACTTTTTTTTTTCTTTTTTTTTAATCTAAAAAGCTTAGTAAACCTGACTTCCAATTTTAGAACAGTTTTTAAAAGAAAACTTACGTGTAAACATGGCTGTGTCAAATACTCTTAATTTGCGAGACTTCGTCAGCTTTTGAAGTTAAGTGCATTCAATGTTGAAAGATAATAATACTACATAACCCTCAACTGAATTGTCAGATATTGTAGCTTACACTTTACGAAAGAATGTGGCATATTTTACTCACTACGCTTGGTAAGAAATACTCTGCTACAATATTTTGTAACTTCTACCATAACAATTTCGTTCATCTAACACAAGTAAGCATGACCGTAATTTCAAGATCTAACAAGAATCAAACGAAGGATTTTTGTTTGGAAAAATACCTATTTAATAATATAACATTAACTTTTAATATACTTAATATTGTTTTCAGTTACGAAATTTTAAATTAAAAATTCTTGTATCTTTGCTAAATGTAAAGGAAGAAGGTTTTTTCTGATCGTTCCCAGCTGAACATTATTTTCCAGCACGAGCTATGAGATAAGACTTACAATTCAACTTCACATATTGAGTTGATTTGATTTTGAGTTTAACGTCCTGGTCAGCAGCGAGGCTATATGAGACCGGACCTACTGATTAACGTGGAGTCCGAACCACATGAGCTTCCACCTGGAATCGAACCCGGGTCTCCCACGCCAAATGAAAACCAGAACCACACGCACAAAAAGCATGTGAAGAGGATTTTTTGAAATTCACATTTAAAATTTTAAAATTAAACAAATGTAAAATTTTCTCTTCATTCTTACTCTCTTCAAGTCTCAAGAATGATGATATACAACTACTACATCTTTTCTTTAACAACTATTGTAGGAACACAGCACACGATGGGGAAAAATATAATAACGTAACGGGTGTTAAATCCACTAATTACTGACCAGTAAATCCTTTGATTCAAACTATTTAGCTACTTCTTACATTTGCGTGGATGTAGTTATGTATTATATATATGTAAATGAAATGAAATGAAATCTCTGAGTTTTACGTCCCACGGTTATGCCGGGTAGGCTAAAGGAGACGGTGATGATGAGAGATGAGTGAAATGGTGGAATGAAGAAAGTGGGAGGAAACGGGAGAACCCCGGATGTGGGCTAGTAGCTTTTTTCTTGGGCGAGTAAAATTTTGTTGCTTATTTGCATCTCTGATTTAAAGACTACCTGCCCCATGCAACTGATGTTTCTCAAATTAACAACTTGTTTTTTAAGCTTAAAAAATAATAAATAAATAAAATGATGTAAAAGCTATGAGCAATACTACAAATGTAAACATGTCAGAAAAAAAATAATTTGGTATACAATAGAAGGAGTAAAACCTAAATACGAAATGAAATGATTTTTTTTTTTTTTTTTTTTTTTTTGTTTAACTTCTCATAATTATGACCTTCAGGCTAAAGGAGACAGATGATTAATCAAAATGAGTGGTTGTGAAATATTTTTTGTACTCTCCCACCGGGAATCGAACTCGAGACCATGTGCAACAAAGTCACACGCGGTAACTGCTAGACCGGCGGGGAGGGTTCTAAATTAAACAGTTATAAGTATCATTGAAATATTACCTTATTACAGTACATTACAATTCATTTTAAACTAAATGCATTTTTTAAAGTCAAATGTAAATTGGGCTGTCCAAAAAATAAATAAATAATAAATAAGAATTATTGACTCAACACACATTTTCACTTGCAAGCTTTTCATTTTTATTCAAATGGAATTCGAATTCGAAAACGAAAATTTCAACAGGGTTCATACAAAAATATTGAACTCAATTTCCCTGAATTTTCCAGGTTTTCCAGGTATTAATTTTGCAATTTCCTGATCTAGTGGAAGAAACTAACAGTAAGAGAACACATAAATTTTAAGAATAATATATTTATATATTTAAGAATGGCCACCCTTCTCCCCAATGAACAACTGCAATTAAATATTGAGTCACAAGAAAATAAATAATTAAAATAAATAAAATTTAAGTTGAAAAAATATTAAGTTGAGAAGCCTATTAAGGGAATTAATAAGTAAATATTTTTGTTCCATAATTGAATACATTCAAACTATACAAAAATATTGAACTCAATTTCCCTGATATTTCCAGGATTTTTACTAGATATGATCGATTTCCCTGAATTATCCAGGATTTTTTCTTCCAAAATCAATTTCCCTGAGATTTCCAGGTTTTCCAGGTAGTGTATGAACCCTGTTCAAACTTTCTCACATGCAGTACGAACATATTCCTATAGTCTACTTATACAATAATCTATGCATATTTAACTTAAGTTCTTATTTCCTTTAATTTCATTAGTCAAATCACTTACATTTAGTAGTTACGAACATGCTTCAAGAAAAGTCATGCCTGAAAACAATTGAATTATGCTGATGAAAACAAACTATTGAATTTCCCTACTTACAAATGACAAACAACTGTTGTTTAACTTACCTGGAGACTTCGATTCGTGACAAGGAATCAAAACGGAATGACCACATGCTGGAACTACTATACTTGGCACCAACATTTTGCAGTTTTTGTTACAATTATTTCTACACATTCCCTGACATTTGTGACCACACGGGAATATCCATCTATCACATTTCTCTTGACATTGACTTCGATATGGTGTCTTGCCGCACTCAATTTCAATATTGTGGCCGCATTCTTCAATAATTTTTGTTACCTTCTCAGTACATGAAGATTGTTGACAAACTTCGTAACATTGTTTTTTGCAATGATGTCCACAACGTAAAAGTTTTTCACAAGGTTCCAAACACGAAGTGGTATTAGGATTCTCACTACATTTTATTTCTACAATGTGGCCACATAATCGTTTTTTACTAACAATAACTGAACAATTTTCGCATTTTTCCCAACAAGATTTGGTGCATAAATGTTCTTTGGTGTGACAGTCTTGACTTTTGCGAGCGCATGGCTTGAAACATCTGTAGTTTATATGATTTGGATCTTCTAAAGCATGACAGTTTTTTCTACAGCTATGACCACATGGAAGACGGGATTCACATGGCATTGGGCACTTAAATGTTCTAGGATCTGCATCACAGGGCATGCTCACTTTATGCTGACAATGTGGTATCACTTTTTCCACTACACATTTAAGCATCTTTATATTCTCGTAACAAGGGACAGTTTTTCCATGTCCACAAAGGAGTTTCTTGGTGACAACTATCATACACTTGTTACACTCTTCATAACAAAATTTCTCACACTTTTGATGCTTTAATTCGCATAGATATCTCGGACACGTCTTTCGACACTTGTACTCGTTTATATGTTCTCGATCTAAAGTATGGCAAAGTAATGCACACGTATGTCCACATTGTAATACAGTATTACAAGACATCGCACAACCGCCGTTGGAAGATTTTGTTTCAAAATCCTGTGCTGTTGTCACTTTAGTTACTACAGAATGTAACTGGCATTTCAAAGGCAAGTTATTATTTAGAGCATTTTGATTTATTAACACATTCGTTATTGTTCGCCATAACTCACTTTCTTCTATAAGCATTTTGATATTACCAATTATATACAGTCCTATTTTTGCTCTAGAAAGTGCAACAGAAATCCAGTTTCTTGAAAGCAAAGGACCGAATATTCCTTCGTCATTACTTGCTACTAATGAAAGAAGAATTATATCGCTTTCTTGCCCCTGGAATTTATCCACCGTAGAAACACGAATGCCATCAAGTAAGATAGGTTTCTTCTTCGGCAGGAGTACCTGAGACCAAAGAAGAAAAAATAATAGATTATTTCTTTAGTAAGTAGAGGTTAAAAAAAGAAAAAAGAAAAAGAAAAAAGAAAAAGAAAAAAAGAAAAAGAAAAAAGAAAAAGAAAAAAGAAAAAGAAAAAAGAAAAAGAAAAAAAAACTTAAAAACTAGTATAAAGCTAATGTGTGTCCACCTTTCATAGCAAAATTTTGTAACGCATTCGATCATGATTTTGAAGTGGAAACTATTTTGGTTTCATTCTTTACCTAATCTCATAATCTAAACATTGTTCTATCGATATACCACACGTTTGTAACGATACTAGAAGGGTATAGCTATGTCGTAAAATTTCACAAGGGTCACACGAAAACTATCTTTTGAACAAATTCGCCAAATATTCAAAAAGAAACGCTACGACCAAACGTTTGCCGTGTTTTATATTATCGGTTAACTGCAGAAGTTCGTCGAATTTCTAAATACATTTACTTAATTACCAGCAAATTATTAATTTCAGTTACAGTATCTGCTGTTAACTTTTCAGAACCCTCTGCAACTTTCCATATGACTGGTTTCATCTCTAATAGGCACATTTAACAGGCAATGGTATTATCAACTCATGCTAGGACTTTCTCGACATTAGCAAATCATACAGGGTGTTTCAAAACAACACCGGCAATATTTGGGAGGTGATTCCTGATATCAAGATAACGGTTTAATCTCTTGTGATGGAGGTAACGCAAGGGAGGTTAAATTCCTTACAAATATACTTCAATTTTACATTTCTTGCTTTTGATATTATGTAATCTCACAGATGACTAATAACGTCTACAGGTGTCTTGAATGGAATTTTCAAACTAAGCTGATCAAGTTAGAGAAAGTCCACATTTTTTTCACTCTAATATTAATGTCAAATAAGCTTAGTAAAACTATTTATTTTGCTTTTACAGTGAAACACAAGTAAAAAACAAAGAAATCTAGTGGAGATAAAACCTTAGAAAGGGAAGGGAAAACTGCAAAGGAGGAAAGATTTTGGTAAAACTTTGATACATTTTTTAATGTAATTCAAACCATTCCGTCTCAAAATACTGTAAAACTAAACTGATCCTAAATCAGAGACTAGCAACTTCAATGAAGATGAAACCGAGAGAATGTATATGAAATAGGAGTAGGTGATACAGCGAGCAATGATAACGAGTTAATGTAAAATAACGCTACTGTTAACGAAGACTTATGAAGATGGACCAAAAGAACCACCTACAGAGAACAGTTCTACTGTGATCTAATTTCAATCTGAAACCAGTAAAGATGTTGCTCCATGGTTCATAAATAAGACAACTATTGACTATTTGTAGAGGAAAGACTCGCAGTTGTTTTGAAGAAGCAAAACGAATGTACCCTGATGGTTACCCTAGTTCAAGAAAATCCATGTTCCTGAAGGATTTAATAACTGGAAAAATGATGTTTCATAACTTCTTCAACATGAAAATAGTGATAATCATAAGAACGGTGAATCAAATTAACAAAGCCTAGATGAAGAAATTGAGTATTGGAAAGAAGTACTTAAACGAGTAATAACAATGGTTCAAAAAGGAAAGAAAGAAAAGAAAATTTCTTCACGTAGACCTCTTTTTCTGGGGAAAAAATAAAAACTAAAATGGAAACTTCTTAATGCGTATAGAAATTCTGACCGAACGTGAATTTCTCTTGCCTATAATTTGAAAAAGTTTGTTGCAGGAGGAAAGGGCTCCACAAGCTACCTGTTTCGAACAATTTACGATGAAACAATCGCTTTAATGACTAGAAAGTAAAAGATAAATTATTTAGGAAGTATAAAAAGCTAAGTACTTTTTTCAATTATAATCGATTCCACGCCTGGCACAGGCCATGTAGATCAATTGACTTTTACACTACATTATGATTAAGAAAGTGATGCATCAGTGGAACGATATACGTGGTTTATCCTTAACACTGGCCACAAGTCTGAACAGCTGAAAGAGGCTGTGTTACTGACCATCGCCCAGTTTTAAAGGGACCTTGTTAATTTTTTTAAACATTTGCAGGAATTGTTATTTTTTTTAGCAACTCCTGAAAGATGGGAAAGACTGAAATCAAGTGATCCTGGGAATAGTACGTTAAACAGATTCTCGGAAACGAGGTAGTCAGCAATAGCTGATGCTTGTAAGACTCTTGGAACGTTATCCAGTAGACTTTAATTTCGATTTCAGAAGACCCTTATGAAAAGACATTGTTTTATATAAGGCTATTGACTATTGAAAGAATCTGAAAAATTTGAAACAGCGTTTATGGTAGTGTTTCAGATTTTTATATTGGAAAGATTGAATATTGCAAGTAAAGAAGTTTCAGTCCGTTAATATTGACTAGTTCGTGACTGTAGAGCTCTATGAACAGAGTTCCCACAAAAAAAGTGAAGATCAATTTCCCTGACTGTCCCTGACACAAATTATTGTTTTCTCTGACATAAATTCTTGAATATAAATGGGAAGATATGGGTAAGTTCTATCACACACTTCTTTAACGGCCTCCTCCATTCCCATAGCCGTCCAACACACACCTTTAATTACCATTTACATATTTCTTATGTTCAATATGAGTAATTATTTACACAAAATTTAACATGTAAGTATATAATAATATATGTATGATACAGTAACACATACCTTGGCACTGCAAATTAGACATTTTTTTTTTCTGTTTGAAAAAACAATAAAAAGCAGTCAAGAATATATTGACTACTCTAAGCCTAATACTACTCTAAGCCTAATTCTCCCTGAGCCTAATATTTTCAGTCCTAATATTACCAACTATAAGACATGTTAATCCTCACATTTACATTTTTAAACAAAATTTTGTTTTGCTTTCAGTTCTTGAATTTGTTCTACGAGAGCGTCTTGTTCTTGTTTGTAACATAATTCCATTTCTTTCTTCCTTGTTCTAATTTCTTAATTTTCAGCATTTAGTTTTATTCTTTCGCCTTTGATTTTACTTTCCTCTGCATTTTGGATTCTTTTCTGTTTAAAGTATTCATCATAGCATCTCCAAGCTGAACGAACTGAGAGAAGCGTTCTTCGATCAATAGGAACAGATTCCACACCTCCATAGTAGGTAATTGCATCATGCACCCGCCTCTGTGCTACCAGAGAATCTTCGATTTGTTTTTCTACAATAAGTGTCTTATTGACTGAGAGCCCGCCCTCCACTGAGACATTGCTGTGGGATAAAATTAAACATATTTTCATAACATGCCACAAATCGGAATATCTTGTTTCTTGGACTTTACCTTTGCAACCAAGTCATCTAACCTGATGCTGTCCATCTCTTCGTATTCTCTGAAGTCAACTGCAAGAGACCCCTGGATTTCAGTACAGAAAGACAAACTGACACTTTGCTTTCTCAGGTGCAGAATCAGATATTCTGTTATGCTCATGCAGAGTTTGTAGGATGCGTTTCTAGTAGCAAGTATGCGTAGCAAGTTCTAGATTGTTCTTTTGTAGCGTGGAGTAAAAAACTGACAGAGCACGTACTAGTTTGTACTTCAGAGGGCTCTTTTCCACAGTCTTCTTGATTGTGAGCAGCAAAAAGTTTTGACAGTCAAGCTTGAAAGCTGGTTTATCTTTATCTGATGCTTTCAGTTCTTTCAGTTGTTTTCCTATCTTAAAACTAATGTCCACTTTATATTTTTATTTGCAGTCAAATCCAAAGCAAGATGCTTCACTGCGCTTTCAGCAAGTTTCATAATGCTTTGTTTGACACAACGACTCATTACATTCCTTAAGAGAGATTAAAGTTCTGAGTACATGAAACAAACAAATGGCTTAAGGCTCTGGAATATCCTTTAAAATGGTTCACACCTGCTGTGACAGTTTTGAAGAAATATAATTTACACTTCATGAATTATCTTGCACATTTACACTCCCTGACATGACATTTTACACAAAATGCATGATTTCTCTGACTTTCCATGACATTCTCTGATTTTCCAGAATGTGGGAACCCTGTATGAATCTTTCATGGAGATATTTAATACCACTAAATCATATTTTGATATGCTTAAAGTAAAAGCAATGAAAATATTTCATGTAAAAGTTTACAAAATAGACATTCAAGGAAAAAGAAAGGAGCACTTCTTTGATTAAAGCGAAGAAGAAAACAAGGAGGAAGAACGAACAGGTATGACTGGACAAGGAAACGTTTGTTGTTGTTGTTGTTTTTTTTTTGTTTGTTTGTTTGTTTGTTTGTTTGTTTGTCATCATTGAAAAGACTGCAATGTCCGCATTATGTAGATTATAAAAGTTTGTACTGTTTTGGAATATTCTTGAGTTAGAAATAAATACAGTAAGACTTCAGTTGCTACCCAAAAGACTTAGAAGATCCTTTATGGATGTGTGTGTCCTTTTCCAAGTTTATCTGAAATTCCTGAATGTAAATCAGCCTGGTAATGCAAGTACTGTCACCAGAGAAAAAGAAAAAGTACAAAAACAGTAAACAAAATAGTGGGGTTGCAAGTTTGTCTGAAGAAAACAATACTTCATCTGGATAAGCAAATGGAAATGGTATTTCATGAACCAAGCAAACTGAAGAAATCGGCTCTTGAACTATCTAAAATGAAGTAACTTGAATCCGTCTATCGAAATGTTGCCCTTCGGATGTTCCTGTGCATGACTGCTTCGAACATGTCTGGTGAACGATTTTCTTCTGTTTTGAAAAGAGTGTAAAATTATTTAATATCGACATTACCAGAAGACATTTTGAACAACTTGGGAATTTTTTTTTACATTGAAAACAAAATTACATCGAAAGTTGACTGTAACAGTTAGATATGTGAATTTTAGAGACATAAAGCAACACACAAATTGTTGTAAGATGCATGTCTTAAACTATTTAAACTTTAAGACTGAGAATTTAGATGTGATGATTATGACCTGAGAGTGTTAATTAAATATGTATTTACATTGAAAATTGAGATTTGTTTTCTTTCTTTAAGCCTTTACATTACAACTACAGGTAAATCAACCATAAATCTAGCATTTATATAATATATGAAACTGTTATTCTAAAGCAATTGCCTAAATTTAAAACTGACCCCGCTAAGAACAAAACCTATATCACTTTATTTTCATATGAGAGTTAAATTTGGGCTCTGTTTAGGAGTACAAATTATAACTCCTTGGCCAATGTAGAAAGAAAAAAATATGTTTATAGCAGTTTCTTTATATTTTTTTTTAAAAGAAAAGGCTGTCTTTTGCTCCCTTAATACCAAACTGTGTGTAGGATCGTAATTCTGCTTGAGTAACATTTTTATGTAATGTTCTCAGGAAGAAAATGTCTTTAAACATGCTTTAAAAAAATTAGTTACTACTGGTTGATTACACAACGAATTAGGTTTGGTTCATGTGTTTGAATACTACGCTACACGTTTTGGTTTCTGTTTTGTGGACTCCTGTGTCTTGAAGCACTCTTCCCTCCTTGTCTGTGTTCTAAGCTTGTGTGTTCGCACAAGGAGGGGGAACAGGACAACTGAAGAGAAGCGATGTTGCCAATAGTAAATTTACTACTTGTGAGCAGATATACAAACTGTAGGGAGAATTATAATTTCCACCGGTGTACGACTGAAGTAATTTACCTGTTTTATTGTTTCCACTTGTCCCCGAAAAGCAGCTAGTATTGTGATCTGAGATGTTTTGTACCCTTGAAGCACAAGATATCTACACAGGGCAGTCAAAAATTTTGCTTCATGTTCATTCTGCAAACTCGGAGAAGTAATGTAAGTTATCTGGAAGGAAAATATAATACAGATTAAAAAAAATGTAGTATTACATCTTTGTATGTCGTATGCAACACTGAATAATAAATTAACAAAATACTGTGTGGTATATATCAAGTTGTCTAAAACGTATTGAGTCTTTGGAGGTCAAAATTGAAAATACATTTATTATGATATGCAAATAACAGTATGAACCCACATATGCACCATTTTGTTCAATGGCCTACTACTTTTCCGGCATCACCACAATTTCGTCGCTATAGAACTTCTGTGATTTCGGGCTAAAAAGCTGATATGTGGTTTTCACATACCTCCTTTTAAAATTAACTTAATACCATTCAGGGAGTTCTACAGAGGCCGGAACAAGTGATAGTCTGACTGTACCAGGACTGGACCATACAGTAGATACATTAAAACCTCCAGCCAAGTTCTCTCAATTTCTGACGGATCGCTAAAGATGTATGCGGTCAGGCGTTATCAGTGTGGTATAAAAAAAAAAAAAAAAAAAACTTTTTATTGATCAGTTCTGGACGTTTCTTTTGAATTGCTAGGTGAACTCGCGCTAATTGTCGACAATACAGGTTCTAGTCTATCATTCTGCCCGGCGGCAGCAGCTTGTGATGCACGATGCCCTTCCAATCTCTCAGCACAGCCTTGCTGGGAGATCAATGTACGTTTTGCGACAGATTATGGGCACGCTATGATCTTCATGGCATATTCCTTATTAGGAATTAAGTTTAGTGTCAGTATACTTAAACTAAACAAAATACCCATTACGTTTCTTTTAATTATTTCTGCATGTAAATGGAAGCAAATTTGTCCCGTTCTTCACGAATTTTTTAGTCTTTCATCACATGCAGTATGAAATCCGAATTCGTATGATTATTAGTTTTTATAGCAGGCAGAGTTCTTTGAAACTATTAGAATATTCGGCGTAACCTTAAATTTTACGATTTAATAAATGACTGATTTTATTTTTAACAATAAATAAATGTGAAATCAAAATTCAGCTATTTAATTTTGATTGATGTGACCTGAGATGACGATACCCCATTCCCTATCCAGATTTCCTTTTACAGTGCTTAATTTTGGATTTTTCTTCTTAATGAAAAATTTTCAAAACACTCCTTTTAGTGAATGTTTACCTTTAAATTTTGTAATGTATGTTTAGTTTCTTGCACATGCATTGATAACCGAGATATAGATTCTCTATACTCTCGGGATCCTCTCTCAAAAAGAATTGCGTAATATAATCTTTTAGTGTTAAGTGCACTTACACAAAACTAATTTTTAAAAAAAAAGTGAATTTAGTTTCACAATTGTAAAATTACAGTAGTCTTCCCAACTACGCAAATTCAATACTGAAACAGATCTAGAACTCCTGGATGCAATAAAGGAATAGTGGGAGCTGAAACTTGTTAAGTAGTAAATTTCAATCACTTCCGGTCTTAATAAAGAGATACAGGAAAAGATGGAATCATTTCTTAAAAAGCAGAATAGATTCCAAAAATCCACTTAACGCTCTGATTTACAGTTTTTGTTCTATGACACTCAACATTAAAACCGGAAGTACTAGCAAAATTTTACCGCTTCCGGTTTCTGTAGAGTAATACTCTTAGCAATGGTATCTTTCCTTGAAGCGCGCAATCGATACCAAAAAACATTCGCTATCTATTTTGTTCGGTGGCTCTTAATGTTAAAACTGGAAACGGTTGATTTTTTATCATTTCTGGTTTTAGTGGTCCGTTAATGGAATAGACTGAACCTATTTTTGAGACGGTAAATGATTAAACAAAAACAGTTTCCCGACACCTACTACCGTTTCCTTTTTATGCAGATCAATACTAAAAGCACAAGTACTAGCAAACTTCTACCACTTCCAATTTTGGTAGACTGTTATCGGTAAAGATATTATCCTTTCTCGAGAAGTTGAATCGATTTTTAAAAAAATGTCGTTAACTATCACAGCTTTTTTCTATGGTAATGAACGTTGAAATCAGACATAGTAATAGATTTTTACCAGTGAAGATGGTATCCTTCCTCGAGAGACTGAATTGGTTACACAAAAGCCGCTTGTCGATATCCATTAGCGTTTTGTACTATGACCATCAGTTAAAACCGGAAACGGATGATTTCTATCATTTCCGGTTTAAAAATGTAATATCGGTGAAGATGGTACCCTTTCTTGAGACGTTAAATCGGGTTAAAAAAAAAACCGCTTGTTGCTATCTATTACCGTTTTTGTTCCTAAGCGATCAATGTTAAAACCGGAAGTAGTAGTAAACATTATAGCTTCCGATCTAGTAGAATAACATACGGGTGGGGACAGCATCTTTTTTTGAGACATTGAGTAAAAATACCTAATTGCTATTTATAACATTATAAACGTCTTAAACTTTGATTTGATGCATAAGAAAGGCTGGTTAACTAGGTTGTGAATGCAGTATGTACTTACAATAAAGATTAACTAAAATCAATGAAGAAGTCCGTAACAGGGAAACATACTAGTAGATATTTTTTGTTTATCAAATATGAGAAAAATTAACAGATTGTGGTCAAACTTCTGCACATTATAAACTTTTAAGAAACCCCACATACTTATGATAATGGTTAAAATATGTATGTAAATTACTGTAAAAGAAATTAAAAGTATTCCACAATTGTACAATGATTTTAAAATTCAACCTATTTCGGAATCTGAAATACAATGAAACATTTAAAAGTTATAGCTTACCTTAGAATCTGGAATTTCGTGATTTATAAAAAATACGTTTTTATTAATACCACGTACGTCTTCGTACTGAGTAACTGATTCGTGATTTTCCAAGTCTGGGTATATGAACGGCACTATTAACTGTGCTATTTCAGGTCTCATCCTGTATTGAATTTTTAGTTGACTATACGGCATTCCATTAATTATCATCCTCTCAAACAAAGATATATTCATGTGATAGTTTTCTGCAAGTGCAGTCACTATTGTTGCTGGCCTTAATTGCTGATGATCACCTGTAAAAAATTAAGTATTTTTTCAGGTTAACCTATTATTACATAAATTAAAATCTTATGATTTTTGTGAGTTCTGACAACAATCTAACCCGTAAATATTGCAGGAATACCAGAGAACAAGTAAAACTAGTAACAGCAAAGTAAAATTAAAACACAGCAGAACTAAAGAATTTTTAAACAGTACACCGTTGAATAAATATTTTAATATTCCTAATCAGTAACAATAGTATTCATTAGTAGCAACTTTTATATCACATTACTCGTATTGATATTTGAAATACACCAACTTATTTCAAACCACATTTAAATTTAAGTATCACAATGATCCTTTCCTGTAACAATTACAGAATATATCTACTAATTTCAATACAAAGATAAATCTGAAAATGAATAAAATTAGTATACATCCTGTTTCAAAAAGAATATACGTATTTCGAATGCATATATTTATTAAACTTTAAGGCGTATGAATATGAAATTTTACACACATATTTATGAACCTCTCAAGTTCAAATTACAATTGAAAGTTCATATTACAGATGTTTATTATGTCCTCCATCAGCGACACGAACAATATCTCATCGATACTCAAATTCCTTCCATACTCGGACAAGCATGTCCTGCGTCACTGATGTTACGGCAGTACGGATCCGGTTCTTCAACTCTTCCAGGTTCTGTGGAAGTGGTGGTACATAAACGTTGTCTTTAACAAAACCCCACAGGAAGAAGTCACAGGGTGTCAAGTCCGGTGACCGTGCAGGCCAGCTGAGACATGCCAAGTCGCCAGCTCCTTGACGACCAATCCAACGGTTCGGTAGAATTTCATTCAGATATTCACGCACTTGGCGACTCCAGTGAGGGGGTGCCCCGTCTTGTTGAAAAATGAAGTTGTCTTCGTGCAGCCTCGGAAACAACCAGTTTTGTAACATAGCGAGATACTGCTGATTCTTAACCGTGTTTCCATTAAAGAAGAGTGGCCCGTAAACAGATGATCGGGATATCGCACAAAACACACTGACTTTGGGCGAATCTCGTACATGTCCAATGACTGCATGTGGGTTGTGGAGCCTTGATCACGGAGCTTAGAAACAATTGTGGTGAAAAAGAAACCACCTGATCTTCCCCGTTCAGTTCGAACTCCGGAAAATGTAGACATAGTGAAAAGTGTAGTTATTGCTAGTCCGAAGCGAACCACTAGGCGACAGGCTGTATCGCTGGGTATGTCACGTCATTCGCTTTATCGCATCTTACATGATTATCTCAAATTTTCTTTTTAATCACAGATCCAGTACTTCTGAACGCTGCAACCTATCGGAGTATAGTGTTTCGATCTGGGACTATAAAATTTCCGAAAAGTATACAAGGCATATATATAAATGAATTTAACGATGTTTGCCCGCAACCTACTCCTGGACCGTTAGACTGATTTTGATGAATTTTGGTACATGACAAAAACATGGTAAAACGTAGGTTTCTATCATGTTACTTTCATTAAAATCCATATCCTACGGGGGAAACGGAAGGATCAAAATTTATGCGAAAAAACTGAGTATTTTACAATCCTCTTAACTTAGCAAGATAAAACTTGTACATAAATCCTTCATTTAACCATGTCGGTCCCAACGTCCCCACAGGGGGCAAAATATGGTGACATTATTATTGCTTTACAACTTTAAAATCCGACTGGCAACATTGAAACCAGTTTACAAGGGATGATCCATCTATGATCATATCCTGTAAACAGTTTCCAATGTTGCCAGTCTGATTTTAAAGTTGTAAAGCAATAATAATGTCGTCATATTTTATGTTCCCTGTATGGGACTCCGGGACCGACATGGTTAAAATAATAGGAATCTTGCTTAACCTAGAGTTTCTGAAAATTCCCCTTTTAAGCAGGTATACAGAGGTTGTTCAGTCTACATTTGGCCAATTTCGACTTACCTAAAAATTTAGAAGAATCCATGGCGCCACGTCCGTAAGTGCTCGATGTGTTTCCCTTGGTTCCTAACAATAGCCCGACAGCGTAATTTCCACTGTAATAGGCTTCTCTGAAGAACTAGGGGGGGGGGGATCTTGTCCCATTCCCTTTGCACAGCTTTTCAGAGTCCTTCCACAGTTGTCACATGCCGTTTTCCCAAAACCCGCTTCAGCAATCCAAATCCACAATAGTCTATAGGACTTGCATCTGGAGATTTAACAGGTACCTCATTAAAGGTATCACCTGTATACCACTTGCCTCCTCCATCTCCCTGTAGAATGCGAGGGGCGATCGTGAGGTATGTTATGAGGCTTTGTCTATATGAATGCGCACCAGATTGAGGTCATTTCCGAACATTGTTGGAATCTCATGCTCGTAGATCGGCGGCATGATCTGCTCCTGAAAATACTGCGAATTTATTTTGCAGTTCTTCGCCACGCTACGGATCTTCAGTTTACCTCGGTAACAGTAGCCAGTAACGACCATGAACCCTTTTGGGAAGGATTCTTTACTGACATGGACCCACCTTCTGAAATTCTTGGCGCCTTTTTCTCGGTACATGATTGTTCTCGATTTGCCGCAGTCGGAAAGGTAAATCCATGCTTCATCGAGTGTTACGACGTACATCCACCTTTGTTTTGCCAGATGCCGTTCGTAAAGCTTCTGGGTGTTACACTTTCGTTCCTTTTGGTGGGCATCCGTGAGAAGATGACCGCGAGCTTTCATGACATTTTTCAGCTTGAGTTGATGGTGTAACGTCCGGCTCACAGTCTCCAAAGATATGTTAAGACCATTATCCATACACCTTTGTATCACGGATTTTCTTGCATTGCCTTTTTGCGAAGTTTCCTCTGCATGGTGGAGGTGGTCTTGGTGCATTCCCGCTTCCTAGGCAACTTCGTTGGTGATCCAAATGGTGGAGCTTCGTTGCCCTTGTACTGTTTAATAACATTTTTATTCCACTTTAACTGATGTTGCAACCATTCTTCTTGCACTGTTTTCTAATGACAGAAACACTTAAGTTGGCGTCATAAAGAGTCGCGACATAGTCTTCCCAAAACTGGCTTAGTTTGGGCGGCATTTTGGTCACAGAGCGGAAACCCACACACTTGGAAACAAATTTAACACAGCACTCACAACAATGGCCCTGTTTCGTGCGTTATTGTCATCCGCGCGGAAAAACAACCCCGTTCCCAGGAAGACACTGCACAATACTGCAGGACGCGACGAGCCAGGTCGGTGAGTCCATTCTGCCCGGAAGGGGGAAAGGAACGAAATCGGCCAAACGTAGGCTGAACAACCTCTGTATATATGCACTTTATATATAAAGTGCATGTACGTATGTTTCAGGATAACTTTGGAAAGATTGGATAATTTCAACGAAACTTAGTACACTATGACTTATAATCTGGAAAAAAATTGTAAAAAGGGGTGAGAAGTGCAGATGTGTAATAATAATCATAAACGACCGATATTATTGTCGATCCATAATTCTTGGAGTCACTGCAATGAACAATGACTCTCCTGATACCGTTTAAGTCCAAGTTCAGAGTTTATTAGCACTCGTAACACATGGGAATGGGTAACGTAAAAATAATCGAAAACATCGATATTAATGTTGAATTCATATATCTCGGGGTTGCTAAACTTCTTGGTGACAATTCCTATGACATATAAGCCAAGTTAAGACAAAAAAAGGAATGTTTGCTGGCCCAAGAACTTTCTTGTTTAATTTATTTGTTTCACTCATATTTATACGAGAAAAATACATTGCTCTTCGTCATTTATGTATTTCACTTATTTCTTTACTTTCAGATATTTTGAATAAACCTTATTCTCCCTGTGCGAAGAAAGAGCATTTCTGCTAGAGTATAGATAGTTAGAATAAAAAAACCCGAGGCGGGAACAGAACGTTAATTTGTTACCACAAAATAGCAAAAAAACATAATAGGCTACGAGCACCTTCGCTAAAATGCTTCATAAAGGAAGAGGGAAAAAATTACGAAGAACAAGAGAGAAAAAATTAAAATAAGAGAAAAAGCTAAGAAGCTGCCACACATCTGGACTCTCAGCGAAAGAGCTCATAGAGTATTTTTTTTAGTGTATGCATTACATTTTCGTTATTTTCTGGTATATATACTACCTGAACGTAGCTTAAATATAGAAAGAAACTTACCGATCAAAATCAAATGTTGGCAACTTGAAGGAAGGCACACCACCAGAGTAGGCTCCAGAATCTCTGCAGCATCCATCACAACAACTGAAAAAGGATATTATATATATATATATATATATATATATATATATATATATATATATATATATATATAGAGAGAGAGAGAGAGAGAGAGAGAGAGAGAGAGAGAGCATTTTTCACTGAAGCTAGTAACTTATTCTTAATATAAACAAAATTTTATTTATTATGTTTATACTACGGTGTGTTAACTACACTGCCGATTGTACATTCCTAAGTCGAGTAACTGTTGGGCCTTTACCCTCACATCACATCCTTAGTGGGCATCATTGGCCTGTATAAAATGAAGACATACGTTCATCTTTATTGTATACTATACAGCAGTCATTTCCAACTGGACAATGTATGACGTAGAAGCGCAGTCACAAAATCTAAGAAACACACTGAGGAAAGAGGGGAAGAGGATGACATAGGGGAGCAAGTGTTGACAGTGTATGCGCAACATGGATCTACGAGTAGAATGCCTGCAAAACCATCGATTATGCTACCGATGTTCTTGTTTCCTTGCCACCACTGCTTTTTATCAATATCAGCGTACCTGCCAGCTCCTTTCCCTTCTTACTGAGAAGGTGATTGCACAGAAAACTGCAACGTTACAGAGCATTTAGTTGCAAATGATTACTATATAGTCAAAGGTTTTAACCAATTCTATTGAACTACATTTATTTGCAAATACCTGTTCGTTCTGTACTATTACATCACAATAGACCTAAAGACGTTTACATATACAAATTTGCAAAAGAAAATTGTCCTAAAAAAAGTAATATTTATTTCCGTCTTCTAGTTTTTGAAAACTATAATCTAATAATTTATGAATAAATGGACAGAGAGACCCTTACTATTTATTCTCTTTCTTTACCTATGACCAGTGGCGGCAGTTGAACGTTAAAAGTGGGGGGGAGGCAAGACATGATCTGAATATTTGATATCAATGGTAGTTTTCCTGATTGCTTATAACACTTTCTTTGACGAAAGGTTGTATAACTATTAGGATACTGTCTTTTTCAGTTAAAATACCGTATATCTTGTTTCATATTTTATTAAGTAAATTGACAAGAGCAACTCAAGTAGATACTAGCCCTTTGTACTCTTAAACAACGAAGGTGTAAGAAGAGATTTGATTCCTTGCTCATGAATATCTGTCTGGAAAATTGTGTGATCAGATTAGGAGCCTATTTAATAACAAATTTGCAAAACAAATAAACAGAAAGGATAATATTAATCAAATAATTATAGTAATGAATAATGAAGCTTGTTTTGCAAAAGCTATTTTATATTGGAACTGGAAATTAATGAACAACTTATATTTTTAATTCCACCAATGCTATTATGTGTGTTATTACTCTTAGAATGACAGTGAATACTATAAGCATATGCTACGACATTTAAAGAAATACTTTTGCAGCTTCCCGAAACATGTTCGCTGCCATTAAGTACAGTTTTCACTTTCTTGGAATATATCAAAACTCAGCAATACTTAGAGTCACTCCACATTTCAATTATACAAAATAATCCTAAAACCTAGAATTATGATAAATTTACTAAATTTAATTGTATATACAAAACTGTACATGTACACCCCTAAACTCCTATATTACACTGCAAAATTAATATTCATTACTGAGCTCCTTCGTGGCTAAGCGGTTAGCGTACACGCCTTTGACGTGGGAGACTCGGGCTCGATTCCCGGAGGGAGCTCACGTGGTTCGGACTCCACGTTGATCATTAAGTCCACGTCTCATATAACTTCGCTGCTGAACAGGATGTTAAACTGAAAAAAATCAAATCAAAATATTCCTTATTATTAGAAAGAAGAAAATACATTTTAGGAACTGTTGCTTTTGTACAATTAAAGAATAACTTGTGAAGGACTTCTTTTCTTGCGAAATGTTATCTCAATTAGTTCCAGAGCGGCTAACATATGGAGCCCTTGCAAGAAAAAATTAAAGTACGCTCGAATTGTGGCGCTCCAATAGGTTAATTTTTGGTCCATTTTTAGTGGCAGTTCAAACGCAATTCCTGTAGCTTTCTTAATTTCACGGGAAGACAACCAATATGTACTCATGGAACGACAAATATTTTGTGGCTCCATATTTATTCTATGAACCAATAATACATACAAAACTTTATATTTCTAAATGGAACTATATACATTAACAGGTATTTTCAAAAAACTGAGGGGGGGGGGGCAACTGCCCCCTAATCGCCGCCCATGCCTATGACATTGATTATACGTACACACAACATTATTTCATTTAATTCGAAACAAATATTGTTTAATCTTCAGGCTTGTCATATATATTATAATTTGAACTAACGCAAAAAAAAAAAAAGCGTATTCTTTATTTGCCTTTCATAAATAAAAAAGTGTCAATATTATAGAAACTGTAAATATGCATGCATTTTCTTGAAATGTTTCTTATTAATATTGAAACTTGTATATACTAACAAACCAACGGTATCTTTGGAAAATGAGCATGTCATAAGAGCACGAAGTATCATGTTGTCTAAAAAATATTGAGACTTTGGAACTCAAAATTGAGAATACCTTTATTATTATTATTATTATTATTATTATTATTATTATTATTATTATTATTATTATTATTATTATTATTATTATTATTATTAATAATAATAATACGAAATCATATATGCGCCATTTTGTTCGATGATGATCTGTCATTTTTCTTGCAATACTATAACCCCGTCGCTAGAAAATTAACACCATTCAGAGACTTGAGCAGAAACTGAAACAAATTATAATCTGATGGTCCCGGACCTGATCTATATGCTGGATGCATTAAAACCTCCCAGCCAAGTTATCTCAATTTTTGAGAATCCTTAAAGATTATGCGGTCTGGCGTTGTTAGCGTGGTATACAACACCCTTTCTATTCAACAGTTCTGGTCGTTTCTTTTGAAGTACTAGGTGCACTTGCACTAACTGTTAATTGTAGTACAGGCCCGAGTCTATTAAATGGCAGCAGCTTTTGATGCACGATTGCTTTCCAGTGCGTAACCTTCTTGGGTGTCAGTGTGGGCTTTGCCAGACTGTGAAGCTTTCTCTCAGTTCGACCACGATATTTTTCACACATTGTTATCGTAGATTACTGACAATTTACCAACCGTTTCAAAACTGGCTCAAGTTTGTTACAGTTCAGTAAGAATTCACAGACAGAAATTCGATCGAGTAATTTCTGAGTCAGATTATGTGGCACCCAAACCTAGAAATGGTTTAAGACTGCTCGGTAATGGATGTTTAGGTCATTGGCAATTTCTGGTCATTGACTGATCACATGTCGGTCTTGCTCGACTTTTGCCAGAATATCATTCACTGTGCTGTTATTGGTCGCCCACTCCAAGGAGCATCTTACACATTGAAATTTGCAGAATGAAAATGACTGAACCATTTTTTTCTTTTTTGTTGCTCTTGATAACGTATCTTATTCATGAACAGCAGAAACTTCTTCACGGGCCTGTACAGCACCTGTGCCGATATCGAAATAAAATTGTGAAATGTACAACAGTTTTGCTGCAGGTTCACTCATCTTTAAGGAGCAATACTTTACGTCAGACTATAAAAATGAAATGAAATCTTTTGAGTTTTACGTCCCACGATTATGCCAGCTAAGCTAAAGAAGACGGTGATGATCAGAAATGAATGAAATGATGGAATGAAGAAAGTGGGAAAACCCCGTGAAATCCAGGCACACGGTGTTTGTCCATCATAAAGCTCACTTGGCGCGAGCTGGGATTGAACCAGGGACTCCATGCACCAGAGGTGAACGCTCTACCACTGAGCCATCGCGACCCCGTCTGATTATAAGAATTTCAACCTTTTTCCACATCTACTAGCTTCAACTATCAGCTGTCAAATAACGTTAGGCCTGACTTGCTGCGACTCACTCAGATTTGGGACACTAATGCTATCTCGTGTACAAAGTGGTCAATACTTTTTAGACCTGATAAATAAAAAATCTCACAACCCTGTTAGGGTGACAGTATACTCATTGTGAAAAGTCTTAGCACACTATTGACTTTTCACAATTTTTCCAAATAACAGACACTGTGTCTATACAAAACAATGTTTATTGGACTCTTTTTAAAAATAAATAAGGATACGAAAAGTTAATGAAAGGTTGTTCATATAAGGATACGAAAATTTGTGGTCTTGTTGATATAAAGACAAATTTATTGAGAAAAGCTGCTTGGCAATAAACAAATAACTAATGAACAGGCAAATAACGTCACGCTTTGTTTGATGTTTAATGACCTCTAGTGGTGTCTGTATGAACCATTGTCAGTAGCTGTCTCTTTGCTTCCACGAACTATTCATTCGCTATCGCTATTCAGTCTTGTAGTAGAGGGGGCGCGATGGCTCAGTAGTAGAGCGTTCACCTCCGGTGCTTGGGGTCCTTGGTTCGATCCCAGCTCGCGCCGTGTGGACTTTGTGGTGGACAAAC